>NC_137657.1:9337463-9412463 GCF_963422515.1 Blennius ocellaris
GAAAGCCCCTGTATCCGCCAGGCACCTGCGCGAGTGCTGCCGCAGGGATCCGACACAGAGAGGATGTTCTCTGGGGAAAGCCCGCTGGCTTCACTCACTGAGAGGCCACTATGTCTCACAGACAGAACAGCTTCTCCCTCTGTCGTTTGCTAAATCCTCCTCAACTTATCTGTATACGTTTCCATTTGCAGTCCGAACCACGTGGAGCCAAAGGGCTGTGTAAAGGGTAAACAACACGATGCAAGCCATAGAATACCAATAAAAATGTATTCAAATAGGCCCGCACACAAGAAAAAAAGGCAAAATATTTGAAATAGTTCTTCTTTTGACTTTAATATATAAGTGTAGACAAGTCTCCTTGTTTGATACAGTCGTTTAAACAAACCTGTATACGCACAATTGTGTATCTTTTCCCAGACTAAAAGTATCTTGTCAATTAAAAAAAGCATCACAATTTCTTGCGACATGCTGATGCAGGATTGAGTTGCGACGCCGTCACTCTAACTTAACCATTGCTATCAATGAATCAATTTGTTAAGAAACATGTATTAGAACATAAATGTGATGGAAAATGATTACAATTCCAAAACAATCCAAAGTGTAACAGTTATTAACAGTCGCAGCCTATAATGACTTGCTGCTGTTTGCAGACGCAGCACAGCGGCACATGTCACGGCTATGGGCTCGACGACACACCCATCCCTTCACAAATACCCCCCAAAAACTCCCTTTTCAGCCGCGATAGGCGCCGCCGGCCAGGGCGGCAGTGGTTGCACAGTCAGCATGGGAAGCACGGAGATCACCGAGTGCTTTGAAAGCAAGACCTCCTCTTGTGACTTCAGACGAGCGAGTGGGTGCCATTCACAGGAACAAAAGTGCCATCATTCTCAATTAGAGCTGGTTTGGTCACTTGGGCCTCGAGCTTTGCCGGCCTGTCTCAATCCCGCCCGGAGGGTGTGACTCCACGGCAAATCGTTCTTGAATGGACAATCACTATTAATAAGCCGCACCGGTAATGAGGACCGTGAAAGTACAAAGCTGCGGGTGCGAGTGTGGTGAGCGTGATTGGGCAGCAGGCTTTTTGTCTGCTCTCCAGACTGCAAGCAGAACAATTTGACTTGCCACTATAACTTCAGCAGACGGCCACGTGCTCGTCTAGCTGAGGGGTATTACGGGGCGGCTCAGATTCAACCGGCCCCCAGGAGACCGCGTGCACCCGTGTCCCAGACTCTCGCGCCCGTTTCCCCCGGTCCAGCCGGGGAGGGGGGGGGGGCAGTGCACCGAGCACAAAGCCCGTCCTTGGTGTGTGTGAACCGTCTCCGCGCTAGTCACCAGCGCGTTGTCAAGGGGGGGAGGTGGGGCTGCAGTCCAACAATGCAGCTTTGAATGTGCACACACACTGCCCCAGTGTCCGCGCTCATCCCTCTCTCATTGTGGGGCCTTTGTGGGTGTTCACGAGATCTTAGAGCGCTGACACATTCACACGGACATCTATCCGGCTCCTGCTGACCAACCAAACCACTAAAACACTCTCAATCATGTCCCTGGAAACAATGTCACAACAGTGCATTGACCTGCGGACGGTAGTTTCTCAGCCCCTCGGGGGGGGAAACGGTGCCGCTTGTGCTACATGCCCTGCGGGCGGACGGTTCCAGTCATGTGCGATGCCCGGCGAGCGAGAGAGAAGACAGTACGAAGGGCTACTGCCAGCTCTGGCGATGAGGCGTTACATACCTTCGATTGTTTCCTGTTGAGTTGCAGGAGCAGTCCGTCATAAAGAGGAGAAATCCACGTGTCATCCAGGCAGAGATAAAACACAGAGAGGAAATAACGCCGTTAGAATTGATACGATATATAAACGAACAGGCTCAAACTTTAGTTTTCATAGCTGCTATCTCAATATTTTCTGGACAAGAACATGTTTTGTTTTTTGTTTTTTTTAACATTCCTCCTCTTCTTCATTGGGTCCTTCCCCCATTCATTCACACATTGATGCACTTCCACACAGCAACACTTCCTGGTGGTAGGTGCAACTGTGATTGGGTTCATAATTGGGCCAGTGGAGCGTGAAGAAGGGAAGAGATTTAGGATTCAATGTCCCACTGACTCTGTTGAGTAAATAGCTCTTATGCATGTGGACTTAACTCGGAGGCCAGTTTGGGGAAGCTGCGCTTTGCATTACCAGCTGCCGGAACCAAGTACAAAAAGGGCAGTCTATATGGACCTCACTTTTATAAGACTATTCCCAGAGAGGGAATTCCCTGAAGAAGAAGAAACAACAGCTCTTTGGTATTTGTTATAGCCTTTACCAAACGTGCATAACAATTAAGACAAGCGTGCTGCCGGATAATGTTCTACACACATACAAAAAAAAACACCGCTGTCGTGCTTCTACGCGTGCCTGAGGGCCGTTCTTCAGCCATCAGCAGATCTCTTCTGCAGACGTCTCCTGGCACACAGACAAAGGTGGGCATCACCTTCACATAGTAACTGATACAGAGCGGGGTGCTGTAGGAAGTCTGAAACTCTGCACCGCAGCGTCTGACACAAACAGAGCTGAGTCACCAACAAACAGTGCAACATGACAGTACCAAAAGCCCCCCCCCCCCACCCACCTATCCATTCAAATCTATTGCTTCTACATTTCAAAGTGATGAAGAAGATCTGAATCCGAGGTGATTTCCATCAAACTGGGAATTATGATCACCTTCCCTTTGTACACCATAATAAGGTCATTATCTCTGCTCACACTCTTTGTTGTGAAGGACACAGGACAGCAAATGAGTAGAGGAGTGGGGAAAAAAAACCAAGAGGACCTCGCTTGGATTTATAGCCTAATTCTAAAGAGTAACAATGAGCGAGACTCATTCTTAATCAGAGCACACAGCGACTGCAGGGGGAAGAAGGCAGAGGATTGATGTATCACTGCGAAAAGCAAAAGGACAGCGGGGCATGAAAACAAACACCAGATATGGACATTTGATGATGAGGTGGAAAAAAAAAAAAAAAAAAAAAAACCCAACCCGTGCATTTATGAAGTGAGTGCAGCTTTGACTGTGTAACTGATTCTCTGCATCTGCAGCAAAAACACTGAGCAGAAACAGAGCTGCTATCGTGGACTGGAGGTCCAGATAGAGCGCCAGGTTCTGGTATGCAGGGAATGCTGGACTACACAATAGAGGGAACTGTCTCCAACTGGCTATATTTAGTTTTTTTTGTGTGTGTGGAGCTATTACTTCCTCATAAACTGTGATGTAACCATCATTTAATTACAAAAAACTGGGGTCATTAAATTCTTGCACCCCCCCCAACCACCACCCATTTTATTATGTTAGGACTCACCCCTCAGTGAGTTTAAAAGCATAAATTCCAGGTCTCCCTCTCTGCTCTGGAAATAATCTCCCTAATCTCTCAAGAAATCGGTGTCCTCCTCGTGTTTTTTTTTTTTTTTTTTTACACTTTGCATTTAGAATAAACGGCCTGATCCTCTTAGGCTTGTGTGGATAAAAACAGCCACGAACTTGAAATTGTGCACACATGTGGAGGATTGCGTGTGATAGGCGAGCAAAAAAAACAAAAAAAAACCCCAATATCGATTTAGTACGTTTTATAAATATGGACTATTGGGCTTATGTACCAGTTTGCACAAAGAGTTGTTGGAGTTTATGCTAA
Source organism: Blennius ocellaris (assembly GCF_963422515.1). Taxonomy (NCBI): domain Eukaryota; kingdom Metazoa; phylum Chordata; class Actinopteri; order Blenniiformes; family Blenniidae; genus Blennius; species Blennius ocellaris. The sequence goes on from NC_137657.1 coordinate 9,341,136, forward strand.
TAGATTAATGTGCAACACACAATTTGATTTGCAATGTCTGACAATGTTTGTGTTGCTATTGTCTCATTCAGGTTGTACCAATTCAACTATTATATTATATCCATTTCCAAATTCAGTTCTATTGGCAGTATCGCAAAAATATGTTTGACAATGTCTTCAACTAAGATGTTCAACTTTATGATTCCAGCAGGTAATTGTTGTGTAAACAGAGACTAATACGTGCAAAACTCACACGCAATAGTTTGACTCTCGGAACACGAGCAAACAGCAAAACAAGAGTACAATCTGTTTGAGTGTAAAATGTTGTGATCTTCATAGAAGATGCAACTAAAACAAGCCTGCTATGACCTCTCTTATGAATTTGTTTATAAATAATCTCGTATTTTTTTTCAAGAAACATCAATAGAAAAGATGAAAAGGGCATTTTCTAATATCTTTATGACTACATTTAGAAAGGACATTTATAAGAAAAAAAAATCTGCAAATCAGGCCCGCAATATCAGCATAGGTTTTTAAATCAAGTCATCAGAGAACCGAAACACTGACAAATACCAAATAAAACTGGGCACAGTCTTTCAAGTTTTTTCTGCAATTGACATTTTGTATTATTGTTTCACTTTTAAAAGACGTTTATCACTTTTATGTCCTAAATGCCATAAAAAGTGTTAAAAACAGTGAACCACTGACTGCCTCCCCTTAAAAAGCAACCTAACATGTCATAGTTTGACCAAACATCCAGAGGATAACCAGTTTTGTCACGGACGACTAAAAGAACATGACCACATTTACATTTAGGAAGCTTCTTCAAGACAAACTTCACGAGAGCTTAAGACAAAGAGAAAAATGCTTGAGCCGCATCTTTCTGACAAAGAAACAACCGTGGCCGCTAACATTATTGTTCAAGCATGAAGCCTGCAGGCCATTTGCTTAATAATCGGGACACGCACGTCTCGTTGGGGGCTTGAGGGCTCATTCACGACGGTGTCGTTGTTGTACAGTACAAATGTGTGGCACACATGTGTGGCACAGAAGTGCCAGATATCATCAGATTCTTGAAGCCCTCGGAGGCACAGCTCGCTCGGCCACTGCAGCCTCAGCAGGGCGTGACTAAAATCTGAAAATCCCGTCGGGGGACCAGTTGTGTGTGTGTGTGTGTGTGTCTCCCCATGTGTGTGTCATCAAGGGCAGGCTGATGATTCAGAGCCTGCAGCTCCCTGATGCCAAAGCAGCCATGAGTGATTTCAACTTTGCCCACGGTGAGAGACGGCCTCCTCTGACACGGCCACTATTCCCCACCTGCATGCTGATAGTGTGTGGCAGATCAGAGAGGAGCAGATTTTTTTTTTCCACCCATCCGTCTCCTATCCTGCTTTTTTATCCAAGTTAAAAGTCACGTGAGTCAACAATGGGCGAAGAAGGAGATTACACACACGCATACCAACACCAACTGGCAAATTAAGAGTCACCAATTAAGCTGGACCACGTGTCTTATGTCTTTGGACAGCGGGATGAAACCTGAGCACCAAGAGAAAACCCACACACGCAGACAACGTTCAATTCTAAGAACCCCTCCCCCCCCCAACCCTGGAAAAGAACCAAGGATATCCTGTGAAGCGAAAGTGCTGGCCACCAAAACCACATTTTCATATTTTTGGATTTGGATTATATTTTCACTCAGATGACAATATCTCTCCGGCTGACCATTTCTGAGGGACGAAGCCCCTCCCAAAGCTCAGACTTATGTGTTCCGGCACCCTAAAGGAAGGTATAGCGAGTGGAGAACAGCAGTGGAATCCCCCCTGTGGTTATGAAGTGGGATTAAGGCCACTGGGTTATTATGCCACCAAAAACTGCGCTCTTCTAGCCCAGTAGGCAACACACCAGATTAATCTCCAGCATCATCCAGCATCCTCCCACTGAAGCATCCATCTCCTCTTCCAAAAATTACATTGCATGACTGGCCTCATACAAGAAAAAAAAACTAATGAAATGTGTGCGTTTGTGTACGTATAATACATATAAAGCACATGCATATTGACAAATCTAAAAAACAACAAAAAACAAAAACAGAATCTAAAGTTGAACATGTTATAGCGTTGTGTTCGTCACTGCACAAATAAAGTATTATAACATATAACCACGTGGCGAAGGAGAATTTGCAGGAATCTCTGATGGCATAATCCTGCTGGTGTAATGCAATACACAAATCACATGGTAGAGGTTCACCCCCCCCCCCCGTTGAGACAGCACCACATTCATCTGTCCTGTGCACACGCTCACATGCACTCAACATATTTTGTTGCCGCTCCCCATCACATATTTGAAACCGCTCCCGTGGAGCCGCTGTGGACGTGCCTCCTCCCGCCGCCTCCCGCCGCCTCCTGAACATCCACGCAGTGACACACATGAGATGTTCTTTCTAGTTCGGCTGTTGAAAGGATTTGAGACAATTACAATTCAACAAGCTTCAGTCCAGAGCCAAACGCAACGTTCAGACGTCTCTGCATGTGCGTGTGTGTGTGTGTGTGTGTGTGTGTGTGTGTGTGTGTGTGTGTGTGTGTGTGTGTGTGTGTGTGTGTGTGTGTGTGTGTGTGTGTGTGTGTTTGTGTGTTCCAGTGTTGGGTTACAGACGCACTGCGCTCTCACAGGCGTCAAGCTAACATTTCAAATAGCCTTCCAGTATGTTTAGAACAGAACACACCCACGCAAAGCAGAGGTCATCCTGCAGAGTTACAGTAAAGGGGGGGGGGGGGGGGGGGGGGGGGGGTTGGGGGTTCCAGGTCCAAGGAACCTCGGGACCAAAGTGAAGTGAACAAACTTTTATGATCATGAGAGATTAAAAAAATCTCTCTTTTTTTCGTTTTACGTTGACATTCACCCGTCTTATCTACGTGTTTCACCCTTGTCTTCCCCTTCACAGTGTATATTATATAATATAAACCCCCTTCCCCCTTTGTGCCAGATCGTCTTTTTTTGTGTTTTGGACTTCTCTTCGGGATACCATCGCTTTGACCTGTACTGAATGTTTGGAACTTTATCTGTGCCTGAGTCTGCTTCAAGGCTCGCCTGAGATCTGTGACAGGCTGATGACAAAAACAGACAATTCAGGCAACAGATAGCTTCTGTAGCTACAACAACCAAAGAAAAAGCTTCATTACATAACATGTCCATTGTAAGTGTGAAATATCTTGACTGGTGGTGCACTGAGTTCCCAGATTGTTTACCAACAACAAAAGATAAGGATACTCCCACTAAATGATGATGTTTTACGGTAAATAGCTGATCAATACTGATGCATGCGTCAGCAGCCGGCCAATGCTGTATCAGCTTTACTTTAGTAATGTAGTCGAGTTTGTGAGATGAGAAGATAAGGTCTATTCTGGCTGGATGCGTTTTGTGAAGCAAGAAAGAAAGAAATGCTTATAGCCCAAAGACAAGATTGCAAGGACATTATATTCACTGTTGACTAATGCAAAGAAAATTAAAGGAATCCAAAGTACGATTTTTCCCACTTGTGCTTTTGAGACAAAAATGACAAGTTACAAAATCAATAGTGGTCTGATTATGTAAACAGTTCCCATATGAGCCAGCTTGGTTACACTTCACGTCTGTGTTTGCATGATTACACTTTTATTCAAACTAATAAATTGGGTTTTTAAACACCTAAACTTTGTTTTCCCATGAAAATATTTGGGGTGGACGGACGACTTTAATCATTAGGTCATTTACACCGCTCCGAGACTTGTCGAGTCCCGTTGCTAGGCAACAGTGGTAAACATGGAGGCGAGACAACCTACCAGCCTCATGAGTCAAAGTTCCAACGTGAAAGCCAAAAGCAGGATCTTAAAAAAAAAAAAAAAAACCCAGCCTTGACGCTGAGCTCCGCCACCAGCGGCACACATGCTGCTCATACCAGCTTCAGCATGGGACCACAAAGTTTCCATAACAAATGTTCACAACACAACATATGATGCAGGCCCAGTCTAATTTAATCCTCTCTGGCATTTCTGACACCGCTGTGACGAGGCCCCGAGAGCGCGCATGTGTGTGCAACAACACAGCCGGCGGCACCGATCACATCTGCTTTCCCGACGCCGCCAAACACACAAAAAAAGAAGGGAAAGTCAAGTTCATCAATTTGTTGAGTAAGTTGAGCAGGCGAGATGAGGAGACATATTTACTACCGGGGACACGCCTCCCGTGACCCCGGGATGTCACTTTATCTGAATGGATCTGGCTTGAATATAATGAACGACCAGAGCCAGACGAAGCGTGTTCGTGAAGTGTAAAACGCAAACGCCAATTAACTGCAAACGCATCTTTACAGTCGTTGCGCTCAACAGACGCAATGAAGTGTAATGAGCTGCATGTGCAAGATAACATTTTTTTGGGGCGAAGTGGATTGTCTCCACAAACGTGAGTCCGTCTGAACATGAAAGCAAGTTCATGTAAACACAAAAGAATCCAGCTTCAAAACTGTAAAAAAAAAAAAAACAACAAACAGGCTTCATCTCTGCGAGATAAAGAAAGCCGAAACCGTTTTGGAAGAACTGTAAGAGAGTGGATATTTTTACATAATGCTGCCTTCAGAACGAGAAGCCACATCTGAGATTAATGAGTCACGGGCTTGACAAAAGGGGGGGACGGCGCCATCTTTTCTCAATTCTGGATCAAGATGTAAACAGTGTCCCACCCTCTAAACAAACAGCCAACCGTCCGCGTGGGAATACGGTTTCATCTGTGTCCTCTTAGCACCTTGTCTTGTTTGCATTTAAACCGCATTAAGGAGAAAACTAATTCGCTGAGAACGAGGTCTGACTAAACGGAAAAGTTGATTATCGGCACAGAGGGAGCAACATGGAAAGACAAAAGGAGCATTCGTGAGGACAAGGCAGCATTGTCATTAAGTAAAAGCTCGTTTTGGAAAGCATGATGACACTTGGTCATGTGTGGCCTTCGACAACATGTCCGCGTCAAGGCAAAACTTTCACGTTGCCCAGAAAGTCTTTATCGTCCATCAATCATAATACTTAGCAAACAAACAGGCCCTGTTAAAGGCTTAGGGAGCTCTACCAATATACATAGCGAGCAAATCTAAATATTAGGCAACTTAAAAGACAGTCGAATAACAAATCTGATAGTTCTCTCTTATCTAAATTGTGATAATCTGATAAATACTGTACGGTACATCTTCAATACGTCATTGGTCTTGTGTCAAATGTATCAACTCATCGTTTGAGAGGAGTTTTTACTAAAATGTTTGTTCAGGTTAAACAGTAGAGAGACAAGACAGGCAACAATATCCTCTTACTGGATGCCCTAATTGTAGCTCCTCTCCACACCAGGCAGATTACTATACCCAAGTAGGCAAGATAACACATGCTAGTGGAGATAACTCCAATAGAGCTCTCCTAACCATCAGTGATAAGACGAGATTAGGGGGGAAATTACAAGGTTGAGTACGGACATTATCAGATAAATACCTACTTCCACTGATCGCTTTGAAAGGCGGGCCTGCAGAGTTACAGTAGAATGGGGGATGAGGAGACAAAAGTCACATTTTCACTCTACGATTCTCAGTGAAAGCCTTTTTTTTAACTGGCTATAGAGAAACAAGACACCCCGAGTTTCCTTCGTGATAACATTTTACGGGAACTTTGTTTATTCGAGCTGTAAAATATACAGAAAATGGATGTTTAGTTGGCACTTTCCAGCCCGAGTGTTCAGCCTCTGCGTGTCGACAGACGTGCTCGGGCATGATGGATGTAATATGGCCCCACTGTGTGAGTCAAAGGGTATTTTCTTGTCACAATGCTCCACCACTCCACAGACAGCAGCCTCAGGTATTTCACTGCACCCCCCCCCCCCCCCCCCCCCCCGATTGTGTCTGAACGTCAAAAGTGAGCCGACCGGCACGTGAAAACCAAACCACTTTCCCCCCAGATTCCCGTTCCAACGTTGCCATCGGTGCCAGCTTAGCAGGCAGATGAAAGACAAAACTCTGGGAAACTTAACCCCCTCGCCCCGAAGTCACAATCTACGTTTCACTTTGCGCACCACTGGAATTACCGTTCATTTCTCATGGAAACGGGAGAGGAGAGTGAGGTGGTGGTGGAGGGGGGGGTGTCATGAGTGGAGCCATAATGCTCTGCGGCACAAGGAATGAGGCTTAGTCATCAAAGGAAATCCCTGATATTTTTCAAATTCTTTACGCGACCCACATGTTTAAGAAATGCGGCGCAGCCTGATTAACACAATTACAGACATAATTATGAGCCATCTGTGAGGTCTCAAATGTCGCGTGAGGTTCTCACCACTGTAGCCTGTGTTTCCTTATTTTAGCATTCAAAAGAAGTATTAATTGTATTAAAAAATCTGTTTGATCCCCATGTCAGTCTATGATGAAATCATGTGTGCGGAACAATAAAGTCTATGGGGTAAGGCAAGTGTTCACTTTACCTAAAATGTGTCAAGATAAAAATATCTTGTTACCGGCGTTTCTTTCCCTGCACATTCCCACGGGAGAGGGAAAAGTTCTCATGATCCTGGGCCCCCGCGGCCATATCTGGCACGCTAATACCCAGTAAATCGGACACATTTCCAGCACACAGGAACAGGTGTCTTCACAACAAGGCAAAGTATCACTGATCGGGGTATCCCCCCCTTTTTTCCTGCTGCCTCCACCAGCAGCAGAAAGGAAAATTACATGGTTTAAGAAAAACCATGGCAGCCTAAACACAGAGACGCAAAACACACACACACTCACACACACACACAGCACCAGAACTGAAACGTTAACAAGTAATTATATGCCTGCACTGCACTATAGAAAAGAAATGTGACATAATAGAGCCAAAGCAAACTCTCCACTCTGATTTTTCACAATAGTTCAGATTTTTTTTCAAAAGGGTTCAGGAGAGCAGAGCACCTTGGATGAACCCAAGCTGGATGGAAGTGAATCCTGCAGGAGTTAAAAAAAACCAACAACATTTCACATCAGTGTGCGATTGATAGAACGTCTACATCAGATATGGAAACCTTCGCTTGAGATTCAAATACTAGGGGCTATAATAGTAGTGAAATGACTTGTAAGTGGAGAGTATGTTTATTGTTGTAGGCGCTTTAATAATTGTGAGATTTTTTTGGAAGAGTAACTAGATTTATGCAGGCATAATTACTATTTTAAGGGACCTGTAAATGTCTATATCTCCACCTGAGGAGGGCCTCTCAGTCAGATGGAGCTTTACAAATGGATTTTGCTTTTCTCCTGATAAGGATATTTTGCCCTTGACAAAAAAAAATGTCAACTCCTGTCAGGCTGCCTGCCCTTTGGCCTGTATTTTCTCTTCCCGAAGCTATACACAATTCAGAACACGAACTTTAAAAAAAAAAAAAAAAAAATGCCATTACAGGAACGGAGTAGGACTTGGCATAACAAATGTGATCCTACAAGTCTAGACAAAAGGCACAGATTTGGAAAACAAGAGCAAAAAAATCTACTTGTAGCTGAGTTTACTTGAAAAAGAGATGAAAAGACACAGAAATCTCATCAATATGAACCCAGATGTTTACACACCAGTCGGCACCAAACTGTCACTCGTGTGACCTCTCACCCACAACAGCTTATTGTTCCGTAGTTATGTGTCCTCTCCTACATGTGTTTTGCTCTCGATCTGTTTAATTGCCCAGAACATGTCCATTGTGTTCCAGATAATTACCTTTAAAAACACAGGTTAATGTGTGGTTATTACCAGTCCCACGTTGACCGTTTAAAAAAAAACAACACTTGAGCGGAGGGTGAGAGTGCTCCACTTTAACAAGTCTGGATGTGGGCCATGAGAAAAACCCTTGACTTGCGCTCGCCTCATATGACTTCATTTTCCGCCGTCACGTCGTCGCACCCTGAGCTCCGCTCTAAATGAGCATCTCTTTGAGATTTGTTTTGTGCCTGCGCGTAATCAGGTCAGCGCTCTAATCACGCGTGACAACGGACGGCGGAGAAGCGCCGGCCAGCCGAGCGCAAGAAATAGTGGAAAAGCCCTCGACCGAGATGGGCCAAATATAACATTTCCTGTCACTGGGTGACAGGCGAGGAAATTCACGAGCTGCGCGGCTCCACATGTGTCAAGTCTGAGAGACGGATGAGGAGCCATCCAGATCCACAGGTTCTCCGTGATGGTCGGGAAAAGTCATTAAGGCGTACTTTTCTTCATTGTAAGAAAATAAAAAATACAAAATTGTGGTTTTTTGTTTCTTTTGAGGGGAAAAAGAAAAGCAAACAGGGTGGTCTCACACCATTTGAAACACAAATGAGCTCTGACTCTAGAGATTTACAGCGATACCCTCGGGGCTCGACATTAATCTGTAATAGACGTGCTGGTGTCAAACAGGCTCAGCCTCCTCGCTTGATCTCAACAACCCCAGCGCCAGATATGCAAAATCCCCAGGGTTGTGTTGCTTCGCTGAGATGATTAGTATTGGAAAGTTCACGGGAATTACATAAGACGGTATATCGTGTTGCAAGCAGGTGGGTGACAGACACCATGTCCTCTGCTTGCAGGACTCTCGTGGGGCATTTATTTACTGGAGCCAAGACAAAGACGTTCTCTCATTGCGATCCAAGAGGTAAAAGTTGTTGCACGTCTGCATCGGGATCAATCTCCAGGGGTGCCTGAGGTCACAGTTCAGATATCTCTCTGCTATCCCTCAATGTTATTCGTGTGTTATTATAAGCAGTGGAGTATTTTCTTGCTTCTATGATCTGGTGACAGTGTGAAACATGTCTGTTTCCACTTGATTTGATTTAGAGACAAGCATCTGTCGTGCACCTGTATCAGGATCGTGATCAAACCGTCTCCTTTGTAGATTTTTGGACTAGATTATTTTGCAAGAGGCAACATTATTTGCTAATGCTGAATTTGTTGTTGTTACATGGAGTTTTCGGTGTTAATGTGATGTAATTTCATTGAGATTTAGCGATAGAAGACAGTGAGAGTCAGGATCATACTGTTTGAATGTAGATTTTTGGCCTGGATTACATTGAGAGAGACTGTATTTGCCAAATTTGCCATTGTAACTGTATGGGAATCATGTCTGTGTCTCAATGCAGATGTTTGTTACAGATTGTGCAGCACAAGGCCACAGTGTCTGTAACGCTTCTTGGCCAGTCTTGAACCATGGGCAGAGAATGCAATCTGCTTTGGTTTTTTTTCCGCTTTCTGCTCTTTCACTAGACATTTCCCAAAAAAACAAGCACAGGGCAGGAAGAGACTCAACTTTGATTCCCTGCAAGCAAAACTCAGACGAAGGTTCCCTTCTGCGATTAAATCAGCCAAGCATGTAAAAGCAGCGTTGCACATCCAGAGTGTTGGCAGAGTGTCAGCTTTGTTTACCTGTTGTCTCCTTTCGCGTTGGACGGTGGAGGGTGCAGGACAGTCTGGTTGTCCTCCATGTCCACGACGCATTTTGTGTTCAGTTCAATCTCTGCAGAGAGAAGTTTGATTTTATTTAAAAAAAATAAAATAAAAAAAATGTGTTTCCCCAGCTCGGGGGCAGTGAAGCACATCGCGGGGGTGTCAGGAGTGAAAATCTCCGCTCCTTTTCCACCGTTTGCGTCTCAAACTAGACTCGAGTCTGACTTCAGGACTCGAGACTCGAAGCAGCAACGACGAAGAAACCGAAGAAAATAATAATACAAAAAAACAAACAAAAGAACTTCACGATAACGCAGCAAAAGAAAGTGAGGACGGGGAGAAGAGCGTGCGGTCGGTGGAAGACTTACCCCTGCGGTTCATGGGCCGGACTCTCACCGCAACTTTTACCTTTGTATCCGACATTTTCGTCCACTTTTCACTCCCACCCTGTCTGTGCGATCAGTGTCTGAAGAGCCCCGGCGACAAGCCGGGGGGGGAATGGCCCGCTGAGGCTACTCGAACAGCCCCGGTACGGTCCACACGGCCAGGGGAAGACACCGGAACTCGGGCATGTCTGTCCTTTATGTCCGCCGTGGCTCGGTCCCGGTGAGAATCCAGCTCCCCGATCCGGACACAGACAGCATCCCCACCGCCATCTTCCACCCAGAGCACGACTGCTCACTGACTGGAGAGAGAGAGAGAGGGAGAGAGAGAGAGAGTGGAGGGAGAGAGAGAGAGAGGGAGGGAGGGAGTGGAGGGAGGGGGAGAGAGAGGGAGAGGGAGGGAGAGAGAGAGAGCGAGGGAGGGAGAGAGTGGAGGGAGGGAGAGAGTGAGGGAGGGAGAGAGAGAGGGAGGGAGGGAGAGAGTGGAGGGAGGGGGAGAGAGAGGGAGGGAGAGAGAGAGGGAGGGAGAGAGTGGAGGGAGGGAGAGAGAGAGGGAGGGAGGGAGAGAGTGGAGGGAGGGGGAGAGAGAGGGGGAGAGAGAGAGGCAGGGAGAGAGAGAGTGGAGGGAGGGGGAGAGAGAGAGAGGGAGAGAGTGGAGGGAGGGAGAGAGAGGGAGGGGAGGGAGTGAGGAGGGGAGGGGGAGAAGACGGAGGGGGGGGCAGAGAGAGGAATGGGGAGAGAGGGATGGAGAAAGGGGGAGAGAGGGAAGGCAAGGGGGTGAAAGAGAGGGAGTGGGGGAAGGAGGGAGGGATGAGAGAGAAAGAAAGATAAATAGCTAGAGGGAGAGAGGCTGAGCAATAGAGGGCTACAGAGAGAGAGACACAGGGAGAGAGGGGGAGAGAGAAACACTGAGCTACAGAGAGAGAGAGAGAGAGAGGCTTAGAGAAAAGAGATTTATACACAGACATTTAAAGTTTCTAACTTTAATGTTATAACCCCTGTCTCTCTCTCTCTCTCTCTTGCTCTCTCTTGCTCTCTCTTACCCCCTTATTACTGTTCTCCCTCTCATGTCGCTTTAATATTTGAGACATTATCTCCACTCAAAATATTTAAAGACGGATTTTGTATTTACTTTTTAGTCAACCTTTATTTTACTAGAAAAAAAAAATCTCTGAAATTAAAAATCTCCCTTTCAACAGGGTCCTGGTCAAGACACGTCATTAAAGCTTCAGACAAAACAGGCAAACATAAAACATAAGAAAATGTCAGTAAATAGATTAAACAAATAAATAGATTGCCCATAACTTTTAAGTCTATTATTCCAAACTTTTTGAAAGAGTCCAGTGAAATGAGGATTTTGCGTTTCAGGGTTTGTTTCTTTTGTAGTTCATAGGTCTATTAATTATTATTACAGACAGCAAAACACTTTTAGCACCTAGTTTCACTGGATTATAAAACAAAACATGGTCAGTACATCCTCTCAAGTGCATTTTTCTTACTCTGTAATGTATTATTTGTCTTACTTTCATCCTATATATTATACTCTGCTATTCTTCTCGACTTTTAAACAAATATTCCTGTTTATCGCAGAAGGTGCAGCCACAAAAACACATTTTTACCAAATATGGACCAAAATAGAACATCTTGAAAACGTCTGCGAAAAACATAGGGGAAGGACGAGTTGTCACACATTCTAACAGTTTCAGACGTGTACTCATGTAGTCACAAGTAATCCCTCTGAACCAAAACTCATGATGCTAATCCCACATCAAAAGAAGACGTCTATTTTCTATAATTCCTTCATGCACTCATTTACCGTCACCAAAAACAGTCAGATTTACAGTTTTGATCATTTTATTATTTATATATATAAAATCTGTAAAAGGGCTTAGTTTATGGAACATCCTGAATGGTAATTAAACATTTTTTGAATACACCCAAAACGTTTAAAAGGTGGTTGATGCTCACAAATTTTTAAAAATATGGAGCTTTGGAAAGAGAAAAATTAAATTCACTGTGTTCCCTTAAAGGACAGTTAAAATGTGGTTTTTATTTTTCAGGAAAGGAAAAGAAAATGTAAGTCTCCCCCGAAATTGACTTGCTGAATGCTGATACTATGATCCATTTTAAGAAAGAACTGTTTTTGTTTTTACTACTCTAATTGTAGAAGCTTTACTTTACATTATGTACAGGGTTAAGCTGTAACCAGGCTTAATAGGTTGACAGAAATGGTTTATTTTTCCGTGTTTTGTTGCATTGCGTATCTTGTTGTGCGAATAAACGTACTTACTATTTATATTTTATTCTATAACGTTTATATTATAATGTGTAATAATCACATTTTGCTTTCCTGTGTCAGTTTGTTGTTTGAAGACCCAAGAACACATGAAGTAAGACTTTTGAGATGCGATTTAATTGACAGATAATGGTGACGTGGGACAACAGACACAAGAACAGGAACAGATCAAATCAATCCCTGCAACAGACGTTTACGTCACAATTTGGAAACAAAACTGCCCCATTGTGGAGACCATCTTCACCGTCTCTTCTTTAATCAACTTTTTGCTCATCCTCTCCTTTTTGTGTTTGAGGATTGTTGACGTGACAAATTTGGCCGGTCGAGTAAATCTTGACGGTATGATCTCCACCGTCCAGGGCAATGAGCGTGTTGCTCTGAAGCACCACGCCGACAGGACGGATGAGGTGGTGTCCCACCAGAGGAGTCAGGACTGGGCCGTCGTCCTTTAGCTTTCCCAGACTGAAAATCATCCCCTGATCAGAGTCGGTCACGATCACGTCCCCGTCGTCATCGAACGCCACGCCGGACATGTTGAGCCTCGCCGCGGACTGCAGCGTCAAGCTGAAGCTGTCAATTCGATGCAGAAGGCGGAAGTCTTGGGTAAACACACTCAGCTGTCTGTACTGGTGCTTTTCTGCTGTCGTTGGATGCTCCATCACTGCGATGTTCCCGTTCCCGTGACAACAGGCCACTGATTTGGGACACTGAAGGTCTGAAACAACAGTCCGATGCTCCAAAAGGGCCCCGCGACGAAAGTGCACTTTCACCTGGGACAGCGTGCCGGCCTGAACGTCCGACACCAGGATGTGTCCGCAGGGGTCTGTGTCCACCCCCCAGGGCAGCAAGAAGGACTTCCTGACCGTCAACAGGTGGGTTCCCCTGGAGGTGAAGACCTTCACGGCTTTATCTCCTGCATCCGTCACCACCACGTAGCCACTGGCGGTCACCGCCACATCCACGGGGTAACAGACGTCCCCAGTGTCCGTCCCCTTTTTCCCGAAACTGTGCAGCCTTCTCCCCTGCAGGTTGAACACCGTCACCCTCTTTTCCCCATCGTGCACCACGACCACCGTCCCTTTGGATCCCAGGACAGCGACCCCAGTGGGGTTGACTAGAGTCCCCCATCCTCCAAATGCGGCGTGGAGGCGTAGGACCGTGCGCGTCAGGCCCGTGGACGACGGGAGTCTTCCTCTGGTGCCGCGAGAGGCAGCAGGAGACAGGGGACTCTGAGACAACAGAAGCTCCTGCAGATCACTGAGAACCTGGCAGTGGGAGGTGCCGTCAACGCTGCACAGCTGTCGGCAGAAAGGGCACTCCAGCTTCCTCAGGAGAGGGTGGGTCAGAGCGGCGACGCATTCCAGACAGAGCACATGGCCACAGGAGAGGTTCTGCGGCCTGCGCTCCCTCTGCTGGCGGCCGAACGGCTCGAAGCACACTTTGCACTCCAGCAAGTTGACCTGGATCTCTCTCAGGATCCCGTCGGGACTCAGGCAGCCGCGACGTGGGAGAGCGGGACTCTTGGCCATGGCTGAAATATCCTGACGGTCCTCTTCAAACCTCCCGAGGCTGCTGGTGGAACAGAAGCAGGCAGTGCAATGTAACCGGAGGTGGTGACGGTGGCGGGGTGGGGATGACAAGAAGAGATATATGAATGCACAACACTGCAACAATTTAGTGAACGCGGTCACATCCTGTGCTGCGAGGCCAGAGACGACCACGTGACATCCTGCACCATCACCGAGGTCCTCTGCTGCCATCCTTTGGAAAACGGCTCACTCACAAGCCGTCATCACCAAGGATGCACATGTTATGTTCAAAGAAATATTTTCCAACATAGAAAAAGCAAGCCAAAACATTTAAGGCACGATGAATGTTAAGAAATACATGTTTTTAAAGCCAAAACTGCTCCAGTGCACCTGAATACTCACTTACAGCAGCTTCTGGGAGTTGAAAGATGCCCCCCCCCCCCCCGTTCACGACTCTATTATATTTATTGCACTGTTGTTTATCCCACCGAAGGAAGTGTAACTGTCCCTTGAAATACACGTCGTTATAGGTCATCATGAGGAAGCTATTTCCGTCCCGTGTTCCGTGCCGTGCAAACTGAGTGAAATCTGACCCGGGTTGGGTAGTGCTTGAGTCAGCCAATCCGGCGTGGCGCTGCTGCTGCAGGACGGCGTTTAGGGGTCGAACAAGGTCAGTAAACATTTTCTTTTGTTGCATATGCAACCGTGTGTATAAGGCTTTGAATGGGTGGCTGGGGAAAACAAAACAAAAGAAAAATAATCACAAACTTAATGAAGAATAAAGACATTTATAGAATGTTTTAAAACAAAAATAAACAAAGCCGACAGTAATGAGTCATCAGTTTTAAGAGGAAATGTAAAACATTTTAATATGTTTCATTATTTCACAGTGAAAAAAAAACCAACAGCACAAGTCATTTTCAGAGGATTTTTTTTTCTTTTTTCTTTTTTGGCAAATGAACATTTAAATCCAAAGACAATGTACCATTTATAGTGTCCACTATACATGGGAGCCCGGTCCAATACGCAGAGCTCAACGTCTGGATTGTCGAGGATTTTTGAGGAATATATCCGTGCCGAGATGATAACTGGGGGGGAGGGAGCAAACAACTCAAATGCAAAAGCTTAAATTTAGTCTATACAAATTGAGAAACGTCAGAAATACAAAAAGAAAACAAAAACACATGCAAACAGGCACGGTGGGTGAATTAAAAATGTTACACTGAGTGAAAGACATAACACTGGCGTACTGCTGTTTGGTGTAAAACAAAGACTCTTCCGACTACCCTTGTAACATTTCCCAAATAAAAACACTTGATCTGATTTGACACAGCCATGCAAAATGCAATATATGCCACAAGATAAGGTCGCCTGCACCGTCCCAGAGTCCTTGGCTTCACATGCAGGAATTAAAATATAATTGCTCTCCTACTTTTAAATCAGTACGGTAAATAATATTAATAAAAAAAAAAAAAAAAATGATAGCAGCCACAGATGGGACAGGGGGAGTAAAACCACTCAGGGTCACGAGGATTCACTAAATACTCAATTACAAAAAAAAAAAAAGTACAGTATTTTCAAGAGAACATTCTGCAAAGTGCTTCAACTGTGTGCTTTGCTTTGTTTACGAGTCGAACACAAACCTCAGTGGATGACGCTACCGAGCCAAAGTCGTCTTGCATTGAAATCCTGCCCACATTCAAAGTTAAAACGTACAATAGTGAACATCTGTGTGAATATACTATCGATGACAGATATTTATAAAACAAACAAACAGTAGCTTCTCTGTGCTATAAACATCGAGGTTCCAATTAAAGTGATAAATTCTACACGAGTGGCTTTCAACATCGAAATGTGTCGAACCAACATACTGGAGAGTTAAAGCTGGCGCTAACCAGCCAAATGCACATTAACCATCAATGATACTGTATCATAGGATAAATGTTGGTAAATTATAGTTTATCAGCTATAATGATCATGCAGTCACATCTAGAGTGGGTGTTTTTTTTTTGTTTAGTTGCCACCTCTTTTTTTTTTTTTACCCCCTCGCACACTCACAAAACACCAGACTTTCTAACTCTCTTTCACACACAAAGAAACCTGTGATTAGTGGTTTAGGAGCTTTCATGACCACAAACACAGAGTTCAGTGTGCACGCCTGTGGCCCCAGCCACTGTGCGCTCCGAAACAACACTGCATGGACCTGATCATCCACCTTAAGCCTCGGCTGTTCCCCCCGCTCCTTCGGTCGCAGGGGATTTCTAGACTTCAGTTGCACCAGGAAGTGGTCATAAGTTCACCCCCCATATTTTTTTATTTATATATATATATATATATTTTAGTTTTTTTTCTCGACTCGTCAATCCTTCGGAGTGAGTTCAGGCGTCACCCGGGCAGCGACAGTTCCTACTGGCTGTCGAGGCCGTTTAGAGATTTGGTCCTCCCCGAGTCCTTCGCTCTCCGTCTGACCGCGGGGCTCTCGCCGTCGTCCTCCGGCTCCCCTGAAGGTCAGACATTTCAACACAAGTTCAAACGCGTGCGTGCCTACAGAATGGAGTAGGACACAATTCCAAACACTAGAGGTCAGCCCTTCACCAGAGAATCGGAGTGGACGGACGCTGTTGTTGATGAATGACAGGGGGGGGGGAGAAAAAAAAGAAGCACTGTACCTTTAAATCCTTCTGACACGTGGTCGGCAAACCCAGTGTAACAACTGTCCTCGCTTTCTGAGAAGCTCTGTGAGACGCAAGGGGAGAAAAGGGTTAAAACACATGACACGCATACCTTCGGCAGAACGGGGGAGCATGAAACGGCTTAATGGCCTTGTACATTTTCCTTCCTCGAGCTGATAAGAAACAGTAAAGTGGAAATAAACCCAGAGAGTCTGCGAGTGAAGGTTCATGACTTTTAAGTTTACACACGGAACTTGTACTATGACAGACTTAAGCAGAATGCGGAACAGATGCATTTTATTCTATTCACACACTGGAACTTCATTCGTTATATGATCTTTTACAAGCTGACTTGATCTAAATCAAACTAAATGAAGCAGCCTTTAGTTTAGTTAGTTAAATGTTTTATTTGAAAGTATTCCAAGTGCGTGCCAGGTGTATTACCCTGTGCCTGAATGGCGCTATATGAATGAATCAATCTGCCTCACCTTTATAGCGATCTATATGATTATGGGTCACAGGGCACCGGAGCTGCTTCAAGCTATTAATGGGCAAAGGACAAACCGCCGCTGCATCGCAGCAGAAAGACAGACCCACATGCACTCACATTCAGGGAAAGTTTCAAATCACCAGTGCCAAAAGAGAAAACTCAAGTCGCCCCTAGCGAAAACATACAAACGCCACAAAGCGAAGCCCAGACCAGACTGGAACTCAGGGAGTACTCACTAGAAGAATGAAAAATTCCCCCTTTAATCTGAATATCTACCTCACATTTGAAAAAATGTAAAATATATGCACGCATTCCCAACATTAAAAGTGTTTTCAATCTAAGCAGGTGATAAAGAGTAGGCACGTCACCAGGACAGATATAAAGAGAAGAAAACCCCATAAAAACATTAAATGATTTAGACTGAAAGAGAAAAAGCTGACCAAGAAGAGGTGCATAATAAATCTGGTGCCTGTGGCCCGAAGTAACTTATATGAGAGCAAACGGAGCAGATGAACACTGATAATAAAGCAACATGAGCCATTAACCACTTCTGTCTACGACTTCATTCAGGAAAAGATGGAAGAACAATAAAGTGACTTTCAAAGAAGGGGCTCGCCAGCCATTTGGGGTATTTGGATATACGCATGTTCCATTGTGAAATATGAGTCTGACATCCTTAATGTAATGTGTCCACCTATAGTTATGTGACAGTGGCAGGAGTCTAAAAGAAAAGCACTTCTGTGAAGGTTAAAGCAGGACACGTACCTTTCCCCTCGGACCATATGTTTCTGCATACCAAACCATTCCATAGAGGCACAGGAATGTAATGAAGGCCTAAGAAAGCAGATAAAAGGCTGGTGAACCCTTAATGGAAAATCCACAATCCATAGCATGGGATGTGTTTTATGTGAAACTGGTGTCTAAAAACACATTTACTTAATGTTTATGGTTGTAAGCAGTTGATTCATTCAGACAGAAAAGTGTACGTGAGCCTGATCTTACCAAACACAACAGCCAGAGGATCACGTAGAGGATCTGTGTCTTTGAAAACAAGTCCTGTCCAAACTTAATGCACGCCAAGGCCTCCAGAAAGGCGACTGCCCTGTGAATGAGAGCAGGTAAAGCAAATGCGTGAAACTGCGGCCCAGCCTTCAATTTGAAAGACACTTCTAAACAAACGTGTCCTATTGAGGCGTTCACCTGCAGGGAGTGCTGGGCCAGACCGACCTGGACGTGTTAATATTAGCTCAGGAAGATTTATTACTGATTTTTTTTTGGTGGTGGAGGGGGATAATAACATTCCTGAAGTAGGTCAACTGTCCGACGGCTTAAGCTCTGAGTGTTGCGGTGAAATGCCGGGACGAATAGCTGAACCACCTGCTGGATCGGTTAAAACGCTGGCCGCAGTAAACATCACCTCTTCTATCAGCCATCAGCGCCTGAGGCTGTCAGGTTACACGCACCTCAAGTGTACATATTAATATCAGGGGAAACTGCTTATCGGGGGACATCGTGGGTGGGAAAATGTTGACGGCTTGTGTTCCGACTCACCCGAACACCCAGCACTGGGTCCCAACTCTCTTGCACTGCGTGTCTGTGAGGTAGGCGTAATACTGCCTGGGGCAAGAAAAAACAAAAACAAACACAATGCAAACGTATGCAAATTTGGGAAAACGGCCGAAGCGGGGGGGGGGAGCGGCGCAATGGCGAGCCTACCTCACTGTGGGCGCCGTGATGATGCCGACGAACAGGATGCGACACCAGCTCAGAGCGTGACTCGCAGGGAAGACAAAAATGTGTTTCAGGAAGAATGTGTTGAGCTCGGTGAGCTGGGGGAAGCACAGAGACGCAGCACTTGGTTGAAAATGTAAATGTTAGGACAGACGGACGTGCTTTATTTATACACATCAGCTTTAAGTCCAAACAGTCTGAAATACAACACATATTCCAAGCAAAGGTAGTAAAGAAGCGCATCGTTTCATTTTCCATCATCATTACGTTGAGACAGAAAGAGGGCTGCATACAAGGAATGCCATCATTAATGTAACTAGGAAAAATGTGTTTTTCACCAGATCTTTCAGGAGAGCACTTTTTCCAATAAGACTCCCAACAAATAAAAAAGTTGTATATAGTTTAAAAAAAAAAAAAACTCCCCCGACAGTTTAAAACTCTGTGGAATGCTGAATCCATCTCATGCCAAGTAATAAATTCCATCTGAATTGTTTGATGAAATGTCTGTTGGGATCCATAAGTTATAAAAAGCAAAACTATTTTCCTGTTTAAGTCACCTTTTGTATTTTATTTTAATATAGTCTGCAACTGTTACCATCTATTGCCACTTATTTAAGTATTTTCAAATCGTCTCTTTTACACCTATACATTTTGTTGTAATAAGTTTTTAGCCATCACTTTTTACCCCCCTATTTTCAATCCTGATTTTTTTCCCCCTGTTTCTCATCCCAAAAGAAAAATAACAACGTAGGAAAAAGGGCCTCACCCTCAGATTTTCTAACAGAAATTCAGAGCCAAAGTAAGTCAGACATGGATGAACATCTCAACAATAGCAGCAGTGTATCTTAAAGGGGGACTTTGTCCCCAGTCCCTCTCGTCCAGGCTGGATGATAATGAGGACGGGAATGCCTGCTGCAGTGTTATTCATTGGTTTGGACGAGAGCCGGCGCCGTTCAAGTGAAGAACTGCTGAACTGTCAGCGCAATGAGAGAAGTCCTCATCTAGTCCTTCAACACAAAACTGCTCATTACTGTCTGACGGTTCAAGAGAACCAGTAAAGTGTGTGACTGACGGAGACAGGAGGCGGGTGTTGATTCGTGGCCAACATAAAAATCAAGAGTAACAACCATCATTTAACTTTTTTTTTTTCAAGCCATATTCAGGCGAGAAAGTTTGGCAGCCATCGTGGATTTTCCAGCGGAGGGCAATCTCGCGCTAACTCAAGATCTCCGTCCACCGTGTCCCCATTCCCCGCAAACTGCCACCACGTAATCCTGTCAGTCTCACTCTGATGGGATTAGCGGTTGATGTACAGGCATCAGGACACTCACTCGTTAGAAGGATCCATGTGGGACAGGTTTTAGATTTCAGCCAATTAGATTAGCCGGGGCTTTGAGCACGGAGGCCCGCCACAGATGAGCCAGATGATCCTCAAACTAGTCCCGCACTTGAGGTGCGGGAGAGAGAGAGAGGCTGTTTCTCCGCTGACCCACCTGCCAGATGATCATGAACAGATAGACGCCCATCACCCGCTGCAGGGACGACTTCGGGTCGAGCCAGCGGACGTACGTCCAGCTCGCCGGGGTGAACTGCAGCGCCGCCCGCTTGATCTTCCCCGTGGTGGTGTGGATGTCCCTGGAGGGGAAGCGCCGAAAGCAGGGTCACAAAACACTGGCGGATAGACTTACAGTAAGCGTTGTTGTTAGTGCGGGATGACAAGGCCCGATGAAAGTGATGCCGCCGCATGAATCATTCACGTCCACTTTTTGCGATGAGCATGCGAGGTCATTTTTCGCGGCAATAGTTTACACGTCACCTCGTCAATGACTTGGTGAACAGAAGCCGTTTCAATCTCAAATTAAACATATTAGTGTTATTTTTGTTATTCTGGCAACAACCACAGAATTACATTTGTTATCCACTGATAAAAAGTTATGTAGGGGAAAAATTAAAAGAGTATATGAATATATAAGAAGAATGTTTCATTCGTTCATCATATTACGACTGCCATGTCTGGATTTATGCAGGGAAAAAATAAACAACTTTCAATATTTGTCAGTTCTATACTATGTCTGTTGTGACAAGTTCATGTTGTGTGTAGACGTCATGAGCTATAAAGGAAATATGGTGATGAAGAGTGTGCATGCTAAATCCTGTGAGCAACAACAGGATAGAGCTGTAGGGTTAAAAATAACATATCAGACACATTGCTAATTACAGGCTGATTTGATTAAATTCATGCACCAGTTACAAAAAAAAAAAAAGCCTGCTTCCCTTTCAACAGGGAGGAAGCAAATGAGAAATGGCCGAGTTAATATTGTTAAAGCAGTGAACAACACAAGATTTAAAATAAATAAATAAAAGCACAGTAATTCATTTCCGGATCACAAAGTCATACTTAATACTGGCCCAGTGGTAGGTCCTCATCTCCAAAAAGCGGCAGACAGTCATGCCAAGCCAGATGCCCCCTCCGTTACACAGCAGAATATCCAGAATCACTTGGTCCCACCAGCACTCAGCAAAATTAGGCAACAGATGCATGAAGAAGAGCTACGGGTACATGTGAAGAGAATGCATTGAAAGTTCACACTTATGACTGGATTTAACTAATCATCAACTCAGTGCTCTCTTAAAAAAAAAAACAGACAGAAATGAAGCATGCAGATAAATCCTGACAGGTGTTTGTCTGTACCTCTGTAAGCTCCCATGTAATACTGATGGTCCAGCACAGGCCGTAGCTGCGGATGAGCAGGGCCTTCATGCCCCAACCCCAGAAATGGCTGAATGCAAAAATGTCAAAATGGCTGAGGATTCTCTCCCAGGTGATGACGTGGCAGTTCACGGCGTATTCCTGCAGGCAGCAGCGCACAGAGTCTGGTTACAAGACGTGTTAATCGACGTGACGAACGGCTTTAATCGCGCCACGAGCCCACATCACTCACCATTATGTCTGCCTCTCTCTTGGCGTAGCGCAGGTTGGGATCCAACCAGTACATTAGCTGCTTCACTTGGTGCCAGTTGAGGAAGATGATGAACACCAGGAACAGGAAGTAGAGGACACTCAGCCCTGAGCGGCAGCAGAGGCACACCGTGTTCAGGAAGCATTGTCAACAACAGACACTCTGATTTAGACACATTAAGAAAACACTCACCAAAAACTATTCTCCATATTGCCGGATGGGGTCTGGTGAACGGACCTGAAGTGAAGTGAAATAAGATTTTTTTTTTAAACAATCTGACAGTCATGTTTCTTCCTTCATGATGCTTGGTTCCTTCTGTCCTTTGTGTCGACTTGCATAACAACATAATCGAGTCAGAAATGTTGTTTTTCAACCGATATCGTATCCTGTGTTGCCTCACCATTAGGAAATGCCAAAACACTGATGACCAGGAAGAAGGAGATGACCAGAATGAGCCCCACCCACACATTATTATCAGGATTTCCATCATCTCTGCAGAAGGACAAAAAATAAAAAGACACACATTAAACAGATGGTATGTTGACATTTATTCTAATGAACAAATAGTAGATTAAAGCCTCCGGCAATGAACTAGATCAATAAAGACAATGAGCAGAAAAAAATGTTTGTAACTCAGCGTTGTCTATGTAAACAGTATCAAGTTTGTGTGTGTTTTTCTGCACTTGGTTCCTTGTTTTAGCCAATTTTGTCTCCGAAGAACTTTCAAATGTGCTGACTCTGTAGAGACGGGAATCATGGGAACAAAAATCATGTTTAGTAAAAAGTACTATTAGTGGATCAGTGGTAGTAAAATGACCCAGTACTAGTTTTAGGATTTGTTTAGTATTTTGATTGTGAAAAGAAATTGCACTGCAAAGAGCTAAGAGGCAAACAACATCCTTTTTTTTTTTTTTTAAAGTAATATGATGTCAGTGCAGAAAACAGTCAATAGAATTGATTTTCTGAAAGATACTGTGACATATCGAGATGCACCTGAATGCATGTTTATCATGAGCCGTTCACTTTCACTGCTACAGTCAACACAGGAAACTGTGGATTAACGTTATATAACTATCAAAACACCCCCTTTTTTTTCTTTCTTTTTTTTTAACCAGCACAGACTAAAGCCAGGGGCCAGTTGAGGTGAGCAGAGTTAACCCAGTCGCGGTTGGCGGCGGTGCGACGGGTCGGCGAAGAGAACCAGAGGAGAGGAACTGAGCATCACTGTTAGCATCGCTATGCTAACCCGCAGCTCGCGCTCCGTTAGCCGCGAGACGAGCGACTCACCGCGTGAAGGCGAAATACATCAAACTGAGCACCGTGCACGTCAGCAGCGTGATGGTGTGCGGCCGGTAGAAGAAGTCGATGGTGATATCCTCGACCTGCTGCTCGTTGATCATTCGGAAATGCATCCTGTAGTTCACATCATCCTTGCTGAGGGTATGGGAGCCACTGTACATGGGCGCCATAGCTGGAGGCGGCCAGCAGGAGCAGCAGCGGCCCCGCGTCGGGAGAGAGAGGAGGGGCGAGAGAGGCAGAGAAAGACAAGGGAGAGAGAGAGAGAGAGAGCGCGAGAGAGGGAGAGCGAGAGAGAGAGAGACCCACAACAATATATATATATATATATATATATATATATATATATATATATATATATATATATATATATATATATATATATATATATATATACACACACACACACATATATATATATATATATATATATATAGAGAGAGAGAGAAGATATATATATATATATATATATATATATATATATATATATATATATATTACATTACTGGCAAAAGCAGGTTACACGAGGAAACCAAGTTCGAGGGAAAATGTTGATATGTTTACTGGGAGTGTCCCGAATAGTTCATAGAGTGACTTTCACGTCAGGGAGTGTCACGTGACAATGTTTACAGCCAACGGAGCGAAGCGATATGTGGACGTGAAACATGCTGGCGTTCGCGGAATCAGCGGAGTTTGTGTTGAATGAAGTTCCTCCAGGTGATCTGGGGTGTGTTGTCTCGCTCTGGTGGAGACTCGTGGAATCACACGTCAGCAGGGGGTCCTGCTCTTTACAAGAAAAAGAAAAAAAGAAAAATCAGAGGTCAGAGGGATCATTGACCCCTCGGTATTGTATTTGAGACATTCATATTAAAATTCATATAGAAATCTGGTAACTAGATTAATGTTGATATCAATAAAAGGCTTCCTTTTATCGTGGATCTTCTGTACCGCTGATCTTCTCACTCTGAAGTGAGAGCGCTAACCTCTGCACCATTGTGTGGCCCGACTTCCTTTTTTTGAAGACTAAATAAAAAGTGTATCTATGTACTTCTCCTCCATGTGACGGGTGTAAAGTGGCTCCCCGAGGCATCTGTTGTGGTTGTTTCCTCAATGTTTCATTGGTTTTCTGGGGTCTACAGAAGAGACAGTCCAATCAGACGGAGAACAGGCACTCTTTGAAGTCTCAGGGATAACCATACGTCTGACAAACAATCGACATTGACAGTCAGACTCGGACTGGATGTGATCTACACTCCAGAAGTGGCTGTCAAATGTTTATAATCATTCAAATTAAGAAAATATGGTTTGAATCTCCAGTACCCATGAGGTTCTTGAGCACACAGATCCAATTCAGTTGAGTAATCCGAAGATAAATGCTTGATGAACGAGTTTTCCTAACTTTTACATGGTAGCCTTGTAATACTAGACCACAAAAAGAAATAAAAATAATTATAAAAAAATAATAATACTGAGGGTCTTTCTTCCTTCTTTCCTTTATCGAATTCATTTTCCTTTCACTTTTCATTTGTTTTTCCAGATTGCTTTTTTTACACATTGTTTACATGTGACTTGAATATAAAACCGGAAATTTTAAGCTATAACTCTTTTAAAACTTGTCTGAGATCAGTTGTATTACACCACAGATCGGGGACAATGTGGTTTATTTTGCTTCATTTCAACAAGTTAACTATTTCTCTTATGTAACAAGGGGTGAGTATGACTTCATCTTTTCACACTGTCAACATTGACCAAAATCCTGCAGTGTCGGCAAAGTTTTTCTTAAGCAAAATCCTGAGCAGCTTCAAAAAGTCTGTCTGATAGATATAAATTCCGCAAAAGCAACTTTAAAGATAGCTCATAGCAACCGAAGCTTTATATTTATTTACTTCAATAAAAAAATGATTCTATCTTCAGTGTTTAACATACAGTTCCTCTTTGGTTGCATTCGGGACATAAGGTCCTTTTTATTTCTTCGCAGCCTTCAGCGGCTCTGCAAAGGGAAGTGTTGTTTTAAGTCCATGCAGAAACCAGAAGTGGAAATAGTAGTGAACATTTGCTTTGCTTGTAGTTTATTCCGTGTAAAAAAAGTACTCACGTCAAAGTATTGTATTCAAAGACTGCTCAAGGCTCAAGTTATTCTTTTCAACATTTAATTGCATTCTCAATAATATCTACATTAAAAGCACATTCACCACAAAATTATTTAAAATATCATCATCTATTATATAGATACAAAAATGCTGATGAAAAGATTTGGCGTAATGTGGACGTATTTAGCCATGAAGGGTTTATCTAAATAAAATTACAGAACACAAAGATATACAATTTTTAATTTGTTACATCCACTCAGTAAGAGTAATAACCAAATGGTAATCCAGTAGTTAATTATATTTGTAAGCACAAACAGTTGTTACACGCGATCCATAAACCAGGAAATATTCTTAACAAAACTGGTGAAGAAAAAAAAAAAGACAAATTATATCGGGATTTCAATTTTACAGATCTGGTCAGTTTTGATTGCACATAAGTGGACAATTCTCTGGTTTAAAGAAGTAAAAGCCTTATGTTACACAGTTAATTGCGTCGTTATCAGTAACGCAGATGTGAGCAGTGGTCTTTTTTCCAAATACAAACTCAATCTTTGCGTGTCTTCGTTAACAGTCTGATAGTTTGTTCCATCAACGGCCTGCTCTCGGCGTCGTCAGCGGCCCTCAGCGGTCACTCTCCAAGTTTCAGCAGTATGGTGGGCTGGAAAACAATCCGCTAAAAACCGTTATTATTTGTTGACAATATAAACTTTCTGCTGAGAAGAAGCAATGTGTGAAAGACAAAAAGAAAAAAGCATACCAGCCTGTTGAAATGTTGTCGACACACGGCTTTGCTGAGCCAGTAGATGAGGAACAAGGCCATGAAGTTCTCCACAACCAGCAGGCTCATGATCAACACAATGACCCCTTTATTTATCTATTGAATGACAAATGTATAAAATAAATACATAAAAAAAAAAAATACATTAAAAAAAAAAAGAAATTGTGTTTTTTTTAAAAATAATTTTTATAGAAAAGCTTCTTTTAACATACCGGGGTTCTTTCAGCAAAGAAGCTCCAGCAGAGAGAAAAAGCCACAACTGACCAGAAGAAGCTGACAATGTTCAGAGAGAATGAGAGCTTTGTCTGAAAGGTGGTAAAAGACGTTTTCACTCCGGGTTGCCCATTGAACTGAAATGATCTAAAATGCTACTGATCGTTCATGATGAACAATAAAGAATGCGTCTTAAACTAAATGAATCAAGGCTAGAATTCAGTTAGAATGGAATAGCTTCGTCTGGAATCACAGGTACATCGATAAGAGTCATGCCATCTTGTTGCAGTTTTCTGCACCGACTGACGGATTCCTTTGTTTTGAATCATTTTACTTACCAAATGCATGTTTGGATATTTCCCCGCAGCATAGGTCAACAGACCAGTGATCAAAAACTGAAAAGATGTGAAAACACATTTAGTAATTTTACATGAAGCACATCTGAAAAAACACTAAAGTTATTTAGACTGATTACACGTATATGTATATATCTTTTTACCAGTACACTTGGTAGAATGTAGACTTTGTGATCGGTGAGAAAAATCAGACCAAGAGTGACAAGAAACACACTAGCCAGGGCTTGAGCGGCCTTTGAAGAAAACACACACACACACACACACACACACACACACACACACACACACACACACACACACACACACACACACACACACACACACACACACACACACACACACACACACACACGCACACGCACAAAATACAAAACTTAAAAACAGCACACCAGAAGAAATACAAAATGTAGAAATCATTTCTCTCTTTTCCAGACACTGCATCTCCCAACATACCCCAAGAGGTCTTGGCTTCCCGTTGACCACAAAGACCTTGTAGGAGTCTTTGAAGACACAGTGGAATTTGTTGGGCATCAGTTGACCGTCCCGGACGTCCTTGAGACTTCCAATGGGGATGGTGATGATCATCGAGTCGTCGCAGCGAAAAGTCTTCATTGTCCTGCAAAGGAGGCCGCAAAAAGCGACAGATGCAGGTTGTTGATGCAGGATGAGGATGTTTTTTTGTCGAGTGGAACCGAAAATACCTTTCTTTTTCTTTTTCTTTTGCCCGATTCACACTTGAAATTCTTCGCTTTGTCGAATGAGCTCGACGAGGAAATGACCTGGCTCTCTGAATGTCTCTGTGTCAGACACCGCCAACCCCCCCCACCCCCCACCCCCACCCCCACCTCTTCACCACCACCTCTATTCTTCTCTGACACCTGCACAATGCATGTAACTGGAATCAGGCAACTTTTAAAATTACACACAAAAAAATCTGATTTTAATTTACTTATTTTCAGGGAAAATAAAATCATACCTGATCAAAAAGTTTAGTTTAGATAAATAAATAATAATAAAAAAACAATACAAAAATGTAACTTTGAGCTTAAAGTGGGGGTATTGTCAGGGTTCTGGGCAGAGTGAGGAAGTGAGATAACCTCATTATTCAGAGCTGACAGGAAAGTGGTGATGGTGTCTCAGATGTGACACATTTCAATGAGACGGACTGTTGAGTTGAGTACATCTAGAGAAAAACCTGGTAAGAATTCTGATCAATTTTAATTACTCAATATTACTCAAATTATTCAATATACGGTGCCAATAATTTTGTAAAACAGACTTCTGAATATGTGAGAAGATGTAGAAATCCACATGTGCATGTTTGTCTTTAGTGGGTCAGAGGAAATCGTCTTCTTCAAAGTATTTCTCAATTGTATTTGGAGGGAAGTTGTTGTGTATTTTGTGTCCCATTGTTCAGATGAAGATACAACATATTGAGATAAATTCACCATTATGCTTGATGGATCAATTGTATTGGATCGTGAAGCATACTGATATTACTTTCAAAGACAATTTCAATCCTCAAATGGATCAATCATAAGCTGTGGAAACACATCAAATTACCCCGATTTACTGCCTCAATTAGAAACACAGTTTTAAATGTTTAGAATTAAGGACTTTTATATAAAGGTATTTTATTACAGAGTCATTCTTTGTACCTTGAAGAAATCCACTTTGGGTACAAAAGGAGAAAGAGATTAACTGAAATAATAATAATTCCCAAGAGCAATGATTTTGGAATGAGAATAATCACGGTGACACTCGTCCCCCGTCCAGACCAGAGGGTTGCCATGGCGAGTGCTGATGTGGACATGGACATCCTGGCTGAGGACGAGTCTGAACAACGCGGCGCCCGAGAGGCGGCCGTGCAGCAGTATTACCAGGCTACAGACATGATTCCAGACAAGAAGAGGCCGCTTTCTGACCTGATGGAGAAGCAACCCGCTGTACTTGGGGTGAGACTCATGCAATAACTAAATAAATACATTTCCCAGGTATTATTTCTAAAGAGGTTTTCAATGTTCATCAAGGTTAGACTCTGTATGATGTTTAATGGAAATTGTGACAAGTTGTCAGTTTCCCTCTCATGTCATTATGAACAGTACTCTCAATGACTATATATATCAATGAGTATATATATATATATATATATATATATATATATATATATATATATATATATATATACTCATTGTGTGTGTATATATATTTATATATATACACACGCTCATTGAGATATACATATATCTATATCAATATATATGCCAATATATATATACATATATATATATATATATATATATATATATATATATATTAATTAATTAATTTATTTATTTATTGCACTTTTAGATATTTACTTGCATTATTACATTTGACATACATGTCTGTTGACTGTTCCCTGTGACTGTGAGGATTTAGATGTGTTTGCCGTGTAGATTTAAGAAGCGTACCAGAGGACAAGTGCAGGGATGTCCAAGACGACACCTACACATTGTGCATGTACGGGCAGCGGCAACAGGAAACGCCTGCCTGAGGTTTTTGCGGCGATATCATGATGTTTGAAAAAAAAAATAGAAGTTTCATATCTTCACGGTGAATGTCGGAAATTGCTCTTTAAGTTCTTATGGTGTTCGTACAATTCCTTCAATGACGATATAGGACGGCAAACCTTTCATTACATTTTCAGCAGCTTTTGGACCTGATTAGAGTTTCAACCTTTTTTTTAGGCATTTTAGCTGTTTTAACCATTTTAGCAATTTTTTAAAGTAGTTCTGTGTTTCCCAGCTATTTTAGTTTGTTTTTTTTCTAAACCTTTTTTTTTAAAGTTTTAATAACTTTTTCATACATTTCTTGTGGTTTTTAACGATTTACCCCCATTTCAGTTGTGACTTCTTTTTTTTTTTTTTAAAGCTCATTTTAGCCAAGAGTTAAAAATCCTTCAGCTTATGACTTTGCAGACTTGCTTAGATCTCAGGAGGGAGTACCTATAAAAAAAAATACATGGTTGCAGATAGACAAAAAAAAAAAAAGATTGGTGCAAGCATTTGGTTCAGACTGAGGGAAAGAGAGATGAATCTTGACCACTCCACCAACAATTTGCTTGCTCTCCCGTCAGTCTTTGCAGATAGTGAGCGGCCTCTTCAGCGTTGGAGTAGGAATCATTTTCGCTGTGACAGTGGTGATGCCAGACTACCTTTTCGCTCTGTTCAGAGTTTCCCAGTTGACTGGAGTGATGGTAACGTCTCTGCTCAAACAAGCCACGCGATTATAATTAACCATGATATTGTATTCCTTCTAACCTGCATCCAACTCATCTGCAGTTCATCTTCTCTGGCTTGGTTTCCAATCTGCTGTTCAAATACCCGGCCCTACTGACCGTGAGTTAAGCATTAGAAAACCAAACTAACCGAATCGCAGCTGTTGAAAAAGATTATTAGCAGAGAAATGACTGTGGGATTTCTGCTCCAGGTGTCACTTGTGGTTAACTACAGCTGCATCATCGTGGCAGCGGCTGGAGCTTGCCTAATAAGTGTTGACCTGGTTCGAAGGGACAGAGACGAGGAGCATTTCGAGGCAAGACCATGATAAGACTACATCCGTCATCTCCCAGACTGTGTTTTCTAGCCTGAGGTGTCAGACGGCTCCAAACCCAGCTGGTCTGGGTGAGGGCTTTGATTAACATTAAATGACAAAATGAACGTCTTCTTGCAGTTTTTCCAGATGGAGGTGCTGGAGCTCTGCGTACTGGGGCTTGAGGGTTTCCTCTCTGCCACTCTCTGCTTCTGGTTCAACAAAGAGAAACGTGCAAAATCCCCATGAAGATATTTGATCACATTACATCAACTGCTGGTGTATAAAAAAAAACAAAAAAACAAAAACAAAAAAAACAAGGGAACACAATGCAAAATGTTTCGGTTCATATGTGGCTTGCTGTTCTCGTCTCCATTGCCAGTGCTTAGGTGAAGCTCTGTCGTGCAGCTCAGGCTGTGGTCTACATCTAATGCTGGCCCCGGACTGAAAGCACCGAAGTTGTGGTGAGTTAAAGTCAGCGAGGAGAAGAAACCACCCCTCATTCCCCTTACGCTCTGCATCGCTGTAACCGTTGTAGCAGGTCTTCTTGCATGGTTTTTCCTTTTTTTCTTAAAAGAGCCCGTGTGTGTGTGTGTGTGTGGTTTTACATCTACTCTGACGAAATATCTGTTCACTCATCTTCTGTTTCACGCACAATATCTCGCGTTTCACGCCTGCTGGGTTCTTGCAACCAGAGATGACTTAAATGTAGGAACGATATGAATACAATGATTTTTAAAAGAATTTAATCATCTGTACAAATCTTTTTTATCACAGAACTGTTGACATGGGGGAAAAAACAACAACAATATAACATTTTCTCAATTTGTTTTCTTTGTATTGTGAAATACATCTACATTATAAACACAATCTTAGTTTATTAAAATATGTACAGATCTCTGACGTACCGCCATGACAAGGTGTATTATTTGTCAATTTTACATCCTCGAAATGAAAAAGTCACGAAATGGTAATGTTTTAGTGAATAAAGTCTTAGTGCTTCAAAGCTGGAGTCTCTCATTTCACTTCTCCTAGTTTTCGGCTGAAGATTTCACAGCTGAAAGAAAAGAAAAAGACGAAAGAGAAGAAAAGATGTTACACAAAATATATTGTTGATATTCAAAATAAGATTACTTGTGTAAGCATGCAACATTATAAACGGCATTCAAAGAAAGGGACCCAGGTAAATTAACTTTATTGTAAAAAGTGAAGACTTCAAACTGACATTTGTTCTCCACACAGTTACAGGCGGGAACACTCACATTTACAGGTTCCTGTTTTAAAAAAATACAACTACTTGCTTGTATAAACTTACATATATTTTTATAACAATATGAGCAGGAAATGTTGGAAAATCTGATTTATTTAAATCTAGGTCAAAAAAATACAATATCAAGTACAATAACAAAAACCTTTAATTCAACATGTTTTCAATATCCTTAAAAACAGGATGCAGAAGAGGTGTGGCTTTTGACGTGGTCATAAAAATATTAGAAACCCTATGAAATGTCAAGGTTTTTCAATCTCATTTTTTAGTGAAAAAAAATTATTGACGGTTGTAACATTTAAAAAAATATGTATTTGTAAATATTTTTCAGAGGGGTCGTCATGGCAACGTAGACATTGCAACTTCTTTTTACAGAGGACACCCTTTCTTCTACATGACCGATCGTCTGACTGACTGAATTAAAGTATGTATAAATAAATAAATAAATAAATAAATAAATAAACAAACAAGCAAATAAATAAATAAATAAATAAATAAAACAAAAAAACTAACCTAGGTCCCCCACACTCAAGATCAAGCTGCATCCATAGCAGGTCAATGTCGACAAAATAAAATTCTGCGTGCATGCGCGTGTGTATTATATGAGCGAAGGAATACATAATTTCAATAGAAGGGGCTTTAACTGTCCCAATGTAAATATCATTGCCACATTACATTTTGCTTTATCTCAGTTAAGTCTGGTTACATGTGTGAAATACCAATTTGCCCCATCACGTGCAGAGAAGCGTTCCAAAAAAACACAAGTCCGTGAAATATACATTCTTCAGCGCGAAAGCATTCGAAACCCTCAAAGCAAAAAAAAAACAAAACATCAACACAAAAACCGACATGCACAAGTCGGGATTCACAAGCTCCATTTCCC
The DNA here is from genome assembly GCF_963422515.1 of Blennius ocellaris. Lineage (NCBI taxonomy): Eukaryota > Metazoa > Chordata > Actinopteri > Blenniiformes > Blenniidae > Blennius > Blennius ocellaris. Next base: position 9,373,066 of record NC_137657.1, read on the forward strand.
CCTCACGCCAAAACGGACGCACGGCAGAAAGCAGGGAGAAAATTAAACGTGAAAAAGAGCCAGAGGTTTTGGAGAACGCCCCCACCAGCGTGCAGCACATGATGTTGGAAGGTAAGAGCAATGCCCACACAGATTAGTAATCAGGCCATGGTTACTTCCTCAAAGTGGTTAATGAGGTCAGAAAGAAAAAAGAAAAAATAGAAAGAAGAACAACACAGATGTCCACTGCGATGACAATTGTTACTTACTGAGCTGAACCCACTCAGCTCTGAGTCAGACCACTGTGGAGAGGCCTACTGCTATGTGTGAGTTCTTGCTCTGGTGAAAACAAAACAGCAAAATGTTGGTGAGTAAAAGTAAAAGTGGAGCTGCCGCCGTTCCCTCGAGCCCCGAATACAGCTCGGAAATATGGCGGATTCATTCAATGGCGCCCGACACTGGTTAAAAAATGTATGATGACTTGTAGGAGAGTCCTCTGTGTGGTCGTTAACAAAAGGTCATTAAATGAAGATTAAAATCTGGGTTACAGGGTTAGTGGAAAACGTTCTTCTCTACATGACGTGACGAGATCATAACCAAGTTCTTCTGTTTGTCCATGTGATCCCAAACTGACTGTGATGTTGAGATCAAGATGTTGTGGGGCCGACAAACACTTTTACTTTGTCTTTTTAGTCCAGGACGGCACTTAATGATATTGTCTGCATGATTTGGATGATTGGACTCAGCTGAGATGTAGATGTGGAGACAGATGCCCTTTGAATGCAATGCAATTAATTTAACTGGTTGAACGGTTCCGTTGTGGGATAAGGTTTACGATTCAAATTTATCACAAGATTCATCTGCTGTACTGCTGCAAAAAAAACTATTCATCATCATGGTCTTTCAACATACTGAGAATTTATTCTAAATTAAACAAATTTAATCAGAACATTGTTTTTTCATCTTGAATGAATTTCTGTAGCAGTGGATTTTGAACTTACATAAAAAAAGCACTTATTATTTTCAGGGCTTGTCCAGATCCATGTCAACATTTTGAGCACAATAGAAAACATTCAACCTTCCTGTTCATCTTGTGATTTAAACCATAATTCATACGCATTTACACATTTAGCACACATAAATCAAAATACAGTCTTTTTTTTGTTTTAAACTCAAAAACACAAACATTTTAAAATTGGACTATCTCAAAATAGTCCAATATTTCATCTGATCATGTTTTTCAGTATTTAATGTATGACTTTAGAAATAAAAGAACAAATAACTTTTAATTGATATTATAATTTCTCCAGAGGAGCCTCAACATATTCAAACAGAACAAATATTTTAACAACTATAAATATAACACTGTGCCAATGGCTCCAGAGCCACATGTGGGTCTTTAGTTGCTCTGTATTGGCTCTCTGAGGAGTTCTGTAAATTATATGTAAAGTCATTTACATCCTATTATTATTGTTTGGGGGATAATTATCATTTATTTGCATACCAGGCTTATTTTCAAAAAAACCCTTAGCCACTCATGCGACGCACCATATTTGACTCTATCAATATTGGACACGTAGCCACATTTGCAGAATAAGCTGAAAAATATTAGACACAGTTAAATATTTAGGGTTCAGACGCAGCCTGGATTTATATCTACAACCCAATCAACACCGGTTCATCGAGATTCTGCTGAAAATAACTCACTGCTGTGATGAACTTAGTTCCCTGGGGGTGGAGGTCTTCCTCCTTCTGAAACATCGATGGAGGGGTGACGGAAGAAGTGGGAGTGGAGGAGCAGAGGAAAGACGGAGGCTCGTTGTTGTTGAAGGAGTCCATGGCGAGGCTGCCGTGGCCGGGGATGGTGAGGCTGCTCAGCCCGATGACGCTGTCGCTGGAGGTGCACTGGGACGACGTCTCCGAGCTCTCCGTGACTGTCGCACAACACAAGAATGCAGATAAGTGACAAGGAAAATGACACGAGGGTTTGAGTGTGAGGTCTGGTTGTTTAGAGCTCAGACACCTGTGGGATTTGCATTTTTCAGACTTTGGCAACTCCTAGTGGTAAGAGTAAAGAGCTCAATGGTGAGGAAGTCATTCTCCTTGTTTGGTTTGCTTTTTATCAGCATTTTTCTCCTGGGGATGCACAGGGGGAAGTTTCCACTTGTTTTCAAAATAAACCGAGTGGAGGATAAATTCAGTTAGTCACTTAATTTCATTACAATAAACCACTTCGAGACAAAACAGAACAAAAGTTTTCAAAATCCTGAAAAAAAAAGGGAGCCAAAAGAAGATTAAGTTATATACTCTGCCGCTTTATCTCAAATAATCATTACAGAACAAATCCACTTCTAGCATGTGTGTAAGAATCTTTTGAGTCGATGTCTAAATTATTCCATAACTCAACTATTTTATCGAAATGCAATGTTCCATTACTTTGGTACAAATTTTCTGTTTAAAAAAAAATTAAAGTTATAGTGACTTTTTCGTTTATGCCATTAAAAATGTGGCAACGTGATTCAAGCTTTGTGAGCAGAGGCTCAATTCATTACTACAAAATATCAATATTTTACAATTTTTTTTTTTTTTAACAAATAAAAATCACAGCAATCGTTTTTCATTCATTCCAAATAAACACATCGACGACTTAAGGTTGAGAACTCACTCATGGAGGGCTGGCTCCCGGTGTCGTGCTCCAGCTCGTCCTCCTCGATGCAGTCGTAGGGCCACTGGGCGAAGGAGTGGACGCTGCCCACCGGGTACAGGTGTGTGTGTGGGTGTGACGGCGACGAGTACAGGTGGAGATTGAGGGAGCCCAGCAGGGAGGAGGAGGACTGGCTGCTGGAGGAGGAGGTGCTGCTGTTGGAGATGGTGGAGTGAGGCCGCTTGAAGGAGGTGCAGTGTTCGAACGAGGGCACGGCGATGGAGGCCCTGGTCCGGGGCTCTGCTGGCAGAGGGAGACGCAGGGAGGGTGTCCGGTCAGAGGAACAGAGGAAACAAGAGGAGAAAGTGAAAGAATAAAATCCCAGTAGCCGATGCTTATAAAGGAATTCATTTTTTTTTTTTTTTTTTTTACTAATCAGCAAAAAAACTGTGGTTGTATGGACTTTCTGAGTAATATTAAACCTGGACTATTCTATTTACCAACCCCTCCACATACACACATTCAGAGATCTGTGAGGAAATGCCTTAGATATAAGATAAGCTATAAGAGGATCTACCCAGCTGACTTCCGTTTGAACAAGAAAAAGCCTATACTTTTCACACCATTGGTTATGATGAAACCTGACAGCCACCAACTGAAATATTTTGACGGGAACTTATTTTCAAATGTCCCACCAACAAAACTCTGCTAGACGTGAAGTGAAATCTAAGAGTTGATAGCGTGGTTTTAAATGCCTGAATCGATGCAGCAGAAGAGGTGGAACAACAACCAGAAGGGGGGAACTCGGTCAATCTCAATCTATTATTCACCAACTGTTTGTAAATGATGAACAGACGATCCAAAGAGGGAACGATGGAATTATCAGTCCACCGAACAAGCTAACAGGCCTCGCTCCCGACACATCGCCACGCTCACACACTCACACTCAGACGTCGTATCAGCTCACCTGTCCCCTTCATGATATAATCTATCGCTCTGTCACTGATGGCTGCGTCACTTGGCTTGATGTCCATGAAGGGCTTGCTTCCAATCCCCATGGACACCATCTCCTGCATACGCAGCGCTAGAAGCCCAGAGAATGAAAGAGTCTTTAACCAAACGCTGGTGTTTCCTTCGGCAAAAAGACACACGTTAATGTCTGACCCAGAAACCCACCTCTGTTCCTGAGAGCCTGCCGCCACAGAATCTTGCCGATGATGGCGGTCCACACCGCCTTGACCTCTGCAGAGCTGGCCTGGAGAATAAATGTGTCCTGCGACTTCCGTCGACGGAACCAGATCTCAAATCGCAGGCCGCTGTCGCCCACGTTTTCCGTCATGCCGATTTCTGCCGTCTGTGCAGAGAAAGCATCAGAGAAACGGCGTCAGAAAAGCGGCTCAGAACACGTCAGACAGTTTGATTCTCAAGCAACAATTTCTTACTTTGAAGGACTGTTTATAGATGTAAAAGTCATATCCTCCCTCGATCTTCTTGGTCTTGCTGAAGAGGATGAGGTCTTCAAACAAGAAAACATGGCGGAGGTATTTCCTGCGTCCGCACCACACTATGAACTCATCCTGGCAGCGGAGTTGACCCTGTTCCTTTAGGTTCACCTGCAGAGGAAGCGCGACCGCTCACATGCGTCACAGAGAACAATACGATTTCTGTAGGGATGCTGACTTCACTCAACTGTAAGCCCAACCTCAGTTTCTAATATAGCTTCATTATTACTCTGCAGATCGACTTATAATGGTGCTGAGCACGATCGGGTGCATTAGATAAAAATAACAGCGTTAGCCCAAAGGGGATTTTTTTTACATGCCATGTGAAATACTTGCGTCTCTCGTATTCTGTAATGCAGTTTGCATGTGTTTGTGTTTTGTATTGCTGCTTACGTCACAGCCTCGGATGGCATCCATAGCCAGCAGGTCATTGCCGTGGCGGAGCTGAAACTTCACCATGTCCTCGGCCGTGCGGAGGTCACTCAGCTCCTGCTCCTGGGACTGGCCGCACTCCTTTATCAGGTCTTTCAGCAACAATGCATATTTGCTCATCCTCTGAATAGGCTTCAGCAAGTACGACGCCAAGTCCATCTTGTCCCCGAGTTCCATCTGCTTATTCTGAATAGAGAAACATCACAAGTCATTATTATGCTAATTATACTTTCCTATAATCCCTTAACCCTCTTAGAACTGGATTTTTTTTTTTTATACATTTGCTGTAGAACTTTCAAAAATGGTGCAATGAGTGAGTTGTTTTTCCCCATTTTTCCATCACAGCTTTACCTTTCAATAAGTGGTTTCTGTAAGTTTAGTTGTTGAAGGTACTGAGAGCTTTATTAAACAAAGGTGTGAGACGTTAGTGAATCTTGCTTATTTTTAGAAGCTGTGGTGCTCATATATGAGCACAAAGCTCAGATTCTCTGGGCTCTTGTCTTTCTAATTAGTTTCTTTTAATATAAAACTTTTTTTGGGGGGTGAGAGTTACAGGAAGAATACATGTCGAGTCATGTCGGTGGCGACAGGAGATGAATTAAAGGGTAATGTGGTTGCCGACTACAGGGGTTAATGCAGAAAAAAGGAATTTCCCCAAGAGAATTGATAAAGTATGATTAGTTTATTTGTGCAAATGATAATGACGTCTCAATTCCATTTCCCAGCATTGGCCATGCTGAAGTGTGAACACTCGTGTGTACTATAGTTTGAGATCTAAAGCATCCGACCAATGAAGGCTGTGGCTTTTCCAAGTGTAGTTTTGAGTTATCATGGCATTGGGACCAGCTGTAAATAATGTATCCAGAGTTTCAAAAAGCACCTTGAAGAATTCATTCCCGTGGCTGCTGAGGAGATCGTCCGACTGGGGCTTATTCTTGCTGTATAGAGCATACATTCCAAACTGATCCTCCTGCACACAGCATTTAACAAGTTACAACACTGACCACAGAGAAAAGTATGCAGGCAGTTCAGTGTTTTGCATAACACGATGAATGATTTAGCCATTGTATGCACTTTGTAGCTGACAGGTGATGAGTGTACGCCAATGTACGAGATTGCAAAAAGCCGTGACACGACAAAAAAAAAGTCAATAATTACACATCCCACACTCCCGACTGTCTGCACTCACATGTCGGAGAAAACAGCTACTGATGGACAGCGGGGAGTGAGCGCACGCCTCCAACTCTTTTAGGAAGTACTGGCTGTGGAAGTCCCACAGTTTCTCCACGTTCCCAAAAATGATGCTGCGCTTCCCACGCAGGTCCTGAGGCAAGTCGAGGCGTTCCATCTCGGGGAAATAGTGTTCGATGATATAGCTGAGCGATCGCACGTACTCCCTCTCTGTGGAGATCATCTCGTCCATGATGTGCTGCACTTTACTGGTGAACAAGAGGACGGGACAGCGCTTAGAGACGGGTCATCATAAAAGTAAAAAAAAAGCCGCCCAAGAAATTCAGGTGATCGAAGAACTGAACACATTTGTTGAACAATTCAATTCAATTCAACTTTATTTACATGGTGCAGAATATAACAAAGTCATTTCAGGGCACTCTTACAGAGAAACCCAACAAATCCACATGAGCAAGCATGTGGATTAAATGAGAATTTAAAGGTTTGAATCATTCGCAATGAACAATTAGCGAATTATCTCAAACGAAGATACCTTTAGGGTTTTTCATAGAATGGCTTTTTCATAGTAAATGAGTTAAGCATCAATTAAATGTGTTAAAACAATAACAGCTAACGGCAGAATTATTAGACACAATCTATATTTTTTAGTATCCTGGTTACCATACATGTTGTTTTCTAATTATTTCAAGGTAAGGAATAATAACTAAGAACTATACACTGATTGAACAATGAGGACAAGTTTTAGTATAAAAATCTTTTGTATCCTGGGAGTGATTTGTAATTAATCATCCACCAAGATCAGAAATCATTTTATCCGTTACAAATAATGTACTAAATATATATTTTTTGAAAGATAATCTCTTCAACAAAGTCAAGCCAAAGCAAACAGTAGCCAGACTGATTCAGAACAATTGTAAATCCCACTTACGCAGGTTCATTTCTAATTTTATACGCGTTTTATTGCCCACCTGCTCTGCTTCTTGACATCTCCTTCACTGCGTCGGTTGTGGACTCTGGTGGGCGTGGACATGCTGCGGCTGCGTCCTATCGCCGGGCTCGTCACGTCGGGCCTCTGCAGCTTCTTCTCCGCGGACACGTTGTTCGCCACCTCCAGCCCCTTGATGTAGACCCCCGTGTAGCCGTGGATGTGGCTGACGTCGGCGTGGCCGCAGTCCCTCAGCGTCAACTCGGAGCTCATCGTCTTCTTCATGATCTTCTTCATCGGCTGCTTGCGGAGTCGCGACGCTCCGGAGTAGATGGGCTCGGAGTGGCAGGAGATGGTGGAGTCAATAGTGCAGTCGCTGTCCGTGTCGTCGAACGTGGACGGACTGTGCCTCAGCTTGACTTCAGAGTCCGGGGAGAAGGTGAAGGGTGAGGGATAGGAGACTGAGCTGGAGGGGCTCCGGGGGAGAGGCCCGCCAGAGTGATTCGTGTCGTCATCGAAAGTCAGTGGCTTAATCATGCCCGGTAGGTGCACGCAGCCATTAGCCAGCGGCTGCTCCGAGGTGACAGTCGGACTTTCTGATGAACTCGGAGGCTCTGCCGAGTCAGCAGCTGTGGAGTTTGGAGGCGGCGCCGTGGCCCGAGTCAGAGTCTCCTCCAGCTGTTGTTTGGTTTGTTGACATTTGTGCCACACGGTGTTCCACGTCTGCAGCTGCTGAGGACTTTCCAATGTGAGCACCATGTCATTGAGCGTGCTGAAGTTGTCCATGGAGAACTTGGATGCCTCTGCACAGTAATCCTGCAGGTTCTGCACTACCGACGGGGAAAAGCTTACATCTGTGCTGTCCAAACTCAGCTGACGGAAATAATCATGGCAGTGATCCATCCACTGATTAGCCTAGAGATGTGGAAATGAAGATTAGCCAATTGATAGTGTAATTAACAGACACAAAATAGAGTTAAATAAGGGCATAAATCATGCATTAAGTCATAAAAATGAATGGAAAAATGTATTACATTTATTTATTCTACTTACTGAGTCATAAAACTCATACAGGTTGGTGAGGATATCTAGTTTGGACTTTCTCTCCTCTACTCTGCTTAAAATGGATCCAAGATGTTGTTTAAAGTCGAGCAGAAGTGATCCTGGAAGAGACTCTGGAGACTCTTTAACTAGCTGCAGGCCGTGCCTCTGCTGGTGCTGTCGGGGGGGGAAATGGTTAAATCCATTCAGCAATGGCAGATGGGAGAAAACACAATAGCTGTGTTTAAAAGTTGGACTGCAAGTAATATATTGGTACTTGCTTACCACTGACTCCTCGAGAAACTGGTTCAAACTATCTCTCATCTCTTTAATTTTGTTTGTAGACAGCGACAGTGAATCCAAAGACGTTAACTGCTTCTCTCCTGTGACACTGAACCAGAGCTTGATCTGGGGACAGACAGGCCCTGTTTATTTAGTGTTACTGTTGAGACGTGAAACCGAGACTCTGTAAACAATATTCTTTTCATATCGGAGGTAAGACTTGAGGTCACCTGTTCTGTTTGCTCCTCGAACTTGCGCACCTCCAGCCGACTCTCTAACTCCTTCTGCGACTTGTTAGAAAGGATCACAAGCTTATGAACTTCCTCATCTACTTGGTTGTACAGTGCATTCAACATTTCAATGGTATCCCTGAAAGACATGAAGGAAACACATTCAAAGAGGCTGTCAAAACCTGCTTCTTTTTGCTCCGTCAACGGTCATTACGCAATATACCAGGCGCAAACAGAAGACCCCGGTCTTCTACCTGTAATTCTCATTCTCGCAGGCCTCTTCCTTCCTGATGCGAGCGAGAATAGTCCCTCCCTCCAGACGCAGTCTGTTCAGACGGGTGTCGTCCAGTACGCACTTCATGAGGCGCCGCTGTTGGTCTAAAACTTCTGAAACCCCCTGAAAGGCGAAGAAACCACAATAAATGTAGTCGGATGAATAATGGATAGAAATGACGTATTCTTGCTCATGTTAAACATAAACAACACAAACAGTGGGCCGGACCTTGGAGGTCTTCTGATCGCTGCTGGTCCTCAGCGTGCTGATAGACTCTTGAAGAGATGTAATGGCTGCATTGCAACTGCTGGCAAAGGGTTCGACTTTCTACGACAGAAAGGAGAACAGATTATTAATACAGTCGAGCCAAATGCAAATCTTATCATGTCTCAGCTCGCTCTGAGATGAAGCTTCCTGTAACTACAGGGTTTTTTCTTTCTTTCTTTTTTTTATCAAAGGTATTCCCACCAAGAGCAAGCTCTTAAGAGAGTTTACAAGTATGTTTATGCTGTTATAACCACAGCCGTTTCCGTCACACCCACCTGTCTGAAGTGGATCCAGTGGTTGTGGTCGTACTGGAAGGTGCCCTCCAGGTCCCGTGTGAGCTGGGTTTGGTCGACGTACTTCAGCAGGGCCTTCAGAGATGACAGCGTCTCGGTCTGCGTCAAGGAAAACATAAACACGAGGCAATCTGAGCTCAGCGACGGGGTGCCCCATGCTCTCTTTCAAAACTTTAGTAGCTTAAAACCCTCCACAAGCCAATTCTTGTTCACTCGCAAATCTCTGTCGTCATGGCCTGGCCAGATGAGACGTCAAAATCTCGACCCGGCAACAAACAGACGTTGATCTCCAAGCCTTTCCAATCTCTTTTGTATTTACTCAGCATTTAGGAGCGAAATCCCTTTGATGGAGTTGATTATATGAGTCAGTTTTATTTGTTTATACCTGCGCGTTCAGTTCTCTTTCAGGTTTGGCTGCTGCCTCCTTGTCCGCCAGGAAGAGAATGGAGTAAAGTGCGTTCGGTGCTAAAGCCTGAGAAACACAAACACAACAACGACAAGCAAACGGAATTCAGAATGTGTGTCGATGCCTGACCTGGACAGGTGAATTCCGTGAAATAGGCACTTAAGGTGAGTGACGTATGTGTTATGGCTAACCAAATGATCATCCTCGCATCAGCAAGGACCTCATTATCATAATATGATGAGGTGTCTCTTTCTATGTCTGCTGCAGGCAGCCTTCTCCTGGCGTGTGGTTAAAAACAGACATGTAACAACAGGCTTCTCCACAAGAGCCCTGAGGACAGCCTTTTTTTTTAGAAGAAGAAGAAGAAGAAGAAGAAAAAAAAAATGTCTTGGAAGTGCAATCACTACAATTTTAAGGTGTGCCACTTCAACAACAACAAAAAAAAAACACGCTGTGCCAGAGACTAAGAAGCAAAACAACAAGAAATCTGTAAGGAATGACGTCTTATGACTTCCACAGAGAAACACGGCACGGCGGCTCCCAGGACTTGAGCCGGGCGTGTTGGAGTGCAACTATAATATTTTCCATTGGAGGCTCACCTGGAGTTCAGACAGAGATGACAACAGAGCTGGAAGAGGCTGCTGCTTCCTGCAGTCTATTACGACAGTCAGACCTTGATCACGCCTTTCCTTCCTGAAACCAGAGTATTACAGTTAATGCGCCGTCTTTGTCAAACATGATTGCATGGAGGAAACTTGTACCATCTGTGAGCACAACAAAGAGGATTTAAAGGATTTAGAAACATTTCGAGTCTCTTTCAAGACAAAAACCAGGAGAATGGAGGGAATACAAAGTGGAGAAGAATAAGTAACCACAAATGAAAATAGATATTGTACTAGAAAACTGTATAATTACTTTCAGCTATGACAAGGTTGCGTATTTAAAGTATATAATCCTTGAATCAAAAGGTGTAGGAATCTGCTCACTGCTTCAGTTGAATGTTTGGTATATTTTGAGAAATTTCAGCTTCGCTCACATAACTTTTGTGCCTCAATTAGGCTTTCAAAGGTGATTTTAGGAGGAAAGCATAAATTATATTGTCACAAACTGTTTGCAATACATTCCTGGAATTCAAATATTAAATGACAATGAAATTATTGTCAAATACTAGATATTTTGAGCTATTGAGCTTTACATATGAAATATATTTTCATATTAAATTCTGAAGTTTTCATTGAGAGAACATTTGTAATTGTCAGTTAATTTCAGGCCTTTTTATTTATCCCCAGTAAGAAATTCACCTGCATGAAAACAATCAATCAACCAATCAGTTGAACATGATGATACATGTGAACACATAAAAAATACAAATAAAAAATTCAGATCAATGACACTCTATAATTCAATAGTGTCTAATAATTTAAATGGGTCTATGTTTAACAGCATGATAACATAAAGAATAAAGGACTTATATTGTCGACAGCCGTGAGAATTCAGTCGTTGGCTTAAAAATAATCTCCATCTGCTGTTTTTTCTCCAATATTATGCCCAAATTTGTCAGTTAAACACCAATGATCTGGAATCCCGTTAACAATGGTGTGTGAGCTGCTGTTCTCCTTAAGCACAAAAAAAGAGAGGCTTTCAATTAAGTATTTAATATGTAATGATGTATTTGGAAGAGTTAACATTCTGTGTGAAATGTGAAATGAGTGTGAATTATTTCCAGTGCGTGGGACTTACTGCAGACTTGAGTAGTAGTAGCCCAATAAACAGGTCAGGTCGCTGACGGTGCAGGCCTCCGCTGCCCACACCTGCGCTCTGGTGCTCACCTGTAGCACCGCTCTCCCACTGCGATCTCTGTTTCCTGGTGGGGAGAAGCCAGATGGTCCACATTTAATATCTACACACACGTCTACCACATTTTCAAACAAAACTCATACAAAACCCCATTTTTTTGAGAAAAATGTGCAGTATTTTGTGATACCGATTGAATCACAATGCAAATTTCTAAATATCATTAAGCTGAAATTGCAAATATTTGTGACGAAGCAACTTATTATCCAAATGTTGAAGCCCAAAACCCCTGTTCACAAACTACCAACTTTCATATGCTTACAAATCTAAGTATTGGGGCTGTGAAAATGTATAGATTTATATGAAAGTATATTTTTTTCACTTTATTTTGTGTTCATTGCAGTTGGAAAGCATTTAAAAAAAAAAAAAAAAAAAAGTGTTTCAATAGTTTTATATTCCATTTTAAAAATTTTTTTAAGATGTCATAACATGTAAATATATTAGTACAGAGATGTACTCCTCTCCATATTGACCCACCGCTTGAGATTACAGAGGAAAAACAAAAAATAAAATAACTTAAAGGTTCACATTACCCACAATATCTGTAACAGTAAAGATATTATGTAGTAGTACACCTTTACTGTTTTCATGGAATTTCTTCCGATTTCCATTTCATTCTTTTTTTACTTTTCTTCTCATAAATGAAAAGAGATTAATCATGATGGGGGATATAAGGCAATACGCCTGTCTTTGAGAATATTTTGGTTAATTTTGCTGATTTTGAAGGAACCTAGTTTAAACAAATAGAAGATTATGATTAAAACTAACTTTGGTTAGTAGCCGTTAGAAGTGAAACTGAAGCCCCCTACCTGGCAGAACAACGGCCCCTGACGTGAGCAACTCCTGATTGACGTGCGACACCAGTTTGGGAAAAGCTGAACTGCAGTCCGAGGAGGAGCTCGACGCCGAGGTCAGCCTGCTGGTCGTTCCGTCAGCAGCTTTGTGACCGAGACTCTCTTCACCGCTACCTTTGTGGCGCCTGTTCTCACCGCCGACGCCGTCGTCGCGCTGACCTGTCGAGATAAATACAAATATTAAGTAAGCACCACTTGAAGCTATATGTTTACCGCGGGCAGAAACACACCAGATGGAAGTGACAAGCTTGTTTTCACTTCCTTTATTACCCACCGGTTGTAACTCTCAGGACAAGTGTTTTTCTGTGATGAGAGAGTTTTACTCTATTAGTAATTGACCTTGAGTCATCTTGGAGTCCAGGTGTTTAGTCAGCCTGAGTCATGTGAGGAGCTGCTGTTTTGAGACTCATATCTTCACCTCCTCCTCCTCCTCCTCCTCTACCTTCCACAGCTCCAGGCTCTGTTTACAGGAATGATGAGCCTTTAACACTCAAAAACCATATCACACTTTAGAGACTTGATTCGTTTTGTCTGTACAAATTGATAATAAATGTAAATATTTTTTTAATTCTTTATTGTTACCTGTCAAATAGAAGACATCCAGTGTATACCGCTGCCTTTTTCGGATTTGGGAAAATATGATTTATGTTTAGGTGACGCAGTATCTCTTTTGGAATATATCATATGTTTTTTCCAGTCTTATTGTGAAGATTGCAAAACAAGTCTACAGGTATTTAATTTGCTGTGCCCATTAAAATAAATACTAGCTCTTGAACAGTGACATTTTACAAGATCATATAAACCACTCATTTAAATACAGCAATGCAAATACGCAATAACCTATAATCAGGCCTAACAATTCACATTTTAGCGCCGTTCAACTACCCGTGTCAGTAAATCTATAGCTATTTATCTGTGTTTGATGGTGGACTGCAGTTTGTTTTGTGTTTTCACACCGTTTGAGGCCTCTTGTATCGTCCTACTCTGTTGTGTGGCAGTAAACCCTCCCAGCTCAGACTCCATTGTCTTCAAACAGTTCGTGCATTTCCTGTGCGACTGCGCGACCAGGATTGTGTTTGCTGCATGTTTCCTAAAATGCTTTGTTTTGAGAGGAAGCGGCAAACGTTGAGCAAAGCCTCCTGAGCATTGTCCTGTGTCAAAGTCTGTTTTTTTGCATTCTCTGCGGCACATTTTTTTCCCCACCTCAACCGTCGAAGGAATGAAATCAGCAGTGGTGGCTGAAGCTTTGGTTTATTGATCACATACATGACAAAGAATGACGTGATAGAAAGAGTTCGATCTTCAGAAGTTCAACTCTGACACTGTAAATTTTGTTATGCTGAAATGCATCGGAGTTCTCGTGTTCCTGGAGTTAATGGACTCTACAAAGACTGGTTCAGTTTGAGAGGCTTTTCCCCCGTGGATCCCCTTTGGCTGATTGGTTCACAAAGGAAACTTTAGTAAATGAGGCAAACCATCGGGGATCAGCCACAACCCCCGGCCCCGGTGGCGCTGCGAGGTCATCTCATTGTGGGATGCCGGGGTCCTCGCGGTCAGTTTACAGGGTTTACAGGATCTTTTGTTGCTTTTGAAATGTCATTGTGAGAAAACTGCCTTGCAAAATCTGTAATTCTATCGCCGCCGAAGTAATTTCACAAACGTAACTCTGATGTGATTCAACCGCCGCATTCCTGCTGAGTGGTACAATTTTGAAATATTAACACTGAACAGGACCTCATTCAAATCATTGGCGCGCCAATCCATAATGAGGGTTCAGATTTTAAGCTACACTCAGTCAGTTTCCACATTCAATTTCAATTCTCGGAAAAAGCTCCGCTTTCTAAAAACAGAATGATTCCCTCGGTGGCGCTCTCTCATCGCCGCCTTCCTGAATCACTGACTGCAGACCAAACGTGAAACAAAACAGACTGACAGGAGCAAAGGAAACACAGGATTGTGACTAAAGGTCTGTTTCCAGGGTGGGGCTTTATACCTGTCCCACTCAACGTGCCAAAGATCACACTGCGTGGGCTAATCTGGCACTAATATAAATAATAATGCTTTGGAATTATGAGCTCTCGTCACCGAGAGTCGAACAGCAGCCAACTGATGATCTGTTGCAACCAGTCCTGCTGTGGGGCATCGTTGCACACACCGGCATAAAAACATCATCTTGCTATTGGTGAGGTTTTCACGACCTCGGGCTGTATTTCTTGATAAGTGCTAAATTATGAAACATGGTGTGTCATTATGATTCCATCACTAATGGTGGATGGCGAATGTTTATATTCCGTAGGGCAATGTTTTGACCTTACAAAGGAAAATTTTGTTTAATTAAAACAAATAAAACAGAAAAAAACCCAACCCTTATTTGATGTTTTTGTTCTTCCACAAGCTGAACGGTAGAATTGCATTGCATACCTGGCTCATCCTTGCTGCTCCTCCTCTCAGTACCAGGAAAGGCTGCTTCCACGTCCAGCTTCACAAAGCGAAGAGCGTAACCGTTCATGAGCTTTTTGGGGGAGACGCTTGTCGAGCCTCCGGACGACGAGCGCTCCCTGTGGCCCTTAACCTGGCCGGCCTTGTTAGTCCTTTCCAGAGACTTGGAACGCCGCTCGGCTCGTCTCTCGGCACTCCGCAAGCTGCGCTGCAGGTAAAGCAAAGGTGTGCTGGGCCTCGAGTCGTCTCCACTGAGCCATCCTCGGCTCCCCAGCCTCCGGGACAGGTGTTCTCTGGAAGGGGTCCGGGTGTCCGGGCTGCTGCCTGGCGTCACTGCTCTTTCTCTCAGGCCGCTACCGTGCTCCGGGCTTTCCTCCAGTATAGATTCAGAGCTGGAGCCAATGCTCATGGGATTCTGCAGGGCCTCCATGTAAGACTTCCGAAACAGTCTCTTGCTCTCAAATGTCACAGAGTCTCTTGGGATGCGGCGCAGGGGCCCTGGGTTACTGAGGTCCGTGCTAAAAGACAGCATCCTTGCCCCAAGTCCTCTCTGTTGCCCAACACAATCCTCACTGCTTTCTTCTGTACCGCAGCCATCTGGAGGTGTTTCCATCTTAGTGATGGGTATTGCAGAATCCCCGCCGTCGACAGTGTGGCTCTCCCTGCTGCAGTCCCTGTGGGTTCTGTTTGGAGACACCGGCTCGGAGAAGATGGAGTCGGTTCCCTGAGACAGCAGGGACTCTCTGGAGCTGCGGTGGCTGTCCAGGGTTCCTGTGGAGCCGCTCGTACTGCAAGTGCTGAGGTGGCCGCGGAAGCCACCCCTGCTGCAGCGCGCCTGCATGATGGCGTCGGCCGTGCTGCTGACGAATAGCGGGTTGACCACGTTCTTCCACGGAGTCCTGTACACAGCCGTGCCCGTGGTGAGCAGACAGTTCTGTAGTGGCTGCAAGTTGCGGTCACGCGTTACATTCTGTAAGAACTCAGCTGTGAAGACGCTGCCATACATGCTCTCGGAGATGGGGATTTCTGCGACGGCCTGCCCACCGGCCGACAGACATTTTATCACTAACTTGGCGGCCTTGCGGCCGAGAGGAACGATTTGAAAGTAGAAGTCTCCCTGCTTGAGTCGGACTTTATGCAGAGGGGCCAGCTGCAGGACGACCTTCTCGTGGATGCAGAGCGGCCAGCCTTCGTGATAAAGCAACAGGCCTCTGAACCTCACCTGAGAGAGGAGAGAGAAGTCAGTGAAAATCCCCTCCCATAAAACATTGTTATTGTCGGCTTGTCGTGCCCCAGCTGTGGCGCGAGTTACATCACTCCAACTTACATCTGCAAAAGCTGTGTTCACCACATGTTTAGCCATAGAGGAGAGGCAAGGTGTTTTTCATGGGAGGTGCAAGATGAGTCACTGCCAGTGATCGTTCGACTATACACGGAAACCTGTCTGATCAGGCCTGGTTTCGCAGCAACCACAGTACAAATCTCTGCTGTGACGGCATAAAAACAGGCACCGGGAGCGAAGAAATAATGCTCAAGGGTTCGCTTTTTACCTGTGAATGTGACGGAGGGACGACTAAGGATGTGAGCTTGTTTTGAAGCCTCTCATATTGCCTGCGATACAAAGACTTTCATGCAGCGCGAGGTGCTCTCAGGGGCAAGGCCGAGATGAAACTGTTGCTCTCCGGCTATCGTCACAGTATAATCACCAGGGAGATGAATACAGAGGAATAACGTTTCACTGCTTTGGTTCAAGGGCTCTAACCCAAAGCTTGTGAGGGGGAATATTGGATTTCACGAAGGGCCCAAGAGTTCGCGGCAGCCTCTCAAGCAGACCACAGTTACTCACTGTTTGCCTATTCAGAGAAAGATGGCTACTGTTCAGCTTGTTTTCAGAACAATGATCAACTCTGTCTCAGTGTCACTTTTCGCCCTCAAATTCACAGTCAGAGCCGCTCCACGCTTTCTTCTGGATCAAACTTTTTTCCTCATCATTTAACTAAACCAGTGTTGAAACATTTTTTTCCCCCTCATTGTATATTCCTTTTCGTTTTACATTCTGTACACATGGAAGAGACCTGAATTCACAATTCCGGGAGGAAGTGTCTTTCAAGTACTTACACAGGTTTCTTTTTGGATGATCTGCAGGATCCTCTTAGCCGGAAGCAGGAAGTCAATGAGACAGCGGAGGCCGTCCCCCCGATACTGCCTCTCCACCACGCTGAAGAGCTGCCAGAGGACGGTGGCAGCGGTGGCACTGAAGGGACGGTACAGAGCAGACAAAGTGCCCTGGATGCAGTTGTCCAAAGACTCAGCGTCCTGTAGACGATAAGACGCATTGGCAAAATTGTAACACAAACCATAATGCATGAGGAGAAATCAGGGGCAGTTCATTCTGAGGTGAGGCAAAATATCAATCGGTGGAGGCGCAAGTCCAAAGAAGTTAATCTAAAGTATTTTTAGGCCTGGAAATCAATCCATATTATTATTGAATATGGATTATATTCTAGTTACTAGGATTATATTCTAGTTACTAATCAATTGTAACTATCATAGTTGCAAAAAGGCCAAGAAAATAAGTGGAAACAAATTAGGGAATAGTAATAATTCTTAGCTAAACAGTCTCTAATTGTAGAGTTAACATTAATCATTTCTATTAGCGGGTCAAAAGAATATGGGATTTTCCCTCCCTTACTGCAAGCATTTCCAGATTTGCAGAAGTATCCAGCAATAATAATAATAATTAAAAAAAAAAAATTCTTGGCACATTAAGCTGGTAACTACTGGTCCGGAGACTTTGTGATGCAAATAATTCATATGTTGTACGACGACATTCAAATAAAAAGACATTTGCAAATTGCACATAAACACGATGGGTGCACACAGGCTTCATTTCTTGGGCACGATCCCAATCAGCAAGACGGTCAGGAAATCTGAACATGACAAGGAATATCCCGATGAGGGGAAACACCTGGTGGCTGTGACGTCATGACCAGCGAACACAAACAGTAGAGCTGGAAAGTTCAGACTGGAACATCACACACCAATGACAACAATGTCATAGGTGAGTATTATCTGCCCTCTGTACATGATACGGCCCACCACCAGCTGTCCCCAGCACAACAGATGACATGTCCAACATCACTGTTGACAACTTGACTGAGATGGCAGGACATTCGGGATTACGGCCAGGTCGACCTGGAGCGGTCATTACAGTCACGGTCCATACTATGACCTTCCTCCATTTAGTCGGAGCCAAGGCCAAACATCCCTCTGCTATCTGTCCTTCCTGAGTGGAACACAACAGCGCTACAGAGACATCTGTCTGCAACGATAAGCAGACGGCTGCATGGAAAAGCTGGGGTAAAGTCTCATGCTATAACAACTATTTAACATGTAGAAGAATGCAGGATTCAAATATTCAGCTCTTGATTTGCTGCCATCCTTCAAACGTCCGCTGCACATTTCAATGACAATAAAAGAGTGGAAAAACGACTGCCTGTCCTGTGCCTGACAGCCCATGTTTCACCCTTTGTAGGACTTGTCCTGTTGATCTAAGCTGCTCACCACCATCAATTAGGAGGAGAATGAGTACAGTTCAGCGCATTCGTACACATGCCACGACTCCACTACAAGGCGCTCATTGTGCACTCCGCCTCCCTAAGTGGTATGTGCAGTACAGTGTTGGTGCCTTGAAACAAAACACCCACTTCCATTAGCAGTCAGCTTGCTTTTTACTCAGACAAAAATGTCTTTGGGCATTAGTCACTGTTGCACCCAGGAGGCGAAGAATAACACGCTGCTTTATTGGAGGAGAGCTAACAATAGGAGGAAAGCCCTCACAACATTCGAGCCAGACCAGCAAGTTTCTCTTCAGGTTCCCAGAATAAAACTACTGTAGAGAAAGAGAGAGAGAGAGGCAGTGTTTTGAAGAACAATTAGTCATCAAAGCAGAGATCTGAGGTTAATTACAAGTCAAAGGCTTGTCGCCACATCACACAGGAGTGGCTGTTCGTTGTAATCCAGCGCTGCGATATAACACACCACCTACACTTACAAGTGACGGTAGCGCACGACATAATGTGTGAATTTACAACAGTTACATCTTTCCCCTGCAGATAATGTCTCACGACCATGTGTCACTTTCTGCTGCCACTAAGCATCTGAGGCCTCTCAGTGAGTGTCACCTGCCTGCGTGGAAAACGTATATGCATGTCTCAGCAGAATGAGCGGCCACAGCTTAGCCACCAGAGGCGAGCTTCCCATCCACTGTGAGCCGCAGAGGAATGCAGTGTGTATAGCCGCGTACGTCTGGCTTCACAGCTTCAGCCGGGGACAGAAGCAAGTAGGGAAGTCCCACCCTTTGTGATGCCAGGTCTTTGTCGGCAGCTGCCTGTTCGATGGCGGGCCGGCGTGGTAATTAATGGCCTGGAACTCCAGGTGGGATACTTTTGTCTCTGCTGTCTGAAAACCAGCTGTTCCAGAGGTGATCTCAGTGAGGAGGCAAACTGAACGCGAAGAGCTTTGATAAATCCATAACAAGTCTGAGAAATATTCATTGTCCAACAGTAAAACTGAGTTTATATTGGTATTATTGCTAAGCTGTTGTTGCTGTTTAGAAATAATTCCACCAGTTTAGAAGGTTCTACCTACTAATTACTTGTTTTTCCATAAACATGTATCAGGCAGCTATGACAATTCTCAATGAGACAGAATAACAGGATCAGAGTTCCAGGATCTCGACGAAATTGTATTTTATACCTCAGCTGCATAACAGAACACACAGAGGGAAAAGTCCAGCAAAAAGAGTTATTTTGGACCAAGTCAATCCCTTTTTTTCGGTCAGCCATAAAAGGCAATCTTGTGATCAACTATTTCATTAACTGGTAATTCTACCGTTTCAGCCATGATCAAAATCATGTGTCAGGAAGGAAAGTGGACTAGAAAGCAGAGTCAGGGGGGAGAAAAGACAAAGCAAAAGAGTGCATCGCCGCGAAAGGAGAAAAAAAAGTGAGAGACACACAGACAAGAGTGAGTTTGAGGTGGTCACTGACACATTTAGTGGGTCAGGGACACAAAAGACGTTGGCTACCAGGCCTCCAGTGGAGCATGAAGCCACCAGGGGAGTGTAACAGGAGAGCCCTGAAGCCCCCATACAGACTGCTCTGGAACCAACCTGCAGACAGGCTTCCAGGCAGCGGAGATGACAAAGGCCACAGGTTGCTCGGGCCTGCCCTAATACCAGGTGCCAGGATGCCAACAAAGGAGCCGGGTGAGACCTCGCAATTGAGCCTGGAGTTTGCTGCAGCTTTTAATCTGTGCGCACGGGAATCCCGTCCCACGAGGAGAAGAGAGGAAAACAGAGCCGCTGGGATTTGCAGTCAGACAAAGGATTCCTACTACTTTGGTATAAATTAAGGAGCGGTTGGATCAAAACCACCATGCCATCACACAAGTGTCTCTAAATAGCTAAAGTCTCCCTGGCCGCATATCAACACAGACAAACACACACACACACACACACACACACACATATCACATCACATCACATGTAAAAATAGGCCAAGCCTCTGTGTGCAAACACTCTTCAAAGGATGACAACACATTATGCTAATACTTGCTGTAAATGTTTTAAAGTTATCTCCACAGATAAACTTTGACCCAGACAGAGGGTCTGATTATGTGACAAATATAGAGGTGGGGGTGAGGTGATAAACAGGCTCCTTCTAAGACTACTATTTATTACATAACTATTTAACACTTCACGCTTCAAAGCAAAGTATTAACAAAGAGATTTAGAGCATGTTTGCTAATCATAGGGCTGTTCCAGAGTTACAAGTAATAAGATATTTCTAAGGAGGACATAAGGAAACGAAAGCAGCCCAAGAGTCTAATTCCCACAGTGATAATCCAAAAGACTTTATTCATGTCATTCCAGCAACTAATGACTTTGTGCGACAGGATGTAAACATCACTGACAGGATATTGCCCCTGAGCTGCATGAACAGACCTCAGTGACCCTGCAGATGGATCTTGTACTGAATGTGACACATGCGTTCACATGTTTTATTCCCAGGAATAAAGGGAAGCCCCATAAAGAAGGCAACAAGTGAATGGAGGTCCTCCAACCAATCAGAGCAGTGATGAGCAGAGACAAAAGAGACTAACAAAGTCTGCTGATGCCTCTGCAGGGTAAATATGGAAAAGGGTGCATTCCAAAACAAGCTGGAGGTTGATAACAGAGCAGAAATATCAGAGAGGACACAAACTTCACTGTACTTCACTGACCCTCAGAGGTCATAAATAGACCGTCCGCCAAATCACGTTTCCTCCCTTTTTTGTTGCTGGCACCGATTCGTGAGTTTGGTTCTATAATTGTAGTTTTTAGCTCATCAATCAAAACTGCACATCTAGTTTGTCTTCAATCACTGTGCAGCTCAATTGTAACTGAACGTATTAGGAGGCTGGCCGTGAGAAGTTAAACTCCCATTCCTCCTGAATCCACTGAGCTGAGCAAACAAGCACACACTTCAACTTGCACAATTCATACCTTTAATAAAACATCTAAAACTGCACTTAGCTGAATAAAAATGAAGTGCTATGTATATTTATAGAGCAAAACAAGAAATACATCTGAGACAAGCACACACACCGGACTCCCTTTGACTTTAAGTGGTACAAGCATGAAAAACTATCTGTTATGTTTTGGCTCCAGAGCAACAAGTCGAAATATTAGCTGTGTGTGAACATCCAAACTATCTTTCCCTGGACTGCAACACGCACACAAGACTGTGGTTGAACGTTACTGTCAACCCAGATCTGCATTCAATATAGCAAATATAAAGATACATGCAGAAACACCCAAAAATGTCACAGTAGAAATGTAATAAAGACCATTTTCAGGTTCATACCTTGATACTCAGGTAGTTGTCACAACTCCGGGACTTTGCTCTGGAGTGCATTTTGCCCAGTGATAGCATTTAGGCACCGCAGAAACTCCAAAACACCGAAGAATAATGTTCGACCAACTCCAAGCGGCTGAATTTGTAATCCGACCTGTCAGTGCTGTCAGACATTGCTATGGTATCAACAGGTCCGCCACCATTTCTTCTCTCGCGTCTCTCTTTCGGTGCATTGTGGTGTCGGCAGCTGGAGCAGACTAAAACTCCCGAGCGTGAGAGAGGCAAAGTGTTGGCTTCCCCGTCACTCACCCTCCCTTCCTCCAACATAACCTCCCCCGCCCTGCTGCTCCTGCTGCTGCTGCTGCTGCTGCTGCTGCTGCTGCTGCTGCTGCTGCTCCACAACTGAAGCCTCTTCCAGCTGGTTAAATGCACACTGCTGCAACACACACACACACACACACACACACCACACTACACACACACAACCTGACCTGCACCCCCCCCCCCCCCCCCCCCCACGCACCCCCCCACCCCCCCAATGCCGCCAGCCCTAACCCATCCACCCAGCAGGCATCGCACCGACTCCTCTCTGTCCCCTCTGACCCTTTGCACCCCTACCTACACCGGCAGCTTCCCTCTTCGCCACAATGGTGGCGCTTTGTCCCGACACAAACACAAACGGACGAGGGTTTCAGCTTTATTCTGCTGCCTTTTCAAAAGGAAAGAGAAAGGAAGACGTCAGCAGAGGATTGGTGGCTCAGGTCACTCGCTACAATGACATTGCCCTTAAATATTGTCAAGGGGGATTGAACAATTCTTTACATGGCTCTTACATGCCAGAGGACGTATGTGGGATGTCTTCCTGTGACGCAACTCTGAGGAGGCATTTGTAAAAGAAAGTAATTTAAGTAAAAATGAAAGTCTTTAAAAAAAAAAAATGAAGCTGTGGTGTGTTTGAGTTCAATTCAATTAAACACTAAGACTGGAGGTGACTGGAGGAGAGGTGGGGATGTTTTCACGGCAGGAATGCAGCAAGATGACAAGTCGTTTAAGCAGGGAACAGTGGCTCCATCCCATTTTCCCCCCAAACACAGGAAATCCTTGTTCAGGACAAAAACACATGCTCAGTGAGAATGCACGTTCCGTGAAAATGTGAAGGTCATATTAAGGCAGCCTGCGCAAACAGAGAAGGTAGTGAGGATAGGTAATCAGGTTAGTTTATATTTAGAGGCTAGATTCTTGTCAGACACCATTAGATCCAGACAATCACAGTGAAGACACTCTGTCACCGGCTCGCAGCACACGTGGGCTCGCTCCATCACGCTGTGGTTACTCCGGAGTGGAAAGTAGAAATGTTTACTTTGAATCAACACAAAACAAAAATAAGACACACTGCTGTAAAGTAAGGAGGGAAGTTATATATTACTCACAGCATACATTCTTTATATACACCGGATCTACTTTTAGACTTATTTAGTCTTGGTGTTATAGCTAGTGTATAATCTGCTGTATAAACACAGGAGGACATACCTCACATATGCACAATGCAAATATACACTTGTCTCTCTTCAACTGGCACAGTTTAACTGAACCTATAATTTCTGCTGCCTTGGCCTTTTCAACTGGCTTGGTTTCTCCGAGTATGATTTTCTTCTTTCATGTCTACTTCCATTTTAGTTTTTTAATTTCTACTTTTTATAATATGTGGGATTTGCACGACCGGATACAAAAAAATACAGTGGGATTGTTATGACTTATGAAATCTTTAATCTAGTTTTCTCAAGATGACAGCCAAGTAATGGCAGGTAATTACGGAGAATGACATCCATCAGTGCCCCCCCCCCCAAACAAAAAACAAAAAACAAAATCTTCTTGTACCAGAGGAGTTGTGGTCAGTACTTGATCCACATAACAACCATGAAGTGAACCACAATGGGGTTCTAAATGTTACAGTCCTAAATTTTTTATGGTCAGTGCACAAGTTTAACATATTATCAAATAAGTGTTTAGGGTTGTTCCGAGTTTCCTCCCACAGTCTGGATAATCAGTGTCTTTAACTGCGACTAGTGAAGAAATGTGTGGCCTAGTTTGAATGGCTGGATACAGAGGTGGGAGGATATAAAACATAAACACATCAAAAACACAAAGAAAAGTACTCATAACTTAGCAGCAATACAATGACGACAAACAATAAATAACAGTTACAGCTTTTGTGGACCTGTACTTTTTTTAAATTATTACTATTATATCAATTGAATTCCATCCTCCTGGTGCATATTTTGAAATACACACTGAATTGGAATAAATCTTTTTACTAATATTGATGCCTTTGATTTCAGTCAAAGTAATAAGAAATGGCTGCACAATGGATTAGTGGTTAACAGAACTTCCTCACAGCAAAAAGATGTATGATCTCTTCGTGCATTGGTAAATGCTTATGAGACGCAACCGAAGTAAAAGACCAGGGACAATATGTAACCTGGAAAAGACGAACAAGAAGTTTATAAGAAAGCAAGAGAGAACCACAGGAGAAGAAGCCAATTGAATATGATGTTAGTGGCGTGTCGAACTAATAATCCCATGACTTGATGATTACTCTGATTCACGGCATCAATCCTCTCCATTCATAAATTAACTTGTTGATTCAAAAAAACATAAATTACTGGAAAATAAAAGAGTAAACAAATGTAATTATACACCCCTTCCATCTATCATTTGGGTTAATCCACCTCAGGGAGGACTGGGAATCAGGGGGCTGAAGCCGAGCCAAGACTCTGGGCAGGTCACCAGTCCAGCGCCGTGATAACAAACAACCACACATTACTCACGCACCAACAACATGCCTCTGAGAAAACTGACACACAGATGGAACATGCAAACTCCACGAAGAAAGGCCCCCAATCTTTGGCATAAACGGGGATGTTCGTGCTATAAGAAGCTTTAACTTCACTGCTTTCATACAAGTAACTGCATTTTAAGCTGAAACATTCTGTACTTCTGTTACCTTTGTTTAGAAATGAAAAAGTCCAAAATACTCCAGAGGAGGAAGAGGTGAAGCAGCGACAGAGTCACGAGTGGCCAAGGCTCACTGATGCCCTGGGGAAATGAAGGCCGGCCTGTGTGTTCCCAATCAACAATGAGTTACTGTTGCTCCAAATGCTTCAGATGTTATTTCTGATTCTGATGAAAAACAAATAACCTGAGAGAATACGCTATATTTGTATGGGAAGAAGAAAGATGGACGTTATTAAGCAGGTGGTCATACTGCAATAGCTGATGGGTGTGTAACAATTCCCTTTGCTGTTGGGGTATACTGTATGTGTGACTCAAAATACTGCACACACCTGAGAACCATGACTTCTTTTCTGCACAGTACAGACATTAAGTGTCCTAATTTATCTTTATTGCCACACAAACTCTTTCCTGCTACAACCAATACTATTATTCCAGATATCATTAAGGTACATATTTTTTGTAATACCAAAAGAAATATACAAAAGTAGACTTTTGGAGTTACAATCAAAGGTAAAATAACATATACGGTACATTTTATAATCTGTGTACTTTGGGAATTTTGCTCTGGATTGAGATTCACAAAGGGAACTGGAAGGGAACTTTTTGTGAAATGAGCTTTTCAAGATTGTTTGAAATCCTCTTTCATGTCCCAGAACATGACAGTGATGCCAGACATCGATACTCACTCTCATCTACACTCAAAAGCCAGAACATTCAAAGTAAAAGCCAGTTTCCTGGGTCTGATCTACAGTTTAGTTTAGAAACATTCAATATGAATTAGTTTAAAGCCTTTGCCCTCCCAGGACCTGTTGTGCACCAATGGGTGACCTGGACCCCAGGTTCGGGACAATCAGTTTATTATTTTATTCTCTTCCTATTTTAACTTTTTTTTTTTTTTTTTAGGGGGGGGGGGGGGGGGGGTGGTATGAATATCTGCCTCCTCTGTGTTTGTATTCCTGGCGATTTAGCTCAGGAGCAAACCCTGTGACATCGAGATAAATAATAAACAAACTGTGTTTACATTTGAGGTGATTTATTCTACAGTACTAATGTCCCTGCACTACAGATAAAAATAAATCCCTCCTGGAGTCCCACATGTCCATATCTACAGTGTTTTAATTCAAATCTAGATCGCAAATAAACCCTGAGATCGTAGAGCATCAGGTCCATTTACACTAATATGTTTGTGCTACAACAAGTAAACTTTTCCTGTTATTTTTCATGGTCAACCACAAGGTTTAAAATAGCCACATCTACCCAGGCTTCGGGTAAACAATATTTTTGTGATCTGAAAAGGGAGATAGGTCAGTCCCAGGGGTAGCAAGCCATCTGATAAAGCTGTCGGGGGAATGAATTAGTCAGATGACACGGGAGGTGCAGCGTCATCATTTTTCATCATTATATCTCACCACACAGATTTAAAGGAGGAGGATGGACACACTTGATGTCGGGATAAGGACAGAAAGACTTTTATAGCTCTCGATGTGCAAAAAACACATGCAGACAAATGGACACACTCAAGTACATGTGGTTGCAGTCATACAGTGGATTTAAGAGTGATATTAGATGGAGCACATGGCTGGTTGCAGGTAGCTGGGTGGCCATTGAGTCGAACCGAAACACACACCAAACTGTGGAATGTGACACCTTGATCCCACCTCACTTCATAACAACCCTGCAGAGCCGCAGAGCCCACCAGCAGCAGGGATGAAAACCAACTCCCTCCACTTCCCATAAACTGGGGGGTGATAATACAGCAAATATAGCTGCACGTCTTTACAGTATGATAATGTTGGTTTACATCCATCCGCATGAAAAATAGGTTGTTCTTCCTTACAGCAACTCAGATTGTTAATCCTCTTTACAATTAACTCTACTTTCTCGTCAATTAGTATCTAAAAAACAATTAAAAGGTCATTCCTCCCTTATCTTCACATTTGATCAATGTCAAAATTCTACCATGAATTATTTCCCTTTTAAATGTAATATTAGCCAGTTTGGCTTGAGAAAGCTGGATCAGTGATGTTTATCACAGTGGATGTACTTTGAGGAGAGTAAAGTTGGACTATATCAGACAAAGAGGCGTTTCTGAAAGTATGAGCATTAAAACAGATGCATACATGAAATCTAAGTGGAGAAAGAATATTGAAAACATTCTCATACTACAAACTCTTCAGAGGTTGTAGTCCGGCATACAATCATCGCAAACCATACTCGAACATGATTACTTGAACTAGTTAACGCTGAGTTCTATATTTGGCACACATCTAAGATACATTCCAGTTAACTAGAGAAAAACACAATATGTTATTATAAAATATATATTATTATATATTCTAATATGTAGTCCAACTGAAACAACATCGGGGAAATTACAGAGACTGAGCCCAAAAAACGGCTCCGTTTTATGAAAGAGTCCATACTTACAGGCCTGGTTAGGAGTGTACACTAGAGAAGCTGAGTACACACAGAGGACAATGTGGACGAGTCATCACTCCCCTTGGTTTTTGCCTCACACAGCCTCGAGAACTCACATCACATCACCAACCAGACTCGCATAACCTCAGCTAATGCCCCCTCTGCTCCCTCAGCCAGTCCCAGCAGACTGCTGGAGACTGTTCCTCCTCTCACACAGTCAGTTGTGCTGCAGCACGTTTCAAATTGATTACCTCAGTACACAAAGGGACACAGCTCCACAAACAGAAAAGCCCTAAACTCCTCCGGGCTTCCCACTGCCATGCAAGACTGACTTTAAACTGTATACACTGTGCATCTTAAATCAAGTGTCCTGGGTGGCTGTTGATGTCTGTGTTAGAGAGGAGACCCCCACCCCCCACCCCACCCCACTCCACCGCCACCAAGGAGGCACGGTGCAGCTGTTCTATGAGCCCAGCCACATTTATGCTCTTTACCACGAGGAAACACAAAAAAAACCCTATCCCACCTGTCACAGTGCCCTAATGTACCTTAGGCCCCCTGCTGTGTGGACGTCTCAGTCCCAACACAAAAGCCAGTGTTTTCCCTGAGCGCGCGAGCACAGGTGGCTGGAAAAGGCGAGGTCGAGTTACAGCAGCAGCTCCCAAAGCTCAACACATCAAGCAGGACGCGCTCAAACTGACAAAGTGCTCATGTCGGCTCCAAGGACAGGATACACTGAAGCATGGCTACGAATAGGTGTCCCCATGACCTTCTAATTGAACAAGCTGTTCATTTGTTAAAGCGTCAAACTAATCCTGCCGTTAAAAGGGTCTAGTTCGGAAAAATAAATTTCATTTTAAAGATTTGACTCCTTAAAAGACCCTGGGTTCAATGCAAAGAGTCCATGTGCACCTCGAAGAGTTAACAAGTTGTTCTAGTCAGGTTTAGTTTCTCAGTGTCCACCGGTTCTGTTCTGAAGGAATCCTCGTCGGGTCTAAGAGTTATAGTTCATTAATGTAAAGCGTAAAAACTATTTACCTTTCATTGAAGGTACAAAAAAAAAAAAAATAATTGAAGAGTAAAAACTGTCAGTGTGGAATAAAGAATCAAAGTCTCATTTAAAGAACCTGGGTCTGCACAGAAAAAGCCTGGAGTGTTTTAAGGAGTCCTGGTGAGGTTTCCAAAATGAAGAGTCCAGGTCCAGCCTGTGTCTGTTTCAGAGAGTTCAGCTCTGGTTCAAGAAATTATTCTTCCATTAGAGCGCATGTCAAAGAGTTAAACTCAAGAAATACAACTTCTGCTGTAGGCAAGAGAAACCATGAAAAGAGTTCCTACATTAAACACACCGATGTTCAATTAATCCGCCTTGCCCGGACCTGTTCGGGTTTCCATTTGCACATAAATCTGTTTCTGCAAGAATTGAACTCAAACACAAGCTACATCCAATACATAACGTGGATTGACTCTGTCAGTTAAAGCTCATATTCTGGTGTAATACATTCCTATTCATCACTGCATGAGAAGCCAAAAGAGCATTGTCGTCTGTAATACCACTTTTCAGTGTGATAATAATTGATTAATTTAACGTTACTGATGCTGAAAAGCTTTAGAATGCTTTAGAAGTTTAGTAAAACACACACTGCTGCTACAAAATGTCTGATCTTTATCAGATATGCTGAAAAGAAAAGCAATACTGTTGATTAATTGAGCATACACTCAAAAAAACCAACAAGACCGGCTTAAAATCCAAACTTCTTTCAGAAAACTTTCCAACAGCACCGACGTGACAGCTCTGACTGAATCTCAAAAACCAATGGGGACAGCTTGAACCAAACAACCCAAATGAAACACTAAAGCCGTATTGTTTCCCCAAAGCCAGCACTCACCTCACGGCGCTCTCTCCCTCTCCAGTGTCCCACAGCACATGGGGGAGCTTGTGTCTCAGTGGGCTGGGACAGGGTGACAGCTGTCTAACCGGAGGAGCGCACCAGCCCCCGACTCCTGGAGGAACCTGACATGTTCCATCAAACGCACTGCTTTGTTGACTGAGGAGAATCACAATATTAGGCCAGCCAGGCAGAAAAGTCGTCCCCCCCCCCCCCCACCCTCCAGGCATCCCAATTCCTCAGCGGGGCGTAACCCAGTCATTTTATCTGCACCCATCTCCTCTCTCTCTCTGTGAACACTGTGAAGGCAACCCAGAGCAAAGCCACTCCGACTGGCCTGCCGTGTAAACAAAGTCTAGACAAAATGCATTTTACCTGTTCTTTCTGGCCTCGCGTGTTTGTCACGCTGTAATGTAGTTATCATGTCTTTCTCTCCACAAAGGCCAATTTTCTCATATTCTCCAGTAAAATTAAAAGACTTGCTCTTTATTAAAACCAGTTGCTCCTTCTAATCTGCTCGAACTCGGGCTGAATAAAGAGATCAACCACAGACCTGCTCGCCTCCGGAGACAATACGGAGCCTGTGCCGGGTTCAAACTGCCTCCACTGTGTCTGACGGCAACAGATGTCGGCCTGTATTGTTATATGGATTACTCCAGCCACTCGGCAAACACCTCCAGGTGTGCATTCCACACCAGGAAGAGGAAAGGTGGGAGCCGCTCCTCCAGATCAATAAACGTCGCTGACTTTTCTCTGCATACCTGAGAAGAGAGGGTGCAGCTCTTCTCTAATGTCAAGCTAAGTTTCTCTACTATAAGGCATTAATTGCGCCGTTATATATATATTTTTTTTTCCCTCGACGTGGTGCAAGAGCAGGTCTTTAAGATGAAGGGAAGTGTGACGGTGTGGCTAATCTTTGTTCTGAACTGTACACCTGGTCTCCTCAAGGTCTTTAATCTTAAGAGGAAGGAGCAGAAATTAGAGGTCGCGCCACCACCACATTCATCACTGTGCCCTCAACTGCCGAGGACGAGCAAACACTCACCACAAATGAACCCTTGTCGGTCGAAGATTCAGAAGAGTTTGAGGTGATCGCACAAGATATTAACGCAGGTTTTACAACATGAACACGGTAGGAAGCAGTGAAACAAACACGTCTCTCACACTTGTTTTATCTTCAACCACGAATAAATGGAGAGACGAGGTTATCGGTTGCTTTCTATACGCACGAGTGTCGTTGTGATTTCATAATACGACAAATTCAATATTTTTGAGGGTTATGAGCAAAAGTGAATCATTTCAAGGTTGTGCTGGGAATTTTACAATGACGTCAAACGTTTAGGAAAGCTGCATATTAATATATGGTGACAACATCGTCCCTCTTGTATCACACTATAAATATCCCCCTCCCCTCATCTCACTTGGACCCTTAAATCACTATGTTTGTATCTTCCTGTTGCACATTGTTCCTAGTTTGTTCTACCGTGTTACACCAACGTCATCAAAAACTAATTCTGCATATTGTGTAAACTATCCTTGGGAATAAACTCGATTCTGATCCATGATAGCAGGGCGGAGTACCTCAACGGGTCACCGGTCCATCAAGCAGACAAACACGCAACTATGGGCAAGTTACATTAGATTTTAGATTTAGATTTAGATTGTAGATTTAAAGTTTTGCTCAACACATACAAGTATGGCAGTGAAATGCGGCGAATGGCCACCAGGCTCTACAAAAAAAAAAAAGGCAATAAAAGAAAAATACAAACAATAATGGGGAAAAACTATGGGGACGACCCGCCAGCATTTGAACCGATTAAGCTTCTGCCACGGTGCAGCCCCATCCTGAAAACAACCAGGCAGACGGTTAGAAAGCCAACGGGGTCAGATTCTCCAAAACTATCTACGCATATCTGCAAGCTTGTTAAGTCACGTCCTCATTTCCAGTAAACCAAAGGACGCAAGACGCCGCGATAACCATCAGAAGAACCAGGCTAATTACGGCTACACTCAATGGCTGTGCACCTGATAATTTGTACAAATAAATGCACATCGAAGGAAGGAGAGAGAGAGAGAGAGAGAGAGAGAGAGAGAGAGAGAGAGAGAGAGAGAGAGAGAGAGAGAGGGAGAGAGAGCAGGGGGGCGAGGACGATAGAGAGGGAGAAGTGTTTCCTGTTTCCATAGCTCTAATTATCCTCGCCTCTTGAGGATGGGACCTATTTTGTCATTGAAGAGCATCTCAATGACAAAATGAGGATTTATTCTTTGGCATATTTACTATTATATATATAAGAAACAAAGTATGACAAACAAAAAAAAAGCTGAGAAAAGTATTTTTTAAAGCAATTTGTGCAAATAAATTGATAGAATAAATTTCTGACTGGAACAGTAAAAAAAAAAAAAAAATCCCCCCCCAAAAAACCCAACAACTTGTAAGCTAAATAGCAATGTAATTGAAAAGCACCCGTTTCACGTAAACAAAACGCTCACTCCATCTGTTTGCGAGTTGCTGTCAGAATAACAATTTCTTCCTGTTTAAAGATGCAGCGCCGATAAGACTCTTCAGAGTTTGTGGCTTTTGAAAGATGGGCAGCGTGGGGGCTTGAAGTGCCTGTGGCCCTCAGAGACATTGTTCCAGCCGTTTACTGGGGAGCACATCAGACTCAGGAGATTTACTGCTCTGCTACCGGTTTTACAACCTCGACACACTTGCACACCGGACAACACGCAGACGCATAAAGAACTATGTTGAAATACAAAATAAAGCAACTTTAACTGTACAGTGATAGATTATGTATAGTCTTTTTTTTTTTTTTTAACAATACGTTTTACAGTGAGTTCCCACAACTTTTCTGTCCCTCTTAACAGAATCCAAAGTTTATAGTGCTGATAATCAGTTTGACAGCCCTGGCTTATAATGAGGATTTGCTTCATCTATTAGTATGCAAAAAAGGGGGGAAGCATAGAGAGTGGAGGAGGAGGAGGAGGAGGAGGAGGAGGAGCGGGCAGAAAGAGATGGAGAGAGAAGCCTGCGGGAGAGAAAGAGCAATCTGAGCAGTGTTCATCCAGCGGCACACATTGCCAGGCAACCTCGCACCACCGGAGAGAGAATGTGTACAGTGGCCTGGAGG
Source organism: Blennius ocellaris (assembly GCF_963422515.1). NCBI lineage: Eukaryota > Metazoa > Chordata > Actinopteri > Blenniiformes > Blenniidae > Blennius > Blennius ocellaris. The sequence continues at coordinate 9,405,028 of NC_137657.1, forward strand.
CTGCTTCTGCTTACGTTGGCCCACTGAGATAATTGCTTACAAATACTGCTAAAATAACCAATTGTAGGAATTCAATGTCAAGAACTAAAACGGCACTGTCTAATTCATAAAGAAACAAATCAGCGAAAGCAGTGACGAACACTCAGGGCTGTGATTTTTTTGTTTTGCTGATTTGTAACCAGTTGTCATAAAACACTTTTACACCCATCCTTGAGATACACCTTCATCACAAACACCAAACAGTGTTGAACAATACTGCCAAGAAACAGTTGTTATGACAAGTTAAGAGTTTGATTTTGATCAAAAATCAACTATAAATGAATGTTTTTGACCATTTTCTTTATCAGTTATAGTGCATGAAGAAAATGCAGTTATGTATTAATAAAAAAAAAAACAATATTTATGTTTGACACCAACACAATTCCAAATGTTGTTGTTTTTTTTTTAAGCTGAAATATAATTGCTTTGCCTGTACTTTGTCACCAAAATGGGTAAAACGGTTGTCAGCCGAATTAAATCATAAGAGAAGGAATAGTTTTGCTTTTTTTTCTTGGACGTGTCAGACCTGAGTCAGAATTAGTGAAGCATTTTCCCTCCAGATTCAACTCTGTGCAGCTTAGGGCTTAATCAAGTGGAAATTTGGAATAGGGGCTTGTGGGGGTGGTCGGGGTTGGGGTGCAGGATAGAATGGAGCAATTGTTCAGATAAAGGACTCACGTTGAGTCTGCTTTGATGTCTCTCTGGGGGATGTGCTGGGATTTTACAGTAGCATTTCACTCCATTGCTTTTTGCCCACCGCTGGTTAAAAAAAAAAAAAAAGGACCCTGTTGCCTGCAAGATAATATAAAGTGGGGCCCACACATTCTTCATCAGTGTTTTGTTTGGGTTTTTTTTTTTTTCTCAGACCTGATAATTACTATGATCAGGTTGGTGCACATGCACAGGGAAATACCTCACATTTGAGAACTTCATATCTGCAAAACAAAAAAAACAAAAAAAAATACATTCGAGGATTGAAGGACACTCAGCAGCATCAGCATGCAAGGAGTGAGTTTCCCCTCAGTTTGCCCCACGTCTATACAAGCAGACTGGCTCCCACTGATCTATTGTGCAGCAAAGCCTTTCTCATGCATGTCTTGAATGAAAGCCAGCGTATCGATGGTCGAAGGATAATCACGTTTTAGCTGCACTAAATAAGCTGGATAGGGAAAAAAAAAAAAGTGGGTCCAACCAAACACTTTAAGAGAACTTGCAAGAAGTTTCCCCAAGAAAACTTTGCAGAAAAACGCAAAAAAAAACAACCCAAAGAGACCCTTGAAGCAATAAGGAAGAAGAGGGAGGTTTTGTGACGTTTAGTCATGATGCCCCTGCAGATGAGTGTCTCACCTCAGTGTTTGTTCCTCCGGCAGGTGCACATGGCTGCAGCAGCACCAAACAACCGCTTCTCACACAAGTTCCCACTTTGTTGCGAAATCCCCGTGTCGAAAACACGGCATAAGTAGTGTTTTGAAATATATTTAAAAGCGGACGTTTATAGGAAAAAAATTAAATAATATAAAAACAAACAAACAAACAACTGACCTGTTTTTGCGGCTCCAGTCTAGTCTGGGAGGAAGTTGGTAGTTGACAGTGTTTGCAGGCTCTCCAAGGCGCACAAAGTGGATATTTGCATGAGTGCGACCCTCCCCTCGCCTTTCAGAGCTCCATTGTTTGTCTCGGTCGGAGCTCGGATTCAGTCCCGAGTCCTTCTTCTAAATCCCCGACGGACCGAGAGGCAGCGACGCAACTTTGCCTGAGCTGACAATTAACAGGCGCCACAAAGAAACTATTATACCAACTTTTTAATTTTTTTTAAATTTTAACTAGCATATGCTTGTGCAAGTGCATTTTTTTTTAAAAAGTTTTATTATTGAAATGACAGATTTAGTTGTTTACTTACACCATGATGGAGAGGAGTGACAGACACAATGACCCCCCTTCTTGTGATGGACATGCCTGAAATAGCTGCATATGGGAAACGGGAAGTTTCACATTTAACCCCCCCCCCCCCCCCCCCCCACACACACACACACACACACACACACGCACACACGCAATGACGTCATGGATGGTTACAATTACAACCAAGTTATGCTTAACCAAAATTTTTTTTTGAAATCGAGCCAATAGTTTGTTAATGAATGAGTGGAAAGTGGGAATGGTCCCACTTCCCATTTAAATTATGTATTTATTTATGTATTTATGTATTTATTTATGTATTTATTTATTTATTTATTTATTTATTTATTTATTTATTTATTTATTTATTTATTTTAAATGTTCTCGGTTCCTGTCGAAATAATGGATACATGGAAAATAGATAAATGAACAAGGGATATACAGATGACAGACAACGTGGTTATTAATAGAAGGTTAAAAAGCCGTGGGCGGTCCATTGACATTTATACATTTGTGCCCGTAAATGTGCTGATTGTACTACATGAGAATGACATGTGTGTCGTATACAAATGGGAAATTCCCGCAGGAAAGTTGGACAGCGCCAAGAAGATGACGTTTACTGTATTTGTGCTTCAACATGAGGATTTCATGGTCTTCATTGCCCATAATCTCATTGACAGAAGATCCCTGGTTCGATACCAGGTTGGTTTGCAGGGGGCTTCTCTATTTGTATGCTCTCTTTGTCTGTCATTCTGGTTTTGCTCCTCAAAAACATGCTTTTGCTACCGATTGGTGACTCCGTTTCCCAGGCTCAAGTTTTCAAGTTCCTATGTTGCTTCCTGCCATTGTAATTTAGATCAACCCCAAATATAAGATACATGGATGTATATAATCTACTCATCATCAATATTCTGATTTCTGGAGTTTTCCTGTTTTTCTTCCACCAGCTGAAAAGGATGATCTGTTATACTCAAATGTTTCAAACTGGTGAAATTAGTTGTGCATCAAAATCCACTCAGTTCTTTTAATAGGGAAAACATTTCCCCTGTGTCTTCAAAGTGACAGGAATTATCTGTTTTCTTGCAACTCTTCTGTGTTGTCGGTTCTTTTACAAAACCTCTGCATTCATGAGTTGGTTCATGCCATCGCCAAGAGCTCTGTATGTGATTACTTAGTGCCACCTAGTGGCCACACAGGAAGTCAGCTGCACCTTCAAACTCTAACATGTATATGAAGTTTCAAGTGTATTCAGTTTACATCAAACTTAACTTTATTATTCAACGAGACTCAATTTAGTAATAATTTCACCTGCAATTTCTATGTGCTAGCTGTGTAAAGAATTAATTACTTCAAACATCATTATTTAGCAGCTTCACTGTCGCATACAAATTTAGTTTTTGACTGATTTTTTAATTTATTTGAAATAAAATAAAAGTTATTACATATTCGTGTGAAGCAATAGCACATCCCCCACTTCTATCACTCACACCTATTAAGACAATACTTACTGCTTTTCTTCTGGAAAGTGTGTGATTCACTTTCTCACCACACTGAGGCAGCAGACATGCGTGTATCAATAGTGTTGCAAAGACAATTAAAAAAAAAGTTCCCCGCAATGACATAAATGATCTATATAACGTTTATTAAAATATATAAAAGACAAAATACATATATGCATAATAGTATCCATGAAGAAATATGCATATAGAGTATATTAATTATACAGTAAAATGTGTTTACATATATAGATTTTTGTTTTATACATATAGCAAGATATTTTTTGCATTAAAACTGGCAGTGGTGATTTCATAACCCTCTCAAAAAAAAAAAAAAAAAAAAAAAAAAAAGGAGACCCCCTCAGTCCACAGAAGGCCTCTGTGAAAAGTTTGAGAGCAGCAGCACCTTTACACCTGAGATCCATGTTTTGGAAATGTCTCACATAGAACAACACAACTATTCTGGCAAGTAGCTTCCGGGGACTTTAATCAACCGCTTCCAAAGGGAAGATACGTGATGCAAAGAGTCGTCGGAGACTCCTTTTCTATTGGAACCCTTAATGAATGCAAGTAAGGAGTGCAGCCATTCTAGCAGAAACATCTATGATAAAACACTCAAACTGTGCCACTGGTCTCCTCCTCTTAAACAACCACGTCGTTCTGGTCCAGTATCGTTTGCCGTCACACTACACGTTCCTTCAGTACATGTAATCTCAGGATATATCTGTATAGCTTGTAGGTCGGGGAATGGGAGGATCCTGGACGGAGCGGGAAACGCCGCCGGGTCTTTGAGACTGGTGTGGTTGGTCCCGTACAGTTACAGTCACTGCACTGTGAGCGCGGTCATGTCTGGTGGTAGTGGTGGTAGTGGTGGTGGTGGTGGTGTTCGTGGTGGTGGTGGTGCTCGTGGCGCTGGACCAGAGGGACCACGAACCCCGGGGGGCTGCCGGGGGGGCCGGGCGCCTGCTCTCGCTCCAGACTGGGCAGGACGGAGGGCAGGGGCGGTTGCTGCAGGGGGTGAGGCTGAGGGACCTTGGAGGGCGACATGGCCTCCCGCGCTTTGGCCCTCAAGCGTTTACTGTGGCTATACTGCAGTGGGTGCTGATGGTGGCTGGACGGCTGGGCCTGGTGGGGCAAGTGGTACACATCCTGACCGCCGTGGCCGCCGGCGCCGCCGCCGTGCAGCATTGTTTGCGGGGGAGCGTGGTGGCCGTGACATTTGCTTGACTTTCCGCCGCCGTTGCCGCCGCTGCCCCTGTAGTTTCCTTTGGGGGACTTCATGAACTGTGCGCCCCTGCTCCGGGACTCTGTAGGGTTGTAGCTGTCGCCGATAACCTGCGAGCGGCGCTGGTGGACGACCGGGGCGTCTGGCTCCTGCGAGCGCGAGCGGCTCTGGCTTTGAGAGCTGCGACACTGAGGCTCTTCAGGGGGGTTGACGGGGGTGGTTCCTGAGGGAGACGAGAGAACATTGAAGGATGTTAAGTTGGCGTTGATTCAACTCTGCATCAGTCACCTTGGTATTGTTATATATTGAGAATATTGGAGCACCCAATAGTGCAAGTTGCGAAAGAGAGTAAAAGAAACCTACCATCAAATCTGGAGGTGTAGTTTTCTATACCAGCCAGGTCCAGATAGTGATTCCTTCTCTCTGTGTTCTCATCCACACAGTAATGTTGGCTTTCTGTTGCTGGGGGATCATTGTTTTGCCCTTTACTGCAAGAAATAAGACAAATATGATCAATTGAGCTGGGATTAGACCGTCATGATAGGTTAGTTTTACCCCACTGATGATGTCTTGTTGCAATAGTAATTTGTTTACATCCTGTGTCTGGACTGGCCTCTGTTATCATAATGACTATTCCTGGGATTCTGCACCATTAATGCACTTTTTTTCTTAATCCCACATCATACTATGTTGGGTTGTGGCGCTCTAACAGAATTTTGTTGTCTTCCTGACGATCACAATAAAGCGTTTGAATCTTGAATCTTTTGGATCTCAATGAGGAAATTCTCACATGTTTTCCTACAGATGTTATTTAAGTCAAAGCCACTGACCTGACGTAGGAGGACAGCCGCTTGTCGGCCGATCGGCCTTCTTCCTGGTGACCACGCTCTGGAGAATGAAAGAGAAAGAACCTTTCCAGCAACGTTTATACACAGGTGACTGTTACACAACCTGCACCATATCTGTGTGATCTGAAACTGTTAAAAAGCCAAAAATGTTTTGTGAGAGTATCTTCTGCAGCAAATATGTGTAAGTGATGCTACTGATGCTGTTTTCCTGCTCCTCTCACCTGCCCCTGTTTCTCTTCGGTGGCACCTCGGCTCTGGAGTGACAGTCAGTTTGACGCGCAGAGTCTTGCTCTTGTTGTGGCAGGACTGATTCACAGAGGCATCCACCACATCGTAGATGGTGTGCATCAAACTCGACATGTCCTGTGGTGACACACAAAATGCAACCGTCAGTAAAAGCTTAGAGCTTTACCTTTCAAATGAAAAACAAAAGGGCTGTCAATACATTTTGTGGGCACAGGCTGTGTGGCACAACAACGAGGAGCGAAGCTGACGCACAAACCTCTTTAGTGACTTTCCCACTGTTGTCAAAGTCGTAAAGAGTGAAGATCCACTCCTGACGGTTGTCATCCTCCACAGAAACGTCACACTCCAGATCCTGAGAAGACAAATATGCTTCTTTGTCAGTACACATCAGCGACTGCTTAGTTTCAAATCGACATGTCGTTTCCTTACATGACCCCCGAACACAACACAACTAATACATGTTAACGACAAAAAAGAGCCTGGATGACAGCAGGGGGTAGCAGAACAAGAGTTAATTATTAGTTATCCTACTCTGTGACTTGATTGATGGATTTGCAAAGATGCATGTCGGTTTGCGTTCATAATGTGAGGTAACTTTACATGATTACCGTCTGACAGCATAATAAAGACTGCCCCTCAGGCCAAATAAGTGTCGGAAACTTAATACTTCCTGAGAGCAGAGAAAAAAATTCAATCCTGTTTTTAAACTGTAAATCAACCCCTTCTGACAATTTAAAGACAAAGAAGAAAAATTCAGTGTGGTGAGCAAATCCAATACCGACCTTGTTTTTCACCTTCTTCTTGGAAATGTGAGACTAACCGCTATTCTCAGTTACAACATCTTGGCGAGAACTCTCGACTCTGATGTATCTGCTAACATGGCCATAATTGGAAAAATAAACATGTGGAATATGGACGGGGCTGCAGGCACTGGGGAGAGCCGACCCTGCATGAATGAGAGTGTGCACATTTACAAGAGAGGAGACCCCAGAGAGAGACGGAGCCCTCGACTCACACAACCAGCAGCCATCAGCAAAGATGAATGGCGAAGCCATTCTTTAAAAAACGTGCGAGTCAAAACATTACAATCTATTTATTCTATTTATTGGTCCCTGAATTCAATCAGGATATGGTCTGGAGCGGAGTCCACATACAGGAGAGTACAGACAGATGTTCGGCGTGCGGGGCGAGGGCTCGCCGCAGCAGCTTTGATGGAGGCTACCCGCCAACCGTCCCTCTTTCATAACCTATGTTTAAATAACATTCACTCGCTGAAACACAGAACAGTTCCAACACTCTCGGCTCACGGCTTAGAGGAGTCCTCTTTCTGACCTCCAAGAAAACGTGTTTGCATGAATCAGAGTGAGCTGTTGTTTAATGCATGAATTCCTCTTACATCCAGATGTAAGAGGAATTCATGCACTGGAGGGAGATACAGCAAAAAAAAAAAGAAGAAAAAAAAGAACTTGAACTCTGCTGCCCTCACTTCAGAACACAGCTCAAGTGTCAAGATTTGCGATGTGATTGTAAACCAAATCACATGAAACTGCTGAAATGTTGCCAACGTACATCCAGACTGATGCGCTTCTTCCCCAGAGCTTTGTTGGCGTCGCGAAGCGTCACCCTCTCCCCGTCCTGCAGGTATTGCAGGTAGCTTTCACAGCCCTCCGCTTTCTCTGGAGG
>NC_137657.1:9414963-9774963 GCF_963422515.1 Blennius ocellaris
GAGGGACGGGGGAGATAAGAGAAACAAGGATGGAAGAAGAAGAGGAGCAGATAAGAACAGAGGGAGAGGAGGATGCACTTTCCGAGATAGACGCTATCTGTTGCTTACTCAAGTCTTTGGCAGCACAGTGGGAGAGATGGAGGTGGGTTTTTTTTTTTTAGAGTCTCTGGAAGGCTTCTGGGAGAGGTGGAGACAAGTGGTACTGCTCCCTGGGCCCCAAACAAGAAGCAGTCTTTAATCATCACACACACACACACACACACACACACACACACAGACACACACACAGACACACACACACACACACACACACACACACACACACACACACACACACACACACACACACACACACACACACACTACAGTGTATGAGCACCATGCACACAAAACACGCAACGTTTCCATCTTTCGTGGTTTCTTAAGCCAAGTTGTTGTTTCCTTTCCGCACTGGAAGCTTTTATCTCCCCGTCTTTGTACTGCAGTCGCCTAATGAAGGGCAGTACGCAGGGAAGAGGGAGTTCACACAGACATGCTGCGCCGCAGTTCGGAGAAACATCAAAGACCACCATTGATTCCTCTCATCATTGTTCCCACGAGGGCGCAGACCAAGGTATAAGCACCTCTAAATGAAAGACGAGATTCGGCGTTAAATATAATGAAACAAATCAATCCACCGACTGCCAAAAGTGAGTCTCGTCTCTTAATTAAAATTCTGATATCAGGAGACGTCTTGCTGAGTGCTCGCTGAGGGGGACCGTCGGGGTTTGTGTTGAACACATGGTCCCCCCCCCCACCCCCCCAGCCCACCCCACAACCCAGAACCACCACGCTCATTACATCCATTGGGAAAGCTAATGAGAGAGCAGGCTGGGTCCGACCGCAGTCTGCAGTTTAACGTCTAAACACATGGCATCTCCATCCACATCGCCCACAGTGTTGGGCTCAAATCTGCCGACCACATGTGTAATTAACTCCTTTCAGGCATTTAGCAGCTCTCATTCTTTCACTATCAGATCACAAACTGCTCTGCAGGCAATGGAAATCTGTTAGCGTTTTTGGAGTAAAGTGTTTCTTTTTAAAAGTCTTGACACAGACATGCATGGAGTGCAGAGTGCAACGAGTCTGGGAAAGCTGCATGTGTGGGACGTGCACTTGATAAGTTATTAGATCTTCACTGTCTTTAAAAAAAAAAAAAAATGCACTGGAAATATGCGCTGACACTGTTCCATGTAAACAGGTTCTGTCTGCCAGACGCCTTGACATAAGAGACAGAAAGAAAGGTGTGTGATGTTTGTTCCTGTTTAATACAGCAGTTCTGCCAAGCTTCCCTAAAGCCTCAGCCTCCTGCCAGACTTTTATGTGGGATAGGGTAACCAGGGGAAGCTTTCATAGCTCCCCACCAGGTGACATCAGACATCTCCCAGCAGCCTCTCTCTCTCTCTCTCTCTCTCTCTCTCTCTGCCTGCCACCCATCCTCCCACTGGAAAACACTGCACATCTTTGTTCTCACATCGCCCATTTTTCCTCGCTCACCCCTAAAACATAACTGCACACGCTTCTTACAGTTTCATTCTTCAAACCGTTCGATGTGCAACTGATTTCTGAAAATAAAATGAAAAAAAATGTGCATCTTCAAAAAAAACAAGAAAGGGCCAACATGGAAAATTGTTTACACGGTTCCTCTGGCCTCGGGGTATGGATATATATATATCCATATATATCCATATATATATATATATATAGATACTCAAGTATATATATATATATATATATACACACACACACACACACACACACACATACACACACACACACACACACACACACACACACACACACACACACACACACACACACACACACACACACACACACACACACACACACACACACACACAAACAGGATACTGCTTGGCATTCATGAAGTTATTTTGCTTGGCATTCATGAAGTTATTTTTTGTTTTTTTTACTGCATACTAACTGACTTGGCCTGACCTCCACTGAATGATTATATGCCTTTGTATTGTTTTGTGCCGTTACTTATTCAAACCAGGCCAACCATCTCAGTCATTTCCTTAACGTGATACCGCGAGTGCCCCGGGGAGACGAACGCCGAGCAGCCAACGCGGACGGTTCCTCAGGATGTACACAGTTTCAAGAAACACAGTCACCTGGAACTGACACTTCGGAGGGCGCCACAGGAAGGCCTCGGCAGGCACCGGCCCACCGCTCCGACTCCCACCGAACAATAACTGGAGATGATTGCAGGGTCCCCACCAAGAAAGAAAGGAGAAAAATGAGCGGCCGAGCGGTATCGATGTATGGAAAGGCACACCGCTTCGTAAACAAACTGCGTGCTCTTATGTATACTGAAGAAGGAAACTGGAGAGGGAGCGGGGCCATTGAGAAATAAAAGCCCTCCATTCCAGATGAAGCCAACCTGGCCCGGACTCAAAACCAGATGTGAGCAGTTATACTGGAGGGAGGCAGGGTGGAAGAAGAGAGGGAGATGAGAGGGGTGGAGAGGGGGAAGGGGCTGCACCGAAAATGTGGGGAGCGACGCAGAGAAAGCCTGCTGTTCTCATGATGGCTGAGCTGAAGCGCTCTGGTGACGATACTATGAGAGGTTTACAGGAGAACGAGTACAAGAGGGGACTGGCTGCAGTTCGGACACCTACATCTGAATTGTTATAGTTTTCAACTCGTGCAAAGGACTCTGTTTCTGCTGGTGTTGGTGTTTAGAATTGGACTACAAATATAATGTTGAGGAATTTTTGATACTTATAAAGCAAAATGGCTCAACAGCCTGCCAGCTTTTGTGACCTGAATCTATTTATGTGGGTATAAACCTTGATACGGTTGTTTAAGCCTTTATAACACTCTCAAAGATACTGCAGTTTTTGAGGGGTATTTGAAAGATCATTTTAAAGTCACACAAAAGAAAATGTCAACATTATTGCCAATTATTAATTGCCATATATTTATTATTATGTGTAAAACTGACAGAGAAAACTGCAGATGTTTCACTAATTACATGTGAAAAAGTCCTCATTGGATATCTGTAAGAGGTTATAAACCAGATAGAACTCATGCAATTTAATGTTTTGTCTGCAACACAGACCACTAAACAGCCTAAATGTGTCTATTGTCACTTGCTTTTTGGGGACTGTGATTTAATGTGGTCATCATTTTTAGTTTGGAAGGAACATAGAAGAAATGAGAAAGATACCAAATATGGGCACTATCTCTATACAGGGTTAAACAATCTATGATATGTGCATAATCCTACATATTTTGTCTTCTAATATAGGAGCAGCAGTGACATGAAGAATAGAATATGTGATGTATTTGGCATTCGTTATTATTACACCACAGACAACTACAAAAGACTATGATGGATTGCCAATCACATAACTACATTCTATTACCATTAAAAGGACTTTATTGAGAGCCTGAAGAGAAGCACTTTTCAGTGGTCTTGCCCTGTAATTAGAGCATTTCATCTCTGTATCAATGTGTCCCAATATGTCTCTGTGTGAATGGAAATGGGATCAGAGCAGAATGCCACCCTGTCATCTGGTCAGGCCCCATGTGGCTGAGATGGCCCAGATATGGCCTTTTACAGGGTAGCGGGACTCTTTCTCTGAGGTCAAACAGGAGGCAAAAACCTCTCCCTTGGCAGGACATGAATCAGCGGGGTGAAGCCTCTTCGGCCCCAGTATAACAACAGCTGTGGTGAGGGATGAGCATGCTTGCCGGCCTATGTCAGCGCAGCATGTAAACTACTGAAACTCACCCGCTCCCCTTCAAATCATGTGATCTCCCCCACTTTGCAGGCCTTCTCACCCCAACACTGATCTCTCCCTCACTTTGATTGTGACCTGCTGGACTTTATAAACAAAGATTAGCGTCGGTGGCCGGCCGCCCCGCATCTGTCACCAGCGCCGTAATCAGCAAGGGCTCTGATACGAGGACGATGTCGTGGCGTGCCCCTCCGCTCAGCTGTCACACCGGGCCGCCGCTGCATGTGCTTCATACCGATGGCCAAATTGAACTTCAAAATCTGGGTTAGACAAATGTATTGAATTATATACATAGTAGATCCTAACACCATTCATGTGTTTGATTGATTACTGACAAGAGAAATAACATAAAATGGGTGTCATGGTTCACCATTTCCAAAACAAAAATAATAAAAAAAACAAAACCCTGAAGAATGTAATAAAATCCAATGCCGCACACATTACGACTGCACAAGAGACAACATGTTGCTTTAATTCATTGGTACCACTGCTGTATTATTGCATTACATGAATATTGCATGGTTGTGTAAGGTAATCGTCTGTGGCTGGACTTTATATGACCAGTGCCGTGCGTTATATGCAATCAAACATTTAATGATGTTCTCGTACAAAAGTTTGACTAAAAAAAAAAATTAATAAAAAATTGCTCCTTTAACCCTCAAATGAGATGCCATCTCTTCAGTTTATTTTCTCTTGGTGGTTAAAAAAGTTACGAATTGAATGTTTGGGTTCAGCTCAAGTTACTGATTAAAACCATGCCCAAAGTCGGAGCTGGGAAAGGATCATTCTTCTAATATGGAAAGAACAAATGCCAGCTTGCTTTTCCAGAGATTCATGGTTACACCGATAAATAAACTTGCTTTTATTAAGGTTTCTCGAAAACTAAAAATAAAGTTGTGAAACATCGTGATACAACGACAATGAGCCCACCAGAATACCACAGCGTCATTCTGTTCTTGCGGTGGAGATCCATTTCTCAACCAAATGGGTCTTAAAAACCATGACTGTCTGCTTTGCTTGGCAATAGTTCGCTCCTTGACAAATGCTGTTAATAAAAAACATTGAGAAACACAGAAAAGCTGACGCCAAAAGAATTTAGTTTATTTTTAAATTGTGTATCTTCCTTTCTTTACTTTATTTTTGGCCTTTAAGGTTTAGATTTACCACACAGGAATAACAAATATTCATCCTCTTGTCCTACTAAGAGTCACAGGGGGGGGGGGGGGGGGGGGGGGGGGGGGGGGGGGCTGGAGACGAGACCAAATGATTATTTACAAATTCAGGGTAAACTTTAGACATATATGCCAACAGCCAACTTCAAAATCCACGCAAACAGAGAGAACAACACGCAAACAAAACCCAGAAAGGACACAAGATTTGGAATTATTACTGTGCTACACGCACACCGCCATCTGATCAGTCTATTAGCAGATATAGTAGATATATGAATACATTCAATATAACAAGCGTGGAGCTTGTTAAGTAAACGATTATTTCGGCCTGTTTGTCCCATTTTCGCTGCTAACTTCTTGTCTATTTGCCTCATCCTCAAATCTTCTAATCCCAAGTGTAAAGACAAACTCATAAAATAATGTATCCATTTTCTCAGCTGTAAAATTTGTTTGTTTTTACTGCAGCACGAGACGTCTTACATAAAAAAAACAAAAAAAAAACAAGACAGAAGACACACAGTAAAACATACTTTCAGCAAACACACGCCCTGAAAAACAAGATAGAGGCGACCGGCAAGGCGACGGCATATCAAAAGCCAGTGTGAGACTCAAACAGGATGTTCCTCTGTTTCTGGTCTCCATGTGAAATTCTGTAAGCTCCCGCGCAGGCCCCTGGCTCTTAAGCCCGGCCCAATGGGGAGCGCCTCCTGGCCGATAAAGCTGAGGGGATTTGTTCCACATTCCGCAGGCCCTTTAAACAACACAGAGGAGCTCGGGATGCCGGGTCGTGGGTGAGGCGGCCGGGGGCGTCAGCCCCACCACACGCTTCAAAAAGGTAGCATTTCTCTGCAAGTGTCCAGCTGAGAGACACGTAAAGCTGACCAGCTGCAGTGACGTCATGTGCACGGTTTGGCGTGAATCAACTCTTCACGCCAGTCGCCCGTCACCTCCAGTGGACAAAAGGCGCCTCTCTGCTCCCACACGATCACTCTCACCTGTAATGGCGCACCTTGTGTACTGTCGTCAGTGTCAAGTTTCCAGCTGTCTCTCTGGCATTGACATGTCAGTTGTAATTGCTCTCACCTGTGAGATAACCACCAACACCGCTGTTTTCACTGCTCGTTTTGTTAAGCTGCGAGAGATTTGAGTCACCGCTTTGAAAAAGCGGGCCCGGCAGTTCATAGGGGCGAGGCTCTGCGGTCGGAGGCTGGTGGATCCACAGGCGTTGCAGTGCTCCTGCGGGTGACTGAGAAATGTAAACAAACCATGTTGGGGAAGGACAGCTGCACGGCAGTGCGGAGGAGCGGCAGCGCTGCGCCGGCAGCTTCGTGCGCGTCGCATGACACCCGAACCGCTTGTGCCTGACGTCGTCCCTCAACCCTGTCAGACGAGCTCAAGAGCTCTTCATCCCAGCTTGTCACAATCCAAATAGTTGTTTTTACTTTTATGAATGGGTTATAAACTGGTGGATAGTATCTCACGTGACTGAATGTCAAGTGCAGGGTCAAGTTTGCTTCATTATTGGCAGCGATAGAGGTTTGATTGTTTATTTAATGATTCAACGTCAAATCAGAAAAGCATCTTAATTTAAAAAAACCTCATTTTGTATTTGTACATTTTCTTCCAGCTACACTTGTGAGCTGGTGCAAGTGTCTGCTGGCTTCCTGAACAAGCTTCCAGCCGGATCAGAACAAGTTCAGGGTCACAACCGCAGCGCTCCAGTCCACCAGTTACTACTCCCTCCGGGTAACTTACGCAGAGAAGTGCAGATGCACATGAGTGACGACAAAAGGAGGAGTCGGTGGAGCCGTCTGACCAATCAGACAGAAATGTAGCATGAACTCTCAACACATTTATCTCTTTGGGTGCAAAACAGAGATGGACGTCTGTTGTATGGTTCCACCACTGAACTGAACCCTGGAGAGGATTCAAGCTCTGCCGTTCAAAGAAACTGGAGTTCAGTGCGGCGGGATGCAACACATGAGGCAGGCGGGCCGAGCCTCTAATAACTCAACTGTGCTCAGTGACACTTGCCAAACCTCAGGACCCAAGAGACACCACTTGTTTGCATAATTGGTGCTGTTCCTCCTTACTGTGAAATATTTACAGCTCCAAGCCATCCTGGCCTGCAGAGCGATGCCCGGGCTTTGAGGGCTGTGGTGCAGATTTTGACACTAAATATCTTAAAACATGAGATATCAAAAAAAGAAGAAAAAAAAATTGGCAGCACTGGTTTTTTTCAGCATCTTCTCTCTGTGTTGTTGTGTAACTCCGCCTGAGCGTCCGGCACGACCGTCTCCTCCAGCCGGCAGGGAAGACCACAAGAATTCTTGACACTGCAAGAAGAGGCTTAATTCCAAGATGTGAAGTTCCTCACCGGGTTGGAACTGGACAGGGGGTCATACCAGGGTCAACACCAAGTGTTTTCCTGAGGATTCCTAAAAATACCCTCCTGCTGGGCTCAGGAAGCAGAGGAGACTCCGTGATCTTCAGACGATGTGAAGGAAGCCTCGATATGTAAAATGGACCGTTGCCAGCAGGCCAATGGCCGTAACGCTTTGGCATATGAGACGCAGCCTCCCATGAAAAGAGGGACAAAGTTGAAAGCTGAAGAGAAACAGATGAAATGGGGGAGAGAAAAAAAAGAAAGAAAAGAAAACGAAAGTAGCACGTGGGCCAATTACTGATGAGCCAAAATCATGCAAAGCTCATTCACATTTCTGTTGAATTATTCTCAGAGAAAATTACTGGTCAAAAAAAAAAGAAAAAAAGGGGGGGGGGTGTGAGTGTCGGCATATTTTGAATTACTTTAGAGATCAGAGCAACAAGATGAGTATTTCTCAGGTTTATGGCACAAACCATGAATTATAATTTTAATTTTGACACGTCAGGTAAATATGTCAAACAGAGATTTTTGAGGCGAAGGTCAGAGAGACTGTAACATCTGTGCTTCCTCCTTTTTGGACTGAGGCTGCCATGTGTGCACTTTAGTGACCCCACAGACTCGCTGTGTGTCTGAAACACTGTTCCCCAGTGTGAAATTCTGAAACGTAATTCATCCATGGCACAGGCAGAGATCAAAAGGCTACGGTGCAGAGGGCAGCTCAGCTCCACCTTCAGCTCAGCTTTAGCGGCAGAGCACACAGAGCGCCGCTGCTTTCATAGCCATAATTACAGAAACCGGGTCTTTGGGGCCGTGAAAGAGTCTGCACTTTCCACATGGGCTGTATTATAGCTTAAGTCTCTGGTTCCTTGCAAAATCCTTATCTTATCTCCAGCGACAGGCCTGATGGAGTCCCACACAGCAAGTTTTGGAGGCACAAAGTGTGACACTTAATGTTTGATAACAGTTCTTGAAAGTGGGGCTATGCTTCAAAAAGTGCAGGATGTTGATGTGCAATAGCACTCTAAAAGCTCTGAGATAATCAGGTGCTACCAGGATAAGGTTGAACATGTGACAGTGGGGGTAAAAGTTCAGATGTTCTGATGCTTTTTTTTTTTTTAAGACGTGTATGCAGCTATAAGGAGAACTGCTGGCGAGTGACTTTATGTCACAATTTCATTGAGGAAACTTCTAACTTACTAAAGCTTTTTACTTTGTGAAGATGTCTCCCGCTGAACACATTGTGGTGCAGTAAACATCTCTGTGAGGCACAAAAAAGCCACGATGTGATGAAATAAGCTAAAGACTTAGAAAGAGCGTGTGTTTTCTTTGTGATGTGAGCAGATGGTGTCTGTGAAAAGGCTCTCAGTGAGAAGGGCAGGCATCTCAAGGAGAACTGCTGTTTATTTGAAACGAGCCTTTAGGTAAACATGTTACATGGCACACAGGGCCAGGTCAGCGTTTGAAGTGGACGGGCTCGGGAAAGAAATGGGTGGGGGAAGAAAAGAAGGCTGCCTTCAGAGGAAATGAGAACAGAGGCCTCTTTCAGCAACGTTTCATCCCCTCCCTCCCTTTCTGTCACATATAGAAAGAGCACAAAAGGTGTTTGGGTACAGAACCAACACAGATTGTGAGCAGCACCTTGATCTTTGTTTCTTCTGAAGACATAGGTACAATCCTTCTTTCAGCCTTTTCCCCAAATTAAACCCTCCAGAGAAACTACAGCTCATGGCAAAAATAACCGCCTCCTTCAAAACGAAGACCCATTGATGGTTGTAATGACAGGAACTGGTTTCTGTAACAAAAGCAAGTTTGCAGCCACTCTCCACGGAAGAGGAATGCGTGGAGGAGAGGGACGGCCGGGCCTGCGCTGTCCGTCGAGCCCGGATCCAAGCTTTGAAGCCGCTGGTGTGTTTCAACAACTAACCACTTTCAGATGGGGCTGTGGCGTTTTATGAGCTGAGTAATAGCGATACCTACACATGTGGAGGCTCGGGGTCCCAAAGAGGGGACTTCTCTGCTAAAACCATAGAGGTCTGGCTGATGCTGCGTTTGAGACGTCTCAAACTATGGCATTATATAAATGTTGTCGTAATAGTAAAAACAGATATTGTGGAAAACTAGCTGACTCGTGGATTCTGTTCTGGTATGAAGTCCATGTATTTTTTTTAAGAGTAAGCAAATCATCAACATCTTCAACAACGGTGGAAAAACATAGATTTTATGAATCAGAACATAAATCGTGACTGTTAAGGCTTCATACATGTGAGAAGCTGTGAGATATGCTTCATATGACATCACAACAATAGCAGCAGCTTGAGCTGCCTTCCATAGGGCTTTTTTTTTTTTTTTTAAAGCATACAGGAAGTCAGGGTGTGTGGTGTATGTGGCATTTCACTCAACAACCCCAAATGCAGCAGGGCGTCAGGCTCGCAAATGTGAAGCAAGGATGAAGTTTTAGATGTGGCCCTGAAGGAAGAACCCAGGAATTGACGGTTGGAAGAGTTGAAAAGAGACAAATGTTGTCTGAAGACGTAGAAACTGCTGCAGGGGAAACCAAATGCACAGTCCAACAATATGTGTCGCGCCTTGTAATTATAATTTTTTAGTGACTATTGTTGTTTACTCAACATTATAATGAATTCATTTTGAAATTCATGGGACGGGCCTGCATTTGACATGAATGGGGAGATCTTCAAGTTTACGCTAGTTAAATTCATAAGAGAGAAACCCCACGTAACCTTTAAACAAACAAAAACACCCTACATTTAGTTATTTCTTCCATATTTATGACAAGATATTGAACAGAAACATCTAGACTGTGTCTGCTGAATATGGCTAAATTGGAATTTGAAGCCTCCTGTGTCTTACCCGGGCCTATAACGTTTGCTTTGCAGGCGGAACACATAATTAACACTATGTAATCAATTAAAAATAGCTCTACCAACAGTATATAATAACACCACAAGCAACCATAACTGAAAAAATATAATATTCCCCTGGCTGCTCTAAGGTTTGCGAAATGAAGTCCACTTGGAAAAGAACAGGGGTTTATGTGGAAACATACCTTACACACTAAAATGTAATAACCTTTGAGTCTCCCGGTGTTTTACTTGGCGTGCGAGAGCATCAGATCAAACACAGACTCGGATCCAGCAGCCTTTGCCAAAAATGTCAGCGCTAAGCACTGGACTCGAGCTTCAGGTATTTTCTTTCCCCTGGCAGAGAGCGAGAGCCCAGACACAGACCAGCGTTAACCGTTGGGGGGGGGCTGCCCCGTCACGAACCGTGCAGGGGAAGTGAGGTCTCCCCGCTGTCGCCAGTGACCATGCACGTCCAGGTCACGACTCGGGATGGGCTCCGCTCCCGCAGCCGAGTTAACATCCCATCGCCTGTTTCGTGGTTTGATGCAATCCTTTCCCGTGGAAACTGCGCTGCTACCCTCTGAAGTACGCGAGGGGATGTCTCATAAATATCATGAAAAGCAATGACAAGACGCATGCGACTTCAAAGTGGTGACGACAAGGATGGAGATATTTCCACAGGCAACAGAACTTCATTCCACACGTCTGCAGATAAATGTTAAAACAACGCGGAGAAGCGCAGGGGGGGGGGTGGCTGTCACGTCTGTCGTCTAAATATATCTTATGCTCCTTTAAAGCTTTGTGAGAACGTTACATTAACTGTTCATTCATGGCTTCAGATATACCCAGTGGTACGCTTGTGCGGGGATGAAAAATGGCTCCTGGATATGACAACAGTTGTCACGATGTCATCAAGCCAAACAAACCTGTCAACACGTCGTTTGTATTTTCTACATCAAGGCTGATGGAGCTATTTTTAATATACAGTTATGAAGGTATACAGTAGGCATCTGGTACGCTACTTACATGCTCAACCCACTCTCCATGAAGAGTGACCTCAGCGCAGCGACTGCAGACTGCAGCGGGTGATTTCAGTCATCGCATCTCATTTGTGCAGCGTTGTGGCTTTTCAATTAGGTCAGATTAGTGTAATCATTATATAGTTAAAGTATGGCAACTGCACCAAAGACATGAGTTGCTATGGGAAAAAAAAAATATTTCAGTCAGTAATTGGCCAGATTGAACTTTAAAAAAAAAAAATTCCTTGAACTGTGCATGTAGTTTCTGGATTAACTGAAACAACACAAAAAGGTGAGCCACCTCGCATGAGACTTCCTGTCTCTCTGTTCCTCTGTTGGATAAAGCAGCATAAAAGACGGATTGACACAATCAGTACAGGTGATCTTTTAACTTGCCAACTGCTTCAAGCAACTTAAAATCAAGAGGCTGGATGAGCAGCAGGTACCCAGAGATCATTGAGTCCCTTACTACACATCCCAAGTAAACCACTGCAGACCTGGTTGTGCTGAAAGCTTAAGCACCGGTGTATGATGGCTCTTTAGTTCCTTCTGATGGTCATCAAAGTTGTTTTTTTTGTTTTTTTTTCCCTGAGCACTGGTCACGAGGGAGTGAGGGGTAAAAGAGTGCAAACTCACAGTATAAATATCCTCAGAAAAATAAACATTTAATCTGCTCACAGTGTTCAGATGTTTCTCTCCATCATGCGCTCGCCTCACAAACCACTCGGAGCCTCTCACTCACTCAGTTGCTCACAAATATACAGGGAGAGGGACGCGAGGGAGCGAGGGGGCGAGGGAGCAAGGGAGCGAGGGACCGAGGGAGCGAGGGAGCGAGGGAGCGAGGGAGCGAGGGAGCGAGGGAGCGAGGGAGCGAGGGCCTGGCCTGTGACTCAGAGGTGAAGTCATGTGGCGATACACACTCAAGACATTCGAACATGAAGGAGCCAGCGTCCAGTGCCGGTGACAAATGTCGAGGCCCACCAGGTGATGGTGTTTACACTGACACGGAGCCGAATGTTTGTCTTGAAGCAAATGGCAAACAGAGAGAAGTTTCCCACCAGGGCAGCTTGATTTACATGTTTGTCAGCTGTTACAAGTTAATGAAGACGGTAAGGTGAGATGCCATCAAGTGGTCATCCTCTGTCTCCCAGAACAAGGCAGATCATTACTCCCCCTCCCCCCCTCTACCTTTTAAAAGAAAAAAAAAACCCATCAAATATCTTTCTTAAGAAAGAAGAAGAAAAAAAAACACACCCATAACCTCTATTCCTCCTCCTCCTCCTCCTCCTCTTTCCCTTCTCCCCGCCACCCCCTTCCTTCCCACCACAGCCCCTCTCCCTGCTCCAGGATTTCTGCTGTACAAACCAGGAACAGATGTCTGCCGGGGCCGTGCTGAAAGACCCCGCTGTTCTGGATGCCAGCCACATGCTTTTCATTCAGAGATGAAGGCTCACAGCTCTCCTTCTTGTGAAGCCAATTTAGAAAAAAAAAAAAAAAAAGTCGGGTGGAAAAAAACAAACTCTCCAAATGCCTTCAAGTTTCTTCAAAAGCAGTACATATACGAACACACCTTTCTGTCTCTACTCCACTATGTATTGTTCCCCGGTACTGCCTACATCCAGGATGTTATCTCTTTATCTTTTTCTTTTTTTAATCTGCGGTCCGAGACGCAGTCAGAAGATGCTGCGGACGAAAATATCACTTGAAAGTACTTCAGAAACAGCACAGTTGTATCCCCAGTAGAAACTACAACAAAGTGACCTCAGTTTTAAACGTGCGAGCGGTGTACTGAAAAATAAAATGTAATTTTACTGCCATGGTGTTTGGGATTACACAGATATCCCAGCCTCCGGTCCAAATCAAATACAGGCTAACTCAAAATTAACATGGCGACGAGAAGATATACACTCAGATGCCCAGCGGCGAGGCTCTCCAAACAAAACATCCATTTTAAGCAGAATCACCAAATGAGGATTTTTTTTTATATAAGGGGAAAGTCTTATTCACAGATTCCAAATGAACGCTTTTAAAAAAAAACAACAACATTAGCTTACAATTAGTTTAGTGAGCTGCTTGGGAACTATGCTCTTAAAACTAATTTATTATTGAAGGCCAACTGCTCGGTAACTCATTGCAAAGTCAAAATAAATTTGTGTCTTGGAGATTTTTGGCACATGATTACATCTTTTTAAAACCCCTAACCGAGAACCTCTTGTTTTTTGTTTCGTTTTTTGGGGGTTTTTTTTAAACTCCAAGTGTGACATTATTAACCTTTCATAGTGGAATAATGCAGCCCTTTGTTGTGGAGTTTAAAATGTTGACACGCTCCGTCTTCACAGACCAGGTTCTGTGGGAAGTGTCGAGACAAAAGATGGTGCTGAAAGGCAGAATTAGCCTGTCAATATTTGAGCATTCGGGCTCGTCTGGTTGAAGCTCCATGATGAAGCACAGTGTGTGTGTATGTGCGTGTGTGTGTGTGTGTGTGTGTGTGTGTGTGTGTGTGTGTGTGTGTGTGTGTGTATGTGTGTGTGTGTGTGTTTACACAGGTAAAAACACTGTGATCCTTGACAAAAGCTCGTCCGTGCACAACTACAGCGCCCTCAGTAATTTCACATATTCAGTAACTACAGACTAACAGACTGAGGTCATTTGGCAGCAGGGTGGCAGGTGACTTTATCCTCCTGTCACTCCTTTCATCTCTCCTGTGATGGTTCCACTTTACACCTGGTGCCCGAACAGGTAAAACTCGTCTCAAAAACACCTGCAAATGTTGGTGTTTTTTTTGTCAAACTCTCTATGGGTGTGTTTCAGGATGAGCCAAGTTATCCTGCTGCTTTTGTCTCCTTAATACCAAGTTTTAAGAAGACGAGGTGAAGGCAAGTATACGGCTGCGATCTTGATTCACCACTTGCAGAAGTATCATTATCTTTAAAAAAAAATTTTTTAAATAAAAAGGTCTTTAAATCCTTTGATACTTGTTTATACCTTGCTAATGCACAGGGAAAGCATTCACAACCCTTTGACTAAAGAAACATGGTGTTTTCTCCAGTAGCACCCTCCACCTCGGCCCGCCCCCCCCCGGCGCAGGACAGGGTGGACGGAGGAGTGAGGGTTCTGAGCCTCCGCTGATATCAGAGCCCTTTTAGAACTCCCAGTTCTGCACTTTGAAGTCACAGCCAGACAACTCAGGAATCCTACGCCTCCATTTGACAAAGAGGACTGAGGGGAGTGGGAGTCAAACTGCATTTGGCCAGTCTTCCTCAACGTGAAATTAGAGGTTATTCTAAATGTCTCTGGAGCTCATCATCATCATCATCATCATCATCATCATCCACATCCACATCTTAAGTGTTGGCAGATCTGCTCAACACGTGACGTCATTACGCCCCTGTCATATTTGACTGGGAACTGTTGAATCGTGGCCTGAACTGCAGACGCTCTTCATCTCATTTTTCATCTGGAAACATGACAAAGTGATCCAGTCCCCGCTAAGACTTAATTAACTGAACATGAGCTCAAACATGGAAACGAAGCAGGAATGAATGTGTTGAGAGAAACAACGTGACAGGGAGAAGATCCTCAGGGACGTGATCCATCTCTACGTCATTCCACGTAATCTCTCATTTCAAGCTGCTTGAATAGACTTATCATATTAATGAGCAGGTATGAAATATGAAATCTTGGGGAAAATTACAATATTGGTTAAGAATCCTGCATTATGCGTAAAATCATGAAATATTTGTATTGTTGATTAACTTCATTGATAATTAGATTTATTCTGCCTGTCCTCTTTTACATGACTTTCTGTTATATATTTTTATTGCGTTCTTTACTTATTTATGTTTCAACATCAGCCGGGCCACCAGTATAGAATGTAGCGCCATATGTACCAGTGTGGTACGACAATAAGGAGTCCTTGAATCCTTTGTAGAAAAATCCCAAACCAATTAAGTAGTATGGAAGCTGGCATGTTCTGCAAAGTGAAAGATTTCCGTGTGACTTTCTGTCAGGGGAAAAAAAAAATCACAAAAGTCCAATTTAAACTACAGAAGCAACTTGTTCTGTCCACTTTTAGTTTCAAAGAGGACTTGAGGAGCAAAGAGACGGTGGGTTGAAGGATGACAGGAATCCAGCTTTGGTGTGTGAACGGGCCTCTGATGGAACCAACTAGTGACGCGACATAAATCAGGAGCATGACGAGGGTGGAACCCACTGAGGCACTCCTCTGAGGCAAATCCTACTTTGATTTGCCATCAGTGGGCAAGTACTGTATATAGCCCTGATATAATCCATGACATCGCCTGAATTAGACCCACCCACCCTCACAGACTGCCAGTACCTCTGTGTGAACTTTCTCGCAGTTTCTGTCTGAGAGACTTGAGACACGGGGAGCCCCCCCCCACCCCCCCCCCCCCACCCCACCCCCCCCCACACAAAATGACACGCCAATCGAAGTGATGTAATGTTGTGCCAGAGGGGAGAATGGGAGGCATTGAGGGGAAAGACACAGCCTTGAGTCATGATGCCAGGAGCCACATGAGCAAATACCTTCTATCCTCCAGTCTGAGAGAAAACGACTACCTTTTCCATCCATTTTGTCTTTCTCACTGTGTGTGTGAGAGAGTGTGTGTGTGTGTGTGTATATATACACTGCTTTGCCAAGCCGCTTCACACACAAGGCTCATGGCTGTCATAACCCATCCAACGACGCTGGCAGGGGAATAACCGCTGCAGTGTTGAGCCGGAGCCAGGCGTGACAGGAAGAACAACAACCTACAACTCTGCAAAGACATCAGCGTGTCTCCACCACGCGCCTGTGAATGCAGTTTGCCTCTACTCAAGTGGAGGAGTTCTCAGATCGGCCTTCTACAGAGACAGGGTGTGGGGGGGGGGGGATGTAAAATCTCCATCCCAAGACAACTTTGAAGTGCTTCACAGGCTCACCCCGTTTACAAATACAGAGACACAATCAAGCAGACCTGTTAACACACTTCTTCCTTCTCCAAATGAGGGACTTCTTAAGCGCAGAGCAGTTTAACAAAAGGGGGATGGAGTCATAGTAAACAGTTTAACAAGATGAAACCACCTGATGCCAGAGCGAATCCAAAAAGTTGATTGATATAAAAAAACCAACAACAAATAAATAAAGGAAAATCATTAATTAAGAAAGAAAAAAAAACATGTTCACACTTTTTTCTCTCACCTCTTTCTAGTTTTGTAAAGTTTCTTGTCAGACTTCTCACTAAATAATTGAATACTCGTGCAGTTTTTTTTTCACACATTACCTTTAAAAAAAAAAAGGTAATTTCGACGCTGTGATTACTGCACACACACACACACACACGCGCGAAATGAAGGTGTCTCGGGAAAGGTGTGTAAAATACCTGCATGTTCTTCAGCTTGTGCTCCGCCGCGCCGTAGCGCTCACATTCCTCCATCCCTCTCCGCAGGAAGGCGTTCACCACAAAACTGTCTCCTGAGACACGGACAACGCACCGATCAGCACCCATTTAACCTCCAGCCTCATTCATAAATTCTCCATCATGCAGGAAAAGCCCGTTCATCCTCACCTTCTGGGTTTTCCCTGCGTTTGCACGCTTCTCGGGAGTTCGTGTCAGGGATGGGAGACACAACGCAGTTAGTTATGGTGTCATCACAGTTATTCTGCTCATCATTGCTTTTAACATTGCTTACCATGTTTTGATTGAAGTTTCCCCATTGTGTCCCTTTTCTCTCCCTCTTTCTCTCTCTCTCTCGCTCTCTCTGGCTCAATATACTCCAAAATCCGACAGAAATCAAGCAGCCCCCCCTCCACTTCTTCACATCCTCACATTGTGTTTGTTTGGGAAGAGAAAAAGTCCGACTTCATCCAAAGGCCGGTGGATGAACCTCGCGTTCATTGAAATATGAAACGCCGGTGGGATGATACGGGAGAAATGTGGAAGAAGAGACCAACTCGCCGTCGGTCCGCCTTCACGGTTTACTTCAGATCAACTGACGTGCGGCGCGCCTGAACGCAGCACGGAGCGCAAAAAGGCGCGTCAAGGCGCAGCAACAAGCGCAACGCATCCGGTTGGTGGAACCGGCAAAATAAAGCACGCGATCGTGCGATCACAGTGGAGGCGTGACACCATTCCACATAATCATCTTCTACACTGCTGTTGTCTTTCGCTGTTTTAATTCTGAACTTCCGAAGGAAATAATTACTTCGCAATAATCCTGAATAACAACATACAGAATTACTGAGTTTTCTCTCTTGACAACGCTACAAAATTCTTCACTTCTCTGTATTTGAATATTATCACTGGTTTTACAGAAATCTACCGCTCCATTAATTTAGTCCTAAATTGAAGATCTCTGATCAATTTAACTCATACTTACTTTTTCTTTTTTGCAAATCTGGACATTTACGGGTAAAGTTTCTTTATGAGCTTTATATGTAATTTGCTAGATAATCTGCTACGTCGGGACATTTCAACAATGTCAACTGAAAGAATAATTGGTTTGTTGATCTGTTTGATCTCAATGGGACTTCCTGGAACACTGACGCAAGTGTGCAAGAAACAAATTCCACAAAGTCATATAACTGTAATTATGTATGATAATGATTGGGTTTGTATTTTTCTGAGCGTTTCTTCAGGCACGTAGTTTTCCAGATACTTGAGTACAATTTACAACCGATAATTCTCATTTGAATTTCTCAATATCACATCAAGTTAAATCTGACATAAAGTGAATAAAGTGCCTACTATCAACACTTTGAATTGAGATGAGTTTTCCGAGTAGTTTTTCTTTACAGCAGTGCATTTTGTACCAGATTACAAGTCAACCCATGTAGCAATGGTTAGATTTGAGTAGAATTACGTCTTAATAATGATAAAGAAACAACACTTACTTGTCATTTCACAATAATCACATTGATTTTCATTTTTCACACATCATCAACCTTGCAATTAACTGAAGCATTAAAAACTGTATTATTTTTTTTTTTAATCAAGATTTGTAGCGACCACAAAATGCTAAATGATCCCTCAAAACAACAACACAATAGTGAGAAGGTTGTTTGGGATGATACATGAAACATGACCTCTAAACCTCTGGTGTCAAAGCGCCTGCTTGTAAATGTTTTATTTTGACAAGTCCGTCGGTTGGTTTCCTGGTTGCAGATTGTTCCACTTGACACGTGACCTGTTCGGTCTGAATTGGTGCTGAAAGCAAAACCACGTCCTCTGAATTCCATCGCCTCCAGCTTCATTAAAGTTGATCGATATTGTAAATCACTTTTGCTTTCACGACTTTAATTGTTTGTTTGTTTTTTTAATCAGTTCATCCGCCTGTATCCCAAAATAAGCTTCTCATGTCATGAAAATTCAACCGATGTGCAGATGTCGTCACAGATTCAGGGAGAACATCGTTCTAAAGGAATCTGATGTTGATGGTTCCCTTTGTGATGTGGAGCATTTCTTTATCAGATATCTGAGATAAACTTTGCTTTATCGAAGAGAAACAGGAAGAACATGTTGTACATGAGGACTTCAGACGGTTTGTTGTTGGTTTCTTATGGCGGGGTGGAAAAACACAAACATGCCAAGAGTTATGAACAGTCCTTCCACTGATAGCCTTTGACTCGTGTTAGTGTTTACTACATTAATACATTAATAATCCTCGCACAAAAACACCGAGGCACAGACGTTATGATATTACATCCTGCGCACTGAGCAGCTTTTATCACGTCTGAAACATCTTATTATTGCGCTTCGCATTAAAGTGTCCCAGTTTCACCACCGTACCTTGATACATGTGGGGTACAGCTGTGGAGCTGCTCCTGTCACTTTGTCTGCACGCACACACACACACACACACACACACACACACACACACACACACACACACACACACACACACACACACACACACACACACACACACACACACACACACACACACACACACACACACACACACACACACACACACACACACTCAGATCACTGTCTGTGGATGACAGGAGGAGCAGACATTTGCATGGCTCATTGATGGCAGCTCCTTTTCATCCTACTTGCTGTGCCTAATTATCACCATTTCTTTATGCAGCCGGGCTCCCAGGATTCTGCCTCTTTACAAGGTACCCCCCCCCCCCCCCCCCCCCCCCCACACACACACACACACACACACACACACACACACACCAATCATTTCTCCTAGTCTTTTAAAACCATGCTTAAACTGATGACAAGCACTTGGGACACAGAAATCTGTTAGTACTTTCTGACAGGACAGTTTTAAGTGAAGGAGAGAGAGAGAGAAAGAGAGAGAGAGAGTGAGAGAGAGAGAGAGATGTGATCATCCTTTACAAGAAATGTTCATCTTGATAAAAGAACTGGTTTATGATCAAAGGCTGTCATGTTGATGGACTGGAGAGGATGTGGATCATTAAAACGCGCAGATTTCTTTTACTTCAGCATCACACTTTTGAATCAGCAATGGGAATTGCAACCTTGCTAGAACTCAGAATGTTTGCATGTAACTTTAAACATCTGTTTAAATTAATCCCGTCTCCACCGCTGGCATACATGGAGATATTCCAACGCCTCCAGCAACGCACACGAACGGCGGTTGAGAAGCTGTTTGTTTTGTTTGGAGTTTTTTTTCTTCTTTTTAACAGCTTAAAGCTGCTTGAAACTGTGATAAAATCCAGTAACAATAAGGCTTTTGACTTTTCTTCCTTCTCTTACTTGATTGCCTTTTAACAGCTGCCTGGTTTTGGACCGACTACAGTCAAAAAGAAAGAAAAAGAAAAAGAAAAAAGGCCTCCAGACAAAGCAATTATGGTTTTATTTTTGCCCTGCTCGTTCTTACGGCTCCCCTTTTCTCTGCACTTTGTGATCATTGATCAGATTAGAGAATCGCTGAGCTCCCTGATGTGATTCATCTCCCATAAAAACGTCATTGAAATTGACAACTATTAGCAGTAAAGTGATAACATGGAGCCAAAGAGAACAACAATGTGTCCCAGGTCTAATGTGCTGTTTCTGTGCGAGGGGGGAAATCCAGCCCGGGTTGGTCCTGATTAGAGCACAAATATTTCACTTGATCTTAATGACAGACGAATCAAATCCACCAATAAATCTAATGAGCTTAATGACACAAGAGCAGCGAGGTCACTGGGCAACAGCCATATGATTGAGGTCTGAAGCGTGTCAATGGGAGATGAATTCAATGTTTGCTTTGCTTTTGCATTCAGGAACAGCCTAAAGGATCCACCTTTGAAGTGGAATGAAAAAGAAAAGAAAAAAAAAAAAGCAGTTGCCAACAACAAACAAAGGGCACATTGTGTGTGAACCCGGCAGCTGACGTGCAAAGCAGCCGAGCATTCACAGAATGCAAAACATGTTCACGCGAACAATGAAGTCACTGATCTGTCCATGTAAACTGCACACGGGCAGTGATACATTTCAAAATGCTATCGTCTTCCAAGTCTTTTGTTGTTTGGGTCAAATCGGCGGGGCCAGCGCTCGTAAACACGCCGTGTGTCGGTTTTAATGGAGCCGGACCCCCCCCCCCCCCCCCCCCATGTGGACGTTTGATGACGACCACAGAATCAACCTTGACCGTCCCTGATGTCTCTCATCCACGACGACAAAAATCATGCGTGGAACTATAACAGCCTTTGTATGCCACCAAGTGGCGGCCATTGACCCGTTTCCCAAAAATAATCCCCTTGCAACAACAAACATTACAAATAATATTGTTTATTGCAAAGTTATAAACAAAGATGTGCTGAACATGTTATTCCAGTGAGTTCATAGAAACATTGAGATTAATGTAAAAGTGAGGACAGAAACAGAACATCCCTTGAAAAACAAACAAAGAAATGAACAATGTCCACCCAATGTGTGTGCTTTAACATAAAAACATGTTTAAATATAAGCACAGCTCGCAGCTAATAAGAACAATTAAAACTGACAGCAATCAAACCATGTTGATGCAGCTGATTCTAAAACAGCTTCACGTCTATGGAACGACGCCACGACTACAACGTAAGTGAGAACTCCGTTTACGCCAAATACAACAAACCACTTCTGCGAAAGAAAAAACGGTTGGCAGTATTAAAGTTAAAGCTGCATGTTATTTAAAAATATCAAACACTTTGGAAATGAGAATGACTTAAACAGTTAATACAACATCGAACGTTCAAGGCTCTGGGTTCAGAAAACCACCTGAATCAAGGCTCGTGTGTTACAGAAAGTATTTGTTAAAACAATCTTTGTATTTAGGAAGTTCAAGTGTCGCATCCAAATGAACAAAACGCGGCGGCATTAAAAAAAAAAAGCCGTGAGGCGCTGGGTTGACGTCTTCCAAACAATGGTGGGTCAGCCTCTTGAGCTCTGATCAGTTCAGACACTGTTGACCAGGTTCCCTTTCTCCTCCCTCTGTTTGTCCACCGCCAGGCTCATGGCCTCCAGAAACCTCTCCAGAGACACTGTTGGAGTCTGCAGGCAAACAAAGCAGCGTTTTTATACGCGGACACCTCGAGCTTTAAACTTGTCCGTGGGAGAAAAACAAGCGCTTGCCTTCACAAACAGCGCATGGGCGAGAAAAGGCAATTTCCGGAGCGCCCGTCCACTCAAACCTTTGCTTTTTCTGGAAACATAAAACAAAACAGTCGTCTCTTGTTGTTGCAGCTCGCGACGCGAGTGCGATTTGTGGCGTTTCCACTCACAGAGCAATGTTCCTCAGCTTCAGACTGTGTTTGGACATCTCGCTCTCCGCGAAGCCGATCGTCTCCAGCTCGCTTATGGTGAACAGCTGCTGGCGAGGGACGACGATCTGGCACTGTGGACGGAGTCAAGGAGTGAGAGGAATCCACCCGGAAAAGGGCTGAAGTCGTCGGACGGAGGTCACCTCCAGCCCACGC
Source organism: Blennius ocellaris (assembly GCF_963422515.1). Classification (NCBI taxonomy): domain Eukaryota; kingdom Metazoa; phylum Chordata; class Actinopteri; order Blenniiformes; family Blenniidae; genus Blennius; species Blennius ocellaris. The sequence goes on from NC_137657.1 coordinate 9,437,126, forward strand.
CGTGCTCGCTTAGATAGAAAGGATCGGCAGGTGGATTTAGACCCCCGCTAACGTGACGTTTCCAGTGAAGACGCATGGCGTTGGCGGTTTTCGTCTCGGAAAAGTTTCACGTTTACACGGAAATGTTGTGAAAACGACATGCAGAACGCGGACAGTCCTACAGATAGACGACAAAGTCAGACTGCTTTAAAACAATAAAAGCTGAACCTTCCTCTGGGAAAGAGGGAAACTTCTGAAGGAGCTTCCAAGAGCATGTCCTTCAATATGGCGTCGTTTGGATGAAAGTCAAGAAATCTACTCACTCTGTGCGCAAATGAGGCTTTTAAATGTTTATTCCCTTTCACCACATCAGTGAAACTGACTTGCCAAGAGCTTATAGAGCAAATGTGCTTGTTATTGATATTGCCAACTGGGAAACTGGCCATTCCCAACTGGTAACTCCTACAGTTACGAGCTGCAGGGATGGAGCAGAACACTGTTTTGAATATAGCAGATTTGTCTCGATTCTAGTTTTCCATCTATTCTTGATTTGGGTTGTGAAACGGAACATTTCAGCAAATCATTTTTGTCATCTTCAAGTAACTCATCCAACAGTCACTGAGCAGAGCGACTGAGTCATTTGTGAGTCAGAATATGAACCTTCATCTCCCAATGTCCATGATTATGTTGAAAAAGAAACGAATCTCAAAACGTAAGTCGCACATCTCCAAGTGTTTGAAATTATGAAACTAAAATAAATGTACAGTGTTATGTGTGTGTGTGTGTGGGTTCACCTTCATCAGCTCCTCCAGGGAGGAGAGGTAAATGTTATAGATGCCTTTCTCAGACGGCGGTCCGATGTACTGCTTGATATCCGCTCGGTCCACAAACGCCAGGTCGATCTTCTCCGTCACGTTGGAGGTCGTCAGGATCACCACGTTGGAATGTCTGAGAGAAACGACAACATGATAAAGACTGCGACAGTGTTGAGTGAAGCTGAATCATTTAAAAAAAAAACAGAAATATAGGTACAGCAGTTTTAATAATCAGACCGTTTGATCTGGTCCAGCTGAGTGAGCACGGCGTTGACCACTCGGATGGCGTCCGACGGCTCCGTTCCAGCCTGGCAGGCATTCCTCGCTGCCGTCAGACTCTCCACCTGTTTGTTAAAAAAAAAAAAAAAAAAAAAATGGATTCACAACAGACGCATCAATCTCACACGTTATTGTAACGAGTAGGAGAAAAATATGAATTCATTAGTGAAACCTCTTCACCTCGTCGATCAGCACAAACACCAGACCGTCCTTGTCGTCGATGAATTGCTGGATCTTCTGGAACATCCTGGTGACCAGCTTCCCGCTCTGTGATCAAGAGGCGCCGTTAGCTGGGACGACGGCATCGGCTCAGTGTACAACCAAATGGGGTTTTGCGTTTCTTTTACCTCGGAGAACCACTTTGAGAACAAACTGTGGCTGTTGATCTCCACAAACTGTCCATAAGAATACCTGCAGGCAGAGAGAGAGTGGTGGGGGGGGGGGGGGGGGGGGGGGTTTGGGGGATTGAAACGAGGAGAGCAGGTGTGAGGACAGCTGAAGCGCTCTGAATGAAACGAGGCTTGTCTTACCGGCTCGACATTCTGATTGACAGCTTCTGGGCTAAAGCTTTGCACAGCGAGGTTTTCCCGGTGCCCGGGGGTCCTGGAAAGGGAGCCCATTCAAAAAAGGTAGAAATCAAGTCACTGCGCGGCTCTCGTCACCACGTGACATCAGCTCAGAGGGGTCAGGGCGACTTTTACCGTGAAGCAGCACGACGCGGTTCCAGGATACCAGGTTACTGTCCACGTTTTTGTCCGAGAAGTAAATCGTCGTGGTGACATAGTCCAGCAGCTGTGGGGGGAAATCCACACGGCGGAAAGTCAAGCACAACGGTCAAGAAATCGAGCGTCTGAAGTGGCTCATCGTTTTACCTGTGTTTTAACGCCGGTGTCGTACACCAGACTCTCCCAAACCCCGTCAAATTCAGCTGTGAGCAAAAGAATCCATTTAAAAGAACAATACAGCAAATAAGCAGATCTCCCATCTGTGACTCAAATTTTAATCTGGAATTTTGAAAATCGGCTAAAAGATCTGAATCCTTGTCGTCCACATGATCCCTGCAGCCTTCAGGTTTTTATCTTCCATCATTTCTATGTAAGCTATTAGCCCACGGTCATTGAACTTTGCCTGCTCTGCCTATCCTGATCTAGATTGCAAACAGGCAAATACTGGAAAGAGGGAATCCAGATGTTGTGGTCAGCGCTCGATCCTGCACGGCTCCACCATCACCTGCCGGGAGCAGCCAGTGGTTCGCTGCTGAGAGCTCCTCATCCTCCTCCAGCGTGAGCGTGCTGGGCCCGTCCTCGTTCAGGGTGTAGATGTAAACAGAGACGGAGCAGTTCTTTAAATCGAGGGGCTGAGTGGAGGAAAGAATGGCAATCAGTCTTTCACGTCGCCATCGAAACGACGAGAGATTCAATGCGAACAAAAAAAACAATATGACAGACCGGCGCATTTATTTCTTCGAGGTCAACCAGAGCGATGAACTTAACGTGCTTCTGAAGGAACTCGTCGTCAAACTCCGTCCATCTGTAGTTTCCAAAGACCATGCTGTGGCGATTCAGCAGAGCCTGAACATGAACCTTCAGGTCGCACAGTTTGGCTGTGCTGGAAGAGAAATGAAGAGAGAATTCAAAGAATTCAAAAAAGATGGAGACGCACACAGACTGATGTTGACAGATTAGGACAGCAAACAGTTCAATTTTTTTTTATTATGTTTTAACACCAGTTTCTTTGTTTTTGTCAGCTTGTTTAGGGGTCTTCTTCAAAAGTTCTTTTTACATTCATGTTTGGTCTTCTCTTTGTTCAAATATCCCTGTGAAGTCCTTTGAATGGTTCCAGCCTGCATGATGAAGTGCTATGAAAATAAACTGAGATTGCCTGATAAAATAAATCACTTCCATTCATTTTCTGTACCTTGAAAAAACAATGTCAGTAAAAGGGAAAGTTGTCTCTCAACCCTCACACCCCCCTGCCCCCTCCCCCCAAAAATCTGATAAATCCAAGATCCACAAATAAAAAGCAGATTGTTGAACCTGTGTTACACAAATCAGACTTTTATTTTCCCACTGAATTAAGTGATATCATTCTAACAACACGGAATCATGAAATTCAACTTCTGTCATTTGCATTTGAATTTAATGGGAAGTTCACTCAGAAACAGAAACCTCGAGGCCAAAACAAATCCCGGCGAACCATCAAGAAGCAGAATCTGCAAATATATTGCATTGTGCAATCAGAATTAGATTGTGCCAGATTGTGTGGCAGATGAAAGCATTTTCTGTTTAAAATGAACAAAAGAGTAAAACTAGGTTGCCAGTAGAGGCAAGGGCAAAGCCCTGTAGTCATTCATAACAACAGACGCGTTGCTAAGCAACACAGCGGGACTCAGGTTGGCCCGATCACGACCAGGAGAGACAACACTGCTGCTCTGAATGCAAGGGAGGGCAAACCATCTTCCCCAGGGGGGGCAGATTAAAGTATTACTACTGGAGAGAGCTACTTACACGGGAAGTGCACACGTTTACACTAAAATCCAGGCAGTTGTACTGCATACATGTACACGCTTTAAAAAAAATTCAATTTACAATGTCTTGAAGACCCGTCAGGGACAGAGAAAGGTCCAGAGCCCTCAGCGTGCCACACTGACTGACAGCTTAGTGATGTGGTGTGTCCAGCGCCCCCTGGTGGCGACCACAGTCCTACTATGACACGTTCTGCTTCAACGGGCTGCCAGCTCGTGCAGAGAATTTAATATTTAAAATACGTAACAAGTCAGCTGTCATTCCAGAGCCAATGTTTAAAAAAAAAGAAGAAAAGAAATTAGAACACAAACAAGCAATGACTAAAAGCATAAGACACAAAAAACGGAGGAGAGCCACATAAAGACGTTTTGCAAGTGCAAATTGGCATTTTCATTTTCATTTATAAAGTTGCCAAAATGCATTTACAATTCTGTATGCTCAATTATGTCTATGAATTCCAAAATGATGTACTTACATTTCAAAGCTCACCAAAATATCACGCCAATCTAAATTTTGCTTGTTCTCAATCACTTAATAACTGTGGGAGAACATTGTGTTTAGTTTCTTTGAACCACAAACAAATGTAAATTTTGTGAGATAAACCTATAAAATCTGCAGACGTTTCTCTTCCAACAGGCTCCATTTGCAAACATGCTCTATATGTTGCTCTATATACTACTCTATTGCGCTATATGAGTATTATCATTCAATTATAGTGATTCGTGGCACAAATTGCTGTAGACACAGACCAGGCGTCACAGTGTGGAATGAGTCAAAAGCTCCTGGTTTTCAGTTCTTGACAACCATCAGTGCCACAAGTCAAACCACAGTCAATGTGGGAAGTGTCTCACCAACCACCCCTGCACTCTGACCAGCCAACTAAGAACGTGTTAAAAAGTGTGACTTGAATCACATTGACATCTTGAAGAATTAATTCAACTAGACAGCATATGCAAAACCATTTGAAATTGTAACGTGAACGTAATATAACACAGGTGGTGATTGCAAAGTGATTTAAGAAGCCAACACAATCTGGCAGTATATTAAGTAAAGACTAATACAAATGTCCTTCTTCTTAAAGTACTATTTAAGAAAATTCCTCATGTATTGCTTATACCAGTAAATAAAGTACATCAAGGTTCTGTATTGAAGTACGTCACGTGTATTACATTGTTAAAACTAACAGAGGGCTCTTTTATTTGAGTGCAACAGTGAAACAGCATCACCTTTATAAAAACTCACCTGTGGGATTTTACGAGGACCTCTACATTGATTATCTGTTTGGAGTTTACTGCTTCTGTCTCGTCACCCTCCATGATTGGAAAACTGTGGACACCAGAGCAACATTTAACAGGTTTTAATAGCATACCTCTTGAAAGCATGTAACATGTTTTAATCTTCACCAAAGACTACCTCAGTCGTTCGGTGTAACGGATTAACTGGTTTCCCTGTCAACAGATGACCGACTTCTTTAAGGTCCCCCTTGTTGTTGCGAATAACAGCCGATTTCAAAAGCACGGCAGGAATCCATAGCTGTCCCGGTGAACGCCGTTTAGCCATTTTCACATTAAATGTTCCCATTTCAACATCTGATGTTATTAGCGGCAACGACAGAGGCTACAGGTCATCAATTAACAGGGAAGCCAGTTAACCCGAAACACTAGCTAGCTCTCTAGCTTAACAAAGCTACGCGAGCGATGATGTCGCTGGCTAACGCGACCGGGTACTATTAACAACACAACAAATGGAATCGCACCTTAAAACACCAACGCCGCCAAGTGTTACTGAAATATCTGGCCGTCAGTAACTTTTTGAGGTCTGTCGTGTTGACGGAAAAGACGACGACCCAGTCAAATCCAGCGCGCTGATTTCTGACACCGGAAGTACAATCGGTTCCAGATTCTACTTCCGCTCACCTCCATCGTTTTTCACTGTTATCTGTTTTTACTGCAAGGATAACGACGCGACTACTGCCAACATACTCGGAATAAGCCCAGGAAAAGCTCACATTATCTCGGAGACATGGGGAAAAAACACAAGAAGCACAAGCCGGAGTGGAGAACAGTTGATGGTAGCTGAGTGACCCGTGAAACCTTTTGTGTCGCGAGCTCCATGTTAGCTTAGCATCGCAGCACAGATCTGCAGTGTTTGTAAAAGAGAACAATACATGCAAATATTTTTGACAAAGCTGTCAACTGCTTTGACATTATCCCCACTGTAATACAAGTTTGTAGCAGTATATTATATCACCCTGTACCTGGATGAGTTTTAGTGGCATTAGCATGTAGGAGTGAATTCTTCTGTGTTCATATTTGTCGCTTTGTAACTTAAGTTTAGGGTAAACAAAACCAATTATGTTGTCTTACAATTTAATGTGGAGGTTTATTAAAGTACACCACTTACTGTTTAATCGAGGGCGTCTTTATAAACAGCTCAAAATGCTTTAAAAATTAAAAACATCAACATTGATAAAACTCAAACTTGCATCACATTACAAGGTGTCCGAATATATAAAGAAAGTAATGTATTTGTGAGGCTTGTTTCTTCCGTATGTTGTTACCAAATCAGCAATCCAAGCGACAAAAGCTTCAGAATTCACATTATCACTGATTATTTGATCAATTGTCTGCATGTTCAATTGCTTACCCGTTTACAAATTAGATTTCTACGTTTATTCAATTCAACTTAACTTGTATAGCACCAAATAAAATAGACATTTCTAAGTTTTTTTTTAATTGATGCACAAAGGAAGCAGCACCAAAGTGCAGTACAGAGTGGTACAAGAGATCCTTCATTCCTGAGGCAATAAGACTAACTACTCCTTGTAAATAGTATTTGTTGTGTTTTTCTGATTATTTCATCCTTCAAGCCTCAAAACCAGCATGACAGCAGGCTGAGATTGTAAAAACCTGCATAATGCAACAGCTATAAGAGAAGTTTTATTGACATTTCACTGTGTTTTACGAGAGAAGGTTTCATTCATATTGGGATTATGTTGAGATTGGGGTTATTTTCGAATGTAATTGCTTATGTTTGTGAAAATATATACATTTTACTCACGTATACTCTGCACCACAAAGAAAAAATTCTAATTGAAAGCTTGGTATGACACAATTTGCTCACTCAAAGTGAAATTAGGCCGTATGTGTGCCTCTGAACTAAAATGTCATTTTTGTTGTGCTTTCTATTTTTGCGACCGCCTCCGTCTTCTCATGCTTCACCTCGTTTGTTTTTTGCTTGTAGACTATGAAGACAAAGCTCTGGAGAAGCCGCTGAAGCTTGTGCTCAAAGTGGGAGGCAGCGAGGTGACGGAGCTCTCCGGTTCGGGTCACGACTCCAGCTACTACGATGACAGATCGGACCACGAGCGCGAACGGCACAAGGAGAAGAAGAAGAAGAAGAAGAAGAAGTCTGAGAAGGATAAAGACAAATATGTAGACGACGAGGAGAGAAGGCGGAGGAAGGTTAGTCGACGGGATGAGGCTTTATGTGATTGACGTGCTGTTCTGTACTTAAAGCTAAAGCTTTTTTTTTTTTTTTTTTTAATTTTAAAGGAGGAAAAACGGAAGAAGAGGGAGCGGGAGCAGAATGAATCCGAGGCGGCGGCGGCTGTGGCTGCTGCTGGTAGCGGGGTGCCTGTTGAACCATTCACACTATCTAAAACCATCACTATTGCACTAGAGGTGGGAAACGGTTTGAAGATTGAGGCGACGTCATTTATAGTCCTATTTAATCAGTCGAACTGTCAGTAATTCTAGCTCATATTTGATTTTTTTCTCACGCGCTCAGCCAGAGGAGAAGAAAAAGAAGAAGGAAAGGTTCGAGATCGAGCCCGAACTGGAGGATTTTCACCCAAGTGTTAAGATGGACTTGGATCAGCAAGGAGACCGTCCAGTCAGAGCGTGCAGGACACAGCAAGGTGGAACTGCCTCAATTCACACGGGATAAAAAAAAAGAAAAGAAAAAAAGATCATTTTGCAAGCTGATGTTTTTTTTTTTAAGTACTTATGAATCCCTCACGTATGAACATAATGTTTCTTGATGTTTGCACAATGCAGAGAATGAGTCCACGCCTCGCCAACAACTACTGGAGCACTTTCTGAGGCAGTTGCAGAGGTGAGGAACACATATTGACAATAACTACATCCACTTCCAATGTTTTTCTCCCGCTTTTGAAGCATTATATTCCTGCTTCCTGTTTTTAAAAGCATGTAGTTTAATTCAGTTTGCAGCTAAAGTGAAGGTGTGAGAAATGACCCAAACACCGGCGTGACCCCACATATCTTTCCAGGAAAGATCCCCATGGATTTTTCTCACTTCCAGTGACCGACGCCATCGCTCCCGGCTACTCTGTCATCATCAAACATCCCATGGACTTCAGTACCATGAAGGACAAGATCATGAACAACGACTACAACACGGTGACGGAGTTCAAGGTGAGCGTTCCTCATAAAACATTGTCATGTGCTCGTGAAAAACATTCGTCTTTCGTTTTCAAATTAGTTTGAAAACTCGATTCTTGCTTCCTCCTGAAACGCTCCGGCCTTCAGGCGGATTTCAAACTGATGTGTGACAACGCGATGGTGTACAACCGGCCAGAGACCGTCTACTACAAGGCTGCCAAGAAACTGCTTCACACAGGATTCAAGATGATGAGCAAGGTGATGAGGACTGGTGATATTGTAGTGCATGCAATTATTACACATCAAACTACAGTTTTGTAGTTTTTGTAATTCATTTAAAAAGGAAAACCACAAACATTTCTCCTATGCTTAACATGATCTTTTTTTTACACTGTCACATTTTTACATTAAAACTAATCAAAGACTTGAATTGGTTCACAATTTTTGTAAAATATTTGAACATTTCCTCCATTGTGTTTAAGGAATATTTGTTTGTACTCGGAAGTTGTAAACAAATCAGGGATGAGTAAAGTTTTCTGAATCGTAATATCTATTTTCACTTTCATTTTAAATGTCTTCTCCAGTGTCAATTTCAACAACTTTGCCAATTCAGGCCATGAAGTCAATTGTGTTTGTCCTCCCGTGTGTCCAGGAGCGGCTCCTGGCTCTGAAGCGCAGCATGTCTTTCATGCAGGACATGGATTTCACTCAGCAGGCTGCTATTTTAGGAGACGAGGACCTGACGGCTGACCTCCCTCCTCCAGAGACCATCGTCATGCCGGTGGAGTCGGCCAAGAAGTCCAGGAAACAACCAACCAAAGACATGAAGGAAGTCATCAGGTAGCCTTCATTTTGTCCAGCTTTCTTTTTGAATTCACGTTTAAGGAAGCGGCAGGTTGTCCCCAACGCACATTTGACTATATTGAGTTGTAAATTCCAACAGAACCTCAATACGACAGGTCAGGGGTCACCAACCTTTTTCAAACAAGATGTTACTTTGAGGCTGCTGAGAAACGTGAACAGCTGATTGTCTTTTCTGATGACTGAACTTCCTGAATAATTATTTTTCAATCATGTGTTTCATACTGATCACTGTTTTTCCAACATGCTCCCATGGTTGGAGTCCAGTTCTCACTAAAACAAGGCAATTTAAAGACACTTAACTGAACTAAAGAAATGCAGGATCATAAGTGTAGTCAAGTTCTTCCTGATGTGGAAGCTGGAACTCATAACAATAGTTATTATTTTGTTATTGTTTTTTGGGTTTGTTTGTGCACAAATTGACTAATGTTTTATTTTACATGTTCCAAATGCAAAAAACTAGATTTACTAATACTGTAACATTGTGGTTGGTGGTAGTTACCTGTTCGAGCCAGAGGGAAACGCTTGCAGCCTGACTGACAGTACGGCGGAGGAACACGTGTTGGCTCTGGTTGAACACTCAGCAGACGAAGCTCGGGACCGCATCAACAGATACATGCCCAACTCCAAGGTTCCCACGTTGCTCACCATTGATAAGCCCCAAATCGTGTGTGTGTGTGTTTGTGTATCAGATCTTGTTTGAGCTTCTTGACAGATGTCCACAATCTGATACGACGAGGGAACTTCTTCATTCACGATTAGATTCAGGGTCGACTATACTGACTTCCTGTTGTCACTTCTGTGCGTTTTTAGATGGGATACTTGCGTAAAGAGTCCGACAGTTCTCTTCTATATACTGTTGTCAATCAACTAGATCCAGATGCAGAAGGTCTGTTATTGTTGTAAAACCTCTTATAAATAACACTTTCCACAATTTGTACGTGCATGCATTATCCACACATCTTTAAATAATTGGGTTTTTTTGTGCTTTTTCACAGAGGAGGAGACTCATAAAGTAGACTTGAGTTCTCTGTCGAATAAGCTTCTTCCTGGATTAACAACGTTAGGCTTTAAAGACGACAGGAGACATAAAGGTGCGCTAGAATAGTAGTTTCACATTAGTCGTTTTTAAATGTTAATGACTAGTAAATTTGCAGACTTTAATATTTGTTCTTGCTCTCCGCAGTGACCTTTCTCAGCAGTGCCTACAACGTTCAGAGTCTTCAGAAGAACACAATCTTTCCAGACCTGCTCTCGGATGAGGTGGACAGCCTGTATTCAGCCTATGGAGACGACACAGGGGTGCAATGTGCTCTGAGGTAGGGTGGCGTTTCTTTTCTGACATTTCTGGCAAAAAAAATAACCCCTAAAAACTATTGCCAATCATTTTTTAATTGAGAAAAAAAACAAAACTTTTTTTTTTTTTTTTTTACATTTGAAGCGTCCAGGAGTTTGTGAAGGGCTGTGGAAGTGTCACCAAACGTTGGGTCGACGGGTTCCTGGACAAGATGACCGGCAACGACCACTCTAAAGCCGTCAATCAGATACGACAGGTGCTGCCTCCGGCAACACTCACATGGTTTCAGTTGATTCCCTCCGCCGTGCCGTCAAGTGGCACCCGTTTTTTTTTTCCCGCAGCTGAAGGCGTTAAACGTGTGCTTGATCTTACATTCCAGAAAAGAAACATGATGCTGAAGCCTGATGAGAACAAATCCAACATCTGTGACATGCAGGTATGCTGTGATGAACCATGAATAGAGGCGCAGGTTGAAACGCTCTCAGACGAGATGGATCTGTTTGTTTGACGACGTGTATTTTTTTTTTTGTTCAGATTGCAGATGGCGGCGGTCTGGGAGAGAGCAGCTCCGTGTTGGACTTCATGTCAATGAAGAACTATCCTGATATGTCGCTGGATATTTCTATGCTTAATTCATTAGGTGATTATTGCCGGCGAAATGAAGTAAACGAAGCTCACGCTTGAATATGTTGACGCCAACAACATCTGAGCTTTTACCCCCAATAGCAACGCCACAGACACAATAATGAGAAATGAAATTCGTAATTTATCTTAGTGCCTTAGTGGTGCTTTCCAGTCCAATTCAATCCAACTTTATTTGTATTGCACTTTTAAAACAAGAACCAAGTTTGACCAAAGTGCTTCACAGTTAGAAATAATAATGACAACAAAACAGTAACCTGAGTAAAAACAGTGCCCGTGCTCAATTTCTGTTAAAAGCCAGCGATACCTAAAACAAAGAAAATATTTACTTGTTATATATACAACACAGACAACTGAACACACAAAGCAAAATGCAGCAGTGGTAGTGAGCAACTTCTTTTTTTTTTTTTTTTATGAAACATCATCAGATTTATGACCATTCTATGTGAAAATATGCTGAAGTCTGCTGAAATCATGTGGCCTTAGAAGAAACAGACTTTAGGGTCCGTAGGGAGTCACAAACAGGTTAGTTTTTCATTGGTGTTGTAAAAAGTGCATTAAATATGAACATTGTCATCATGTACCTGTAAGTTTCTGCATTGAAACAAAGGAAACACGAGTTGTTTTTGTGTTACTGTTTAACTCATGGGGCTCAATTGAGATCAAGTCAGGCTGTTTGTGGCCCCTGAAGTAAGAAGAGTCTGCTTTAGGATCACACATCGTTTTCTGTCTTGAATTACACGGTTCCAGGTTTCTATAAATCTCCTTGTTTTGCTTCCTCTCGTTTCGCTTCAAAGCACCAGAAATGCATTCTACCTTTTTTTGTTCACGGTCGTTTTCTTTTGCGTTTTGTCCATCAGGTAAACCCGTGAAAAAGGAGCCAGGCAACGAGGACGGACAGCAGCATTTCGATGACGCCGACAAATTGTTGCAGGAGTTCCAGGAGACTCAGGTGGACAGAGTCGGCTCCAGACCCTCGTCCAACCTGTCGTCTCTTTCCAACGCCTCGGAGAGGGACCAGCACCACTTGGGTATCTTCCTCTCTCGTTTCTCCCTTTAGCAGCACAACCGTTTGCCGTTTTATTGATGTGTTCTTCCCTCATCCACAGGGAGCCCGTCGCACCTCGGTGTTGGCGACCAGTCTGAAATGGTTCACGACCCCTATGAGTTCCTGCAGTCTCCGGAGGCAGAGGGCTCATCAAACAGCTGACCACACACACACACACACACACTGCCGTTTTGTTATCCTGGTGTCAACAACACCGACTCTCCAGCATCGGACTGCTCAAACACTGGAGAGACAGCAGGAGCCGCATTCTGCCTTCAAAGACTGAATAGAAGTGTACATAGTAGTCTAATGTGGTGGTTTTGTATGAAGAAACACGCAAATAAATCCTTGTACCTCTGTTTTTTTTAATTGTCTGTGGTTCATTGTGTAATGGATATTTAAACTAGCCATCAGTAATGTCCACGGGCAAACACGGGAACCAGTAGTAGTACTAATCTGAATGTGGCTGAGCTCCAGCTCAGAGATCTTATGAGAATGTCCCGCTGCAGAGAAACATGACGTCTGAGTCCCCTGAAGGAGTAAACTTTCACCCACAGGCTTTAACAAAGAACTTTATTGTAAGAACAGCAAAAAAAAAAAATCAGAATGAACTGGCTCACCTTGAGATAGCACTGTTTTTTTTTCTTTTTTCAAAAAGAGTTGTAATAAAAGAAGCTTGCCGAGAAGCTGTTATTAAAATAGAACTTGTGCCGTAACTGCAACGTCAAGGTCACATTTGTGTCACTACGTCTGCAAAGTGTATTGAACGATCATGACTTTCAATAATCGATGATCCCCACATCTGATGTCCCATCACCAAGTAGAACAAGTGTGTTTGTGCTTTCCTGTCACTGTATTTGGACCTATTCTATGCTGGTTGAAGCAGATGTCTCATTATCGGCCGTCTCTGTGTGAGGGAAGTGAAACTAAGCGGTATACATTTCTATTCAGCACGGAGAAACTTGGGAGTGAAAGTTAACAGTGAAAGACAGGCTGTATTCAGGGAAGCAGAAGTATCATGTGTGCATCTGTGTCTGCAGTTCCCTTCTGGCCTTTTTTTTTTTTTTTTTTTTGCGGGAACAAGAGGTTCAACTGTGACCGAGGGGATCGTCTCTAACACCGCCTGAAAACATGTCAGAAATGCAGCGATTGTGTGTGCATGATATCGTGGTTCTTTATTGGGCGAGTGAAGCGCTGCACACACACACACACACTCTGAAGGAGAGGTGGGAAGAGCCTTGAGGAGCGCGCAGTGCGCACGCGCAGTGGATCCGTTTCCATAGCGCTGCTCTGACCTGCTGAGTGAGTTGATTCTTCGACTTCTGACTCACGTCCTCTGGCGACACAAACCCGACCTCACCATTCACGACTGCGGGTTATTTTTTTATTATGTTGTTTCCTCCTAGTATTTGATTTTTTTTTTTTACTATTTTTTTTAAAACTTTTTATTCTCTCAAACACGCGCGCGGCTGCTAATCCCACCATACGACGTTGAATATGCGTCTCAACGGGAGCTTATTGTTTTTATGGTTATGATCCCAGTTTCACGCCAGAAAAGTAAGTAAATCTTAATGTTTTCCAGCGATACAACTTAACAGTTTAATTCTTAATTTTAGTGCATGAAATGATCGACATTTGGTTTGTTTGTTTGTTTGAATTCTCAATTTCAGATCAGTCCCAGGTGTTTATCATCTCCACTTAACAATGTTCCATTTCTATGGTTAATTTAGAAAAAGAAACCTCTGGATTGGATTGTTTTTGGGGACACTGTTGAAGTTTTACGGCCATAAGCAAAACATGTGATCTGCAGCCCCATGTCAAATAAAGGGATGTTGCTGTTTTTCTGTCTCTTTCACTGTGGGTCAGCTGTTTTGTGTTGTGACAGTATCCTCCTTGTTGTGTTTAGTTTGGTACATAATCAATGAGAAGTCCCCTCCCCCCCTCCTAATCATTAAGCAAACACTTCTGCTATTTTACTTAACTGATTTAATGCAGTTTAATATATTAGTCCAGAAATAGTCTTTAATCCAGTGTAAATTTGAGATAATTTGTTCTCAGAAGTGTGACCAGGAGAATCACATTAAGCCTTCTCATGCGTCTCACACCAGGTAGTAATGTCAAACTAATATATAATATTCTAATAGCCTTCCACATAATCAGATAGTATTTTTTAATGGCTGCACAGGCATCATGCAAAACTGAAAGGTCATCGCAACTGGCTCAACTAACACTTAATAAATTAAATTGTAAATATGTCATCATTGTTTTACTCTGCACTTCCATTTTTTATTATGGTTGCTTCTCGAAACCTAAAAGGATCAATGAATGCTATGAAAACCCCCCATTTCTCATGAAAACTACAGTTTTAAAAGATGTATAGATTCAAATTTACCATAGTTATATGCTGTTAAATTATGTACTAATTTTCCTACATAACTAGGCCCTTTCTGTTTGATATATTCATGTCATTAAACATTGAACCACTGACCTGAATATTGGCCCAGTTTGTTTTTATGCCTTCACTTTACAGGTCACTTTACAGCTCCCTGAGTGTGTGATCATGGCGCTCAACTCATTTTCCTAACTCATTTCCCCAGCAAATGTGACCACACTGTACTGGAGCCCGACTGGTGTTTACCGCAGCCTTTGTTTCTCGCCCGCGGCTGAGATGAACTGCTTCAGCCAGAGGTTTCGACGCACGGCGCCCATGCGGGACGGCAGCAGGAACGACCTCGTCCCCTCCAAGCCTCCGAGGATGAACGGATGGTCGTGGCCCCTTCAGGCTTTCCAAGTGGTCGGGTGGCTGGTGTACAGCTACCTCGCCATCGTGAGCTTCGGTATCTATGTCCCTCTGCTGCCCCCGCCGTGGAACCATGTGGCCTACGCTGTATCCTTTCACCCTCCCCTGAACCCTCTCGTCACTGGAGCCGACTATCATGAAGCGGGTCTTCAGCATTTGAATATGGAGCCTCTGCAGAGGTTTTGTTTAGCCGCCTGTAGAAGACAAGGATCTAGTATGTATGTCCTGTATGCATGAGGTCTTAGTGACACCCGACAAGACCGTCTCCTTGTAGACGCGTACAGTGGCCTTTTTGTTTCTTGTTCAGTGCAACATGATGTCAACACAGGAGTTAACTTGACCGAAGCTTTACTCAAAAGGACAGTTGATGTTTTCAGGCCTTACTTCCTCTCACAGAAGACTCACTTGTGTTTGTGCCTCTTGATGTTTTAAAAGAACACTCTCTATATGACTATTTAGAACAAACTGAAAGGGAAATCTACATATATATATATATGTGTATATATATATATATATATAACATAGAGTATGACGGCTCAGACATATTCGGCTTGATTCCATCCTCCTCTAATTGTCTTACTTGTCATGCAACATTTTCCTTGACTCTTGTCGTGTCCAGCTCATGGGCATTGCCTTCTTTGTTCACCTTCTCGCGCACATTGCTGCTGTGACTATAGATCCAGCGGACGCCAGCGTGAAGGCCAAGCAGAGCTATTCCAGTCCCATGCCTTTGTTTGACCGGACGAAGCAGCCGCACGTTATCCACAATCTTCACTGTTACCTTTGCAACGTCCGAGTGTATGTATAACCCAAACCGGGAGCTTCTAAAGGGACCACGTTTTTTTTTCCCCCTTTTGCACTTGTTTAAAAGTGTCTCCTTGTTCACGTAGCGGCCCCAAAGTCAAACACTGTGCCGTCTGCAACAAGTGCGTGGAGGATTTCGATCACCACTGCAAATGGCTGAACAACTGCGTGGGAGGGAGAAACTATTGGTGGGAATGAAGCGACAAAATGAACAAATGCTCTTTCTGTGTCGGCTGCATAAATGAATTGACATCTGTTTTGACCTTCAGGTTCTTCTTCTTGGCAATGACCTCCGCGGCAGTGGGCGTCGTTCTGCTCGTTGTTGTCGTCTTGTTTGTATTTATTCAGCATTACTTGAATCCACACAGCCTACGGACAGCGCCGCAGTTTGACGGTGCGTCGATGTTTAACTCAATGGAAACCTACCTCTAATTATAAATTCATCAACATTGTCAAAAGGTTTTTTTTCCTTGGTTTTGCAGGCGGTGTGCTCGGAAATACAACCTGGCTGTTTTTTTTACCGTTGGCTCCCATAAAGACGAACTCGACTGGTCTGCTCACGTTGGCCTTCGTTACAGTGGTGCTGAGCGCCACCTGCCTGGTGCTGCTCGGTCATCTGCTGGGATTCCACCTCTACCTCTGTGAGTGATGACCCACCCAACCAACACCTGTTGTGTTTACTTGCCGCCGTTGATCGCAACTCCTCCTCTGGTGTTTTCCCTCTATCTTAATAGTTTATAAAGGCATAAGCACATATGATTACGTGAAGATTCAACGTCAAAAGGAAGTGAAAAGTCGAGATATCGAAGCAGAGAATCCTCGAGCTTCAAAAGCCCATAAAAAGACTGCGGAGGTGAGCTCTGACTTTTACAGCTAAGTGTCGTTCGTCTTTTGTTTTCTTTTTTTTGTTTTTTTATAAAACTGATTAATTTTTTCTTTTGAAGGGTGAACACGGCTCAGTTGACTGTGAACAAAGTTCAAGGTGAAAATTAATATTTCCAGTTTACATCATACCCTAAAAATGATTGTTGTTCAGAAGAATAATTCATACCACTGCAATTTCCTGCAGCTCCTGCAAAGCGGATGGTAAAGGCCCGTTCACCAGCAGACTTCCTGAATCCCTGTGCTCAGAGGTAACTGGTAACTGGTAACTCTCAAGAAGTGAGATTATAATGGAAAAGTATATATATTTTTTTTTTAATTCGATTTAATAGTGGAACAGTTTAAAATTCCAAGAGTGTAGGTTTGCTTTTTTTATTTAAGATGTAAAAAAATATATTTTTCTACTTTATCTTGATTCTTTACTCTTTTCTAATTTCTGCATTGTGTTTTTTGTTGTTGCTCCATAGTGGAGTAGTTTCCTTGAGCCTCTTGCAGCCCTAGGTTTTATACACTAATCCTGTGTACCATGGTTCAAAGCTTTCTTGTTGATTTCTTGGCAATAAAATCTGTCTGTATTACAGCTGGAAACTTTTCACAAAGCATCTGAAAAGGAAAATAGCTTTCATTACAGCACAGACCCCACACACAGTACAGAAAGTAAGTATTTGAATTACTTTTGAACTTCCTTTGCTAATAAACAGGAAACTAAATAGAAATGCAAAGAAATACAGCTCCTGACTGACAGCATTAATGGGCCACTAAATGTGTGTTGTATTATTTTAACAGCAATGTAAACCTGCGTGACAATGTATAATTGTCAATGTATGATTTATTTTGCCTTTTGCACAGCATAAATAAACTGTAAATAATATACATATTCTTCTTATCAGACAATAGAGCAGCTATGAGAGGCATCTAGTAGCATGATGTTGGTCTGAAACTTCACAGTTGTGGGATTAACAAACCAATATACAATCTAATTTATAGGTTGGTGTATAGATTTACACACTGACGTTCACCAATCCTCAAGTCTGTTTCTTCTCGTGTGTGAAAGGGGAAGTTTCAATGGCGGACATCAAAAGCGGGAAGCCAGGCGATAATGAAGAAACTCGGAGCGCCAGAGTGAAAAGCGTTGACGACGTTCCCGGAATGCAGGATCCACTCGGCAGCTCAGTCATGACTCCGGATGATGCTTAGGCATTGTGCTCCTCTCAGGAACTTTTTATTTACATTTATATATAATGACAACATGTTTCATAAAGTGGAGCCATCAATTGTTTATAAAGACAGAGGACATCTTGGTGTCTTACACATCACGACGCTGTATTTTGTTCCAGGGGACGTTTTGTATGTATCCTGAATAACAGTGGTCCTTTCTGGGTTTTCTTGCATTTTATTTGCACTATGTGCTTTTATGACAGAGGTTGAATTATTTAAAGTGTCTTTATCTTGGTCTGGAGAGCCAAAGTCCAGCTGCACTGATAAATTAACCTTTTTTTGTTTGTTTTTCTTCTCACTGTGATCAAATAGACGGATGTATATTTTTGCACTCCTCCAACGTATGGATGTCATTATGCAGTTTACTCTTTATTCCAGCACTGCACTGACTAACATATGACCACCTCATTTTATCTGATCACCAAAGGCACAACCATACATGGGAAAATGTAAAAGCAGTTGGAGCTGATGTTCTTGCTCCTAATGTCCTCTGCTGCTGTTATTAAAGACCAGCTTGTTGGTGATCTTCAATAAATGTATTGAAGAATAATTCTATGAATAGCAAATTATCTGTAGGTTACCAAACCCACACAGTGCTGACACATCTGGCATTTATACACGTGATATGACCTATCATTACGAATAAAGGAAAATGTTAAAATATTGAATATAAATGTTACAAAAATGTCCAGAGTGAGTGAGAATCAAGAAGGTGTTGTTGAGTACTAATGTAGTTGGTTTCAGCTGCTCTATCGCACTATGGCCACAGTGAATTATGTAATCTGCATGTTTGATTTGGTGCAAGTAATTATCCAGATGCATTACTGAAAGCAGTTTTTGGCTAAGGGCGACTGTCGCTTGCTTCCCCAACCTCCAGCCCTTTGCTGCCCATTGTCACATTTTTATTTTAATGTCATCGAGAAGTTTTTTTATTTTATTTTTTTTTAACAAACCTTTGAGACAATTCTTCTCATCTGGCTTATAAGAAACTTTTCAATGAGAGAAATCTTTGAATGCTTTGATTGTGTAAAGAAAAAGAGAATGAGACTTCTGGAGAGCTTCAGGTGGAGCTTGAACAATCTGAAGTGGTGCTTTCAGTCTAGAACATACGTTACACTTTAAACAAAGTAGGGCCCCACGAACTGAGAGCAGAGGAGACACCACTGAAGAAGGAAATCAAGGTGGAGTATTTTTTTTGTTCGTTTGCACATATAAAAACTAAAACCCAACTGCTGTTAAACATAATGCAGAGGCACTACGTATAAGATCTCTGCCAACAACATTGAATGAAGGTTCAATTGATTTGGTCCTATGTCTCAAAAGATGTTTAGCCCCTGATCTCGACTCAGTTTAGTTCATGCATTCACTTTAAAATGCCTCCGATCAGGACAAATGAGAATATGCATGAACAAAAATAGATCAGAAAAATAATGAAATCTGTTCCACCAACTTACGGCAGTGGGCCTCTGGAGCCAATTCTAACAGATTATGAACATAAGGAAGGGCACATGCTGGACAGATCACAAATCAGGCGTGTGGGAAATTTGAAACGGCCTGCATGTACAAGGAGAACATGCAAATGCAGAATACAAAGGTCCCCATGTCTCGACTTGAACAGGGTATATTTTCACTGTGAGGCAAGGCTGCTAAACTACTGCGCCACCCTGGTTACCAAATAATCTCTGAAATAAGAGAAATCTGCTGTTCTTCAGAAAACAACGTTTGACTTGAGAGTATTTAGTGTCGGAGATCCAGAAGCAGAAAGGACAAGACAAAGAAGGACTGTTGCAAATGTATAAGAGCTGGAAGACTTTGCAATGGAAGAGTTTCTGAAACCATAATCTGACAGGAGCAGGGTTCCAGATTCTAGAAGGGTATAGGTGATGTTCAGAGGTTGTTACTGCTGCTACGAAATGTTGTTTACTGATTTGCTTTCATTTGTAAAGATGTATTGGAACATGTATCTAATTATTATGGATCCGACATATCCAGGTTGTATCCTGCATTGTCGATGCTGAGTTGGATAAACTCATGTCGAAAATCAAGACAAGAATAATTAAGGGTTACAGTAATGTTGGTCAGTATTGTATTGCCTACACATGATAGCAAATCACATATTCCATATACTGTACTGTCTCTAAGAGGCACAGCATGGTGCCAGCCTTTGGGAATAACTGATTTCATTGGTCACAACATGATCAAATTAACTAATACTTCCTTGTACTTTCTCGGCCTTTGGTTTCTCTGAAATCTGTTTTCTCAGATTCTACTTACCCTGTGGCAAACATAAAACTGTTCAGGCTATTCTTGTCCTTCACAGACAACCCATTAGACCAGTAAACACAAGAATATCAATAACGTGTTGATGTTAAAATAAATATATGTAGACTTGTATCACAGGCTTCTACATCCAGAGAATAATTTGTTGTGTTTTCCCAACCACCATCTCCGCTTCCATGAAACTATATTTGATGCACTATTTTGCTTTTTCACTACATGGAGTCTTGGCAGAGAGTCAGCCAGCTTATAGCACGTACACCCACACCAGAGATAACATGGTCGACGCCGAGAGCGACTTCAAGATTACCAAGTAATCTGAAGGGTCACTTCTTACAAACCACTAATGTAAGTGACCGTGTGAAACACATAATCCACACCTTGAATTTCAAGCCGCAGATGACATTTCATTACATTTTTGTAGTGTGTGCAGAAATCAGAGTGGAAAAGTGAAGCGTGCACAGGGAAAACATGCAAACATGCAGGGTGCCAACCACTTCACCACCCTGCGGCCTGTCAGTCAGCGTCACCAGCTTATTTTGACCACAAGTAAATATTTATGTTCCACAAAGGAGAGGATTATTGGACAGATTCCTGTGAATTGTTTGTATATTTTTTTTAAACAGCTTGTCTAATTAAAGGGTCTTTTCGTAGGCTGTTGTACATACATCTTGCCACTAGAGGGTTGTCTTTCTAAATTGATCGGTGAATTACGTTGTAGATCTTTCAGTGGACCTTTGGCCATAATTTTGAAATCAAATTGTGTCCCTTTGAGCCATTTTTCTTTCCTCTTTTGTATTGATTTTTTTTCAAGACATGATTCAAATATTGCTCAGGAAAAGCTTTCAACACAATTTCAGTAAACAAACCTCATGCAATATAGCAAAGAAATGTTCAAAAGGATGCAAGTCGAACCAAAGTATCTCCACACATTTGTAGTGGAAGCGCAACGTGAGATTAAGTTACATAATTTATTGCGTCACCTAATGAAAGACCATATAAAACTATTTACACATGCATGATTAAGCATCATGTGAAAAATGTCGTGAGTTTTTCAAAGTTTACCAAAGTCAGAAACTAATAAATACTTTCCGACAGACATTTTTAATGGATTCAGTTCTTGGCTTTATTGTTAAATGTCTGTAGGAATAAATAACCCAATTATGATCTCATGGGCATCCAGGAACTGAGTCAAACTGAGCAAGTAAACTAAAAGCTAGTAGGCTGCATTTTTCCAAGCATTGCCCTGGGGCTTGAAAATGACTTGGAAAAAACAAAACAACAACCTTGTTGTGGAGGACATGAGGGGCTACTAAGGCTTTGTTTACCCCAAACATTTTGACTCATTGTGGAAAAGTGCAAGTGTTACTAATAACATGAACAACGGCTTTGTTCTCCTACAAATGTACCAGTAAGTCCAGAAACTGAGCTGACATGAGGAGCAACACCAGGACCCTGAAACTGGAACGCCGGGGCTGCTGTTTTATCTCAGTTTCATCGTAAATGATTAACTGCACTACAAGTTTCCGCGTGTGTGTGCATGTGAGACCTTAACTTGATTGCACTGTATTCCACAGGGCCTCGTGTTACTGAGGGGACACAAATGGAGATCCCCAGGAGAGAAATTATTACATGACTAAAGACTGGTTTTCTGGATTAGGCTATGCTACGGTTGATATAAGGAGGAGTAACTCCTGCTGGGTTGGAAGGAACTCTGAAGAATTAATGTAAACGAATCCTATGTCCCTATGAGGCATAGAAAAAAAATGTGTGTGTGAGTGTATTTGAGTGAGTGAGCACGTACTTGGCCTTGTTGTGGGGACCCAGATCTGTTGATGCACTCATGCAATGGAAAGATTTCTTCCTCCTGGGGACATGACAGTCTCCTTAGAAATGATCGTTCCATTTATAGGTGAAGAGCTCATTTATGGCCAGGCTGGGTTATTAAGGGTGAGGGTTAATATATTGCAGTTGTTCATGAGAGTAGGACATTTCTGAAAAGTTATCTTGACAACACAAAAAAATACATTGAGAGCAAATCCTTTTATCGTGACACATGTTTTAAATAACGTATAATATACCGCTCTATAAAGACTAATCAGACATTTAATTTTAAAAGCTTCTTAGCAAAATGTATGGAACCGAGCTTTTTAATGCCTATGACTCTCTGTAGCATTAATGTGGATTCTTTGTGTCTGTATGTTTATTTATCACTGTTTTAAGGATCTCAATCTGCTTACACGCTGTAATAATGGAGACCACCCCACTTCCCAGGAAAAGCAAATCAGCACAAGGTAAATAAATACATTGATAATGAACAGTTCTGAAGCTTTTACTTAGGAAATCGGTGTAAGTCAATGCTCAGGCCCCTGGAAGTTATTCAATACACAATGACTAGTTTGCGTGCATGTGTGTGGTGACGATAGCCCAAAAGGAACCACACAGTGGCGCAAGTGAAGCAGCATGAGTAAGACAATTATGTCATCCTGTGATTACACCCTGTTCAGTCTGTTTTCATCATAATCAGCTCGATCACTATTCTGAGTCCTTGCCTTTGCTCACAGGCATGCACGTTTTCACCGCTGGCCCCAGTCTTTGAGATGTTCATCTGAGAGCCCGCTGCTATGTTATATCAGCTGAACCATCAGAGACAAGAGGTTATATAATGTGCATCCAGCGTCCAGCCATCAGGGTACTATACGAGTTGTGTAACACATTAGTTCACTGGACATCAGAGGAGGCATGTTAAGAGGACAACCTCTTATATTTCTTTGTTTTGTTTTTATCCCCTAGCAAATGTGTCCTCTAAATATATAAAGGGTAGTCACTGGAGACGAGTTCCTCTGGTTGGTCACACACAGTCCACAGCATCCTGTGGTTTGAACTTCGTTTTAAAATATTCCATTTTATTGCTCCAGCGTGTGACCATTGGCCTCTCCCATGAGATTCACCTTCTCTCATTGTAAACAGACTGTGCGTTAATGAAGATGGATCGATCGTCCAAATAAAGGCATCTACTCGTGTTGTCACAATCTCCGCCTCTCAAAGCGCACAAAAGGCGCTCCGTGCGCGCAAAAGACGCTCCCCCTGCGCACTCCGCTTGTTTGCGAGCTGCCTGCCGCGGCACCATCGGCTTTCACACAACAAGCCAGAAGAAAACAGCTCGTCTCTCAGCCAATCAGCTCTCTGGTTTCTCTTCAGCATCTCGGAGGGACTCAGCCATCAGCAGACCTGAGCGCAGCAGCGCGGAGGAAACACACTTCAACGCTCCTCGACGCGCAATTATGGTTTTGTGATTTTTTTTTTTTTGGTGTGATTTTTGGAGGAGTGTGTCAGCAGGTGATTAAAACGGTCTCATATCCCGCTGCAGTGGTGCCTCATCAGCAGTAAGCAAAAAAAAAAAAAAAAATTCTGATTGTTTTGGTTTCCATTAGACCTGCATGCTTTATGCCAGCCTGCACAGCTGATTCTCGAAGGTTCAATATTCGTGTTTGTGCATGTCTCCTTCTATTATCTATTTTGCAAATGCATGTGGCTGCATGATTCTCCCAACCCTGTTTTGTTTTTTTCTTCTTCTTCTTTTCCTTTCCAGTGTTTGACGTTCTGCATTGGCAGCCTTTGCATTGAGGGCTGACAATAACAAACACATCACGTGGACTCGGTGCGAATCTGGCGTTTGCAAGTTTATGTAACCGACTTCGCTCCCCCCCATCAAAAAAGCTGAGACAGCTCGGTGAAACCAGCAGCTGCAGACATGTCCAGTAACATAAACAGGAGCACTTTACTCCTGTGTTCATCATGTGAAGGCGGCCCCAGTGAGCCACAGTGAAGGGCCAGTAATGGCAGTTGGGAAGAATGGGTGACAACACATTTTGGCCTTTGGCTGCAACCTTTACGCCAAGCTCCTGGGTTTTATGAAGGTAGTTACATAATAATTGGTGGGTGATAAAAAAAAGATTTATTCACCAATTTATTAGCCTCTTGGTGCTCGGTGGAAGTGGGAAGATTGATCAAAGTGGTGTACAAGGTGTTCTGCTTAAATTTGGATTGATATGATTGTATTATTGACTCCTTTATGGCAAATTGACAATATTAAATAAAGAAGATTATTTTATTTACTGGTGCTTTCCTCTCACTGAATGGAGCGTAAACCATGTTCAACCTCCTCCCATACGTTAAATTAGGTATGCCTGAGCAGAAGACACAGTCACTGAGTTTGCCCCAGATTTTCACTGTTGTAGGTTTCATAGCACTGGTCCAAGAGCCTTTGGGGTTCTGTCACTAACAATTAACCTCCAAGTGTAAATTATCCTATTTAGTTCGTCATGACTCAAAATTCCAGTCATTTTTACAAACCAAAAGAAAATGCTTTTGGGGAAGTGTATGGATTCTCAACCTTATGTTATTGTTGATTATACTGTATTTCCCTCAGAGGGAAATAGTTGCCATTGCATGTCACTTTTTTTTATTTGCTGGCATTTCTACGACATCACAAAGAGTTTTTAATGAGTTATCTTAGTTAATTAAACATTACAGGGCACCTAAAGTCTTAAACTGTGCTCTATTTTGAGCTAATTTGCTGCTGGCACACGAGGCTTCCTCCATCTGAGCCATGTCAGGGACACTGCCGACTCTGGCATCACGTCTTAACCTCTCATATGTGGGGTTGCATAAGGATCCCCCGACCGTCTTATATCTCTATTTGGCTTGCCGCTACCGCCAACAATAACCGCTGTAGCTTGTTTAAAACTTCTTATTTTTCAGCCGCGCGATGCTTGCCAAGATCTTCGAGTCACGGAGCCGTTAAAAGTGTTTAGGGAGGCGAGGGCTGACAGAGACAGCATGGTGGTGACCTCAGACCTGAGCTGGAGCATAATGATATCATGGCCTCACTGTCTGTGTTGGAGAGTTAAGATTTGGTTGGGTGTGTGTGTGTGTGTGTGTGTGTGTGTGTGTGTGTGTGTGTGTGTGTGTGTGTGTGTGGGGGGGGGGGGGGGGGGGGGGGGGTTGGCTGTGACCAAACTGGGAAATGATTAAGGGGGTTGTCCTTAACTTGTCACAAGCATGATATTTCTTGAATTAAACAGGGTACATGATTACGTGCAAGTTTTGCCTCATATCCTCTTGGAATTGTGCTATTTTGGTAGTTGGGAGACTGTACGTGTACGAGGACCCTTGACTCGTACGTGTGAGCTGGTAGACGTGACACACTGTAATAGAAATACAGGAGTCTTGTGCAGAATGGGGAGGTTTCAGTGCTGCGGTGATGATCTCTGTTTCACATGTATGATTGACTGACAGTCACATTCCAGAGCAGCTGCCTGGAAAGGATGCTGATCTGGATAGAAAGCAGATGGGATCCCTGCATGCCCACTGACTGTGAAGCTCTCTCTCTCTCTCTCTCTCTCTCTCTCTCTCTCTCTCTCTCTCTCTCTCTCTCTCTCTCTCTCTCTCTCTCTCTCTCTCTCTCTCTCTCTCTCTCTCTCTCTCTCTCTCTCTCCCACACACAGTCTGGTCTGATGTCAGTGATGGTATTTAGTGAGTTAAACACCATCTGCCAAACCAACAGCTAAACATCAAATTCATTTTATTCAGTTTGTCTGTTTTAGCTTGCATGTTGTCTGGCTGACGATCTTCCCCCTTGAGAATTAATAGAATGTTCCAGTCATGGCAGTGCATTGTCGCTATGAATAGAGATTCAGTTAAAATGGGTCAATTTATAGTTAAAGCACTCATCTGTGCAGTGTGTTGCCAGAAGGCAAGTGTATGTAAGCATGCTGTCATCCAGTCGCAGATTTGTCTCTGGAGATCTGCCCTTAACCAAATGGCCGCTCATTTGTATGTGGAAAAATGGGGCAGAAATAAAAACAGCGTAAAACAACAGGGCCATGAAGTCGTTGTTGCATTTGCATGCTTTTTGGGAAAATACAATCATCTCTCATTTAGTGTTGTACATAATCCTACTGTTCTCTGTGGGGTCTCGATGTAGCTCCTATATATGTTGCAACTGATGCAGCTTGAGAAGCTTTGTTGTACTAAGGACTTAAGCACTTCAATCTATTACCAATAAATTGTAAGAGGAAGAAAAGGTTCCTTTGTGCCGCTCAGATTTTGCTGCTGCAGTTGAGGCACAAAGACAAACACAGAGCAAGTCTATTGAAAGGATGTGGATTCCCACTGAAAGTAAAGTCAATAATGGTTCAACCTCAGTGCGGGCCTTACAGGAAGTCACAGTACCAAACTGAGCCCAGCAACATCAAGATGAAGACCTACTTCACATGAACATAGAAGTACTGAGCTCTGTTCCTTGTTTGTAGCGTTGTTTGCTGGTTATTCATTGTTAAAAAGTAATAAATATAAACGAACCACCTTTCCTCTATATTATCACTTGTTGTGGTTATGAAGATAGACAATCCCCAACCTTCTAATATAATAATAACAGAGGTCCTCATTTAAAAGATATTCACAAATAAACTCCAGTCTGGTCATCAATTATTGAGTGATCAAGTGGAAATGGGAACTGGTTCCATTGTACCCAGCACTGCTTCTCTTTTGTAGGTTATGTGTTGTAGTTTGCTCTTGGGCCTCACGACTCATTCGGATCTTGTGGGTTTGTAGCAAGACTGCATGTGCGTGAGTTGTTTTATCCGTGGCACTTTGATTTCCTCTCCATGTCCAATAATCACGGCTAATTAGACTAATCTAAATCTAAATTGATTGCAGGTTTGCTCCGTGACAGACTGGTCCAGAGTGTAGCTGCCTTGCCTTTGGCCATTTGTCAGGCCGGATCGGCTCCAGCCTTTCAAGTGAACAAATCTGGATAAAACGCAGTTTTCAAAAGTACCGACACTTTGACACAAATCCTTTATTACGATATCAAACCATTCAGTAGTATCACAATTACCCAATCAATAAAAAATATCCTGTCAGTTTTCTCTCCACAAACTGAACAACAGGGAAGGAAATTGATTGTGATCGCCCGAACAGTTTTCAGCTTGGGGACGATTTTGGCCTGCTGTGACCAATCCAATATACAAACAGCAGGATGGATTGATAACATAGTGTGAGCAACATGTTTCGTGGAGCTGAGCTGCAGCTGTGAGCTTCCCGCCTGTTTATCTACACAGAAACCGTTCAGGTACTGGAACATGTGTACATTTTGTCAACACACCTCAGCACCAACATCAACATCAAATGTGTGAATTTGGAAAGCCTGTAATATTGTAAGTAATTGACACTACCTGTATTATATCAAATTTCAAAGCGTTAGCATTGTGAGAGCTCCAGACTTTTGTCGATATCGAACTCAAACATCAATCATCCATATCATTATGACCATCAGTTTAACATTGAGGCATGAACTCCTCTGCTTTTCTATTACGCACACATTTTACCTTCGGCATCAATTTGGCCCGGAGGAGCTCATCAGTTGGAGCTGATCACACAAGTCAGCCTGTACTTTCAACAAATATTTAAGTCGTTGTTAATAGTTAACAGTTTTCTTCTTCTTTGGATCACTTTTTATAGATACTGGTAATACGTTCAAGAGCTGCGGTTTTGGAGACTCTCTCACCCAGTTGTCTATCTGTCACAATCTGCTTCCTGTGGTTGCCATTTTTCCTGCTTCTAACTTATTAACTTAAAGAACAAGTTTGCTTATTCCCCAACATATCTTTGTGTATGTTATCCAGTAGCATGTGTCACAATAAGGAGATAATTATGAGACTTCTTTGCATGGTCATAATATTATGGCTAATCACTGTGGATTAAACATGTACTGTATGTTTATGTCTGGGAAGTAGGGACAGGTCCTTAACTCACTAAAAGATTAATGATTGAACAGTAATTACTTCCACCACTAGATGGGCTTGAGACATTTTTGTGATTAAAAAACAAACTACTTTACTTAAAGGACAAAGGTGTAGGATAAATTGTTCACATCAGTGGTTTAGAATGGCCAATATCTCTTTATATTTAGAACAAATGTACACTGAAAAGAGCCACATACATCCAGAATGATTTTAGATTTAAGTGGTTATTAAATAACAGAGAGCATGGCCTCGTTGCATTATACGATGCTTTATTGGCCCTGGGAAGCGACTGTCTTCCATGATGGAGCTGTGTCTGTGATCCAGAACATCTGATTCGAGTAAAACAGTATTTATCAAACATCTTTGTCAAGATCATCATCTGTCAAGATTGATGTCGTCTCATGTGTATTTGGTAGTGGTACTTTTGTTATATGGGTGGAGCGGCGGAGTATTACATGCAACACAAAACGCTAAGAGATAAAATGTAGATTTATGTGATTTGCCTGTAACCTGAAAATGGGATAAAGGAGTTTAGAAGATGGATGGATTTCTGTGATATGCATCTTAAAACTCTTAATTAAGTTGCTCTATGTCCTTTTGTTGTAGTTATACATTTTTTTCCCCCGGTGCAAATGTTTTATAATGATATTAATTATCGTTTTCATTGTATTTTATTCGTGACACAGTGAAGCTTCAGCGACCTCAGTCACTCCATCTCAATAGTGTTGGCCTGAGTGCTCGATGACATATGACTATAGAAACTCCTGCCATCAATAGTGGTACTCTGCGATGTCACCATGTCTGTATTTGTGAAAAAAATGGGAATGTGTCAGACAGAGAAGCCACTTGCCTTGGACAATGGGTTCCCAGTGTCTCTCGCCCTGAATGCCATTATTCATACACATTCATAATCTCTTCTTTTAGGCCCCCAGAGAATCCACATCCTGATTATAATGGCTTTATACATTGTCAATCATTTGTACGAGAGAAACTTTTGTACAGTTTGAAGTGTCTACTGTACTCAGAGGGGTCACACTTGTGATTGTTGGCCACAGAGTTGAGGAAACAAAACCCTTCGCTATTCCTGCTGCCACTGGGGGTGAGTGAAATCACTTTATTGGAGACTTACAGGAGGCGCTGAAAGTCCGTTAGCGACAGGAGACGAGTCGTTTCACAGGACACGGCAGCTCTCTCTGGCCTGCTTCTCGTCTGCATACTGCTGGGAAATTGTTTTGAGGACATTGTTGGGCTGTGTTTTACTACGGCAGCACACTTTCTTTAAGGATGCTGAGCTGATTATGGGAACAGCTGAAAGGTGAGGGGACACGTGTCACTTGTGCTAACTATAGCACAGGACTGCCTTATCTCTATAGAAACAGAAACATTTATTTTATTAACTTTTTGTATCGAAGTGTGATGCAAATCTGAGACTGAGAAATGTTACTGATGATTAAATATAACTAATAACTAATTCAGAATGAATGAAGTCATGCAAAACAAAAGAGAGGGGAAGTTTGAAAAAACCCCAAACAAAAACAAAAGAAAAAAAGGCCTGTTACACCTAATACACAGTTACTTGGTGATTGGGAGGAGATCTCTTCCTTTTTTGCGCTACAGGTATTACTCGCTCCATTGCAAGTGTTTTAACTGAATGCGTGTCTGCTAGTGTGTGTAAGACTGTATTATAAGTGACTGTCTTCAGTGAAATGTTGCACCCATGTCGGGAAGTTTTATTTATTGCTTCAGTTTGATGTATTTCTCCTCAGCTGTCAGATCTGTGAACAGTGTACTCTACATCCTGATAACATCCACCTCTGTTCTCTTTCATACAGCACAAAAAGAAAACACAAGTCAGCAAATTCAAGCACTGTACAGAGGGAACCAAATTCCTGCAAAACAATGGCAGACCACAAGTAAGTCTGAAAAGTCATCCTCCAGTTCATATTTTACATCGGTGTTAATTTATATAGCCGCCTTCTGGCTTGTTCCATGATTTGTGTGCCTTTGAATTCCACAGAGATCTATTTATAACTTTACTTTTTGTGCCAGAACACATAAGACATCTGCCCATTCACAGGCAGCGTGAGCACAGAAACACATCCCCGGTCCCTCATGTAGTCTTCAAAATAGAAGCACCATCCAATAGGAGACCGCCAGAAACTGTAATGTCACCCTGAGACATGATGCTTTATTTAATTTCAGCTGTACTTTTCCATTAATGACCTCCCATAACTGTGAAATTGCTGTTGAGTGACCTATTTAATGTTGTGTGCAGTTGTCTTCTATTGTGAACTGATGTGTTCCTAAAGAGAAGTGTTAGTGGGGGTTTTTTTCTCCCAATTATATTCTTCCACTTTTACATCACATAGATCACCAGGATAAGGAGTTTAATTTAAAAATGTTTTTGCAGAGACAACATAGACGACTTCAAAGTCCAGACAGCCAAGCACCCCAACATGAGCTCAGCTCCTCTACGACCACACAGTGATCAGTCTAGAGACCGGGCGTCCAAAAGGCTTTCGACTGAGTCCAATGGGACCAGCGATGGAGGCATGGGCTCGTCCACACCAGTGGAGGTGACGGCTTTGGAGGAGTCGTTTCGACGCTTCGCCATCCATGGTGACACACGCGCTACGGGCAAGGAGATGCACGGCAAGAACTGGTCCAAACTCTGCAAGGACTGCAACGTGATTGACGGCAAGAACATCACCCTCACTGACGTGGACATCGTCTTCAGCAAAGTCAAGTAAGAAAGGATTTGGAGACAAAATCTTACATGAAATGATTTATTTTTATTTTGAGGCCCCAAAAAAAGTTGTATTGCAGGAAGTGTACAGACAGTTTATCATTTATCAGTACAGCGACAGTTAGTAATGTTGCAACAAAGTATATCTTGTGACTTTAGATTATTATTGTAGTAAAACAGTAATTCTAACACACTATTCTCCTTCATATTGAGGTTAGTTGGAGGTAAGAGTATGAGAAGGAGCAGCCAGAGCAAACAGTGCAGGTGACTCATTCTGCGTCTCCTCAGGCTGGACTGATTCATCCATTACGGTTCTATCCAGCAATCAGTTGCTACTTCAATACTACTCTGGCCAATGGAGGAAAAAAAACAACCTTTCCTGTGTGCAGCTGTGCACATGTTTTTTTTCAAGCGCATTATGTGCGGTAAGGGGCTGGTAACACTTTGAATGAGTGCCTGTATCTCCCACAAGTCATTAGTAGTTTTTATTGTAGGGATATTTCTCATGCAGAGTTAACATTGATTTTATAATGGCACATGATAGAATTGATGGCAATGTGGAAATGTCATTCTTGTACAGAGCAGCATTGTTTTTATTTCTCCTTTTGAATGAAATGAATGAAGGTTATTCCACTAGACAGCACCAGAATTGTAAAGTATGCCTGGAAGCCATTTTTTCTCATCTTGCAGGAGTGGAGACACCGTGTAAAAGGTCTATTTGTGAATTTCACATTGATATTGTGGATTTTCCACCTCCTTCTTGCTCATAACTACAGTTCATTCTCAGTCTTTTTATTTTTTTGTGAGACACAGTGGATTATATAATGGCACTTGAAAATATGTTCCTTCTGTTTAAAACGGTCTATTCCGCCTTTATTACAGCAGGGATCAGTGTTCGACTGTTACCAACATAAAGTACAGTAAAAACTAAGGTATGTGAAAGAAAGTTCACTGAAATGAACTTGATAAAGTACACTTAATTTCACATATTGCACTTCTAGCATCACGTTAAAGAATATACAGACCTGTGGTAAAGCTGCAGCCTGTCAACCTCCACTGAAATGATTTTAGATGCTCCACATCTAAACTGACTTATGTATATTTTACCAGGTTTATTTTTGCATGCTTAAAATTCTCTCACATGTATAAATCCCCCCCCAAAACACAGAAAAACCATCCCTACACTACTACTGCACAGTCACTACCCTGTTGATACTGAATACAAGTGATTTGCATGAGATAAGGGGCAGTGGTCAGCACTGTTGTCTCATAGTGAGATGATTCCTAGTGTGAATGTGTCTGCTGTGAATTTGCATGTTGTTCTCCCTTGTTGACAAGCTTGTTTTGTTAATTGGCTCTAAAGTGGCTGTAAGGATGAATGTACTGTCAGTATTTGATGGACTGGGTACTGGTGTCCAAATGTTGGACATCCGTCACTGAGATATAATGAAACAATTGATCTAATTCATTCATTTCATTCAGTCATTCTATTTTTCCACAGAACATCAGGTATTGTTCAAGTTCTTGGTGTCTTAACTGAACAGTAGAACGGTATAATCTCTGGGTCTACATGTTGTGTACAAAACTGAAACGCTCCTTCAGGATGGTTCAGTGTTTGATTGAATGAGACAAATATTAAAAATCATATCATCAATGATCCCATGAGAGGTTAAAAGGAGAGATTAAAAGTCTGCAGACAGTATTTTATAGTGATTTAGGATTAAGGCATGCAGTTGTGGGCAAAGATTTATAAACGCCCTGCAGTATTTCTGCCATCAGTTTTTCAAGTTGACTTGACTAATCGTCTTATATTTGTGAAACCAGAGGAGTATCCATGGGTTTGTTTGTTTTTGTTTTTTATTTTTTTGGTGGAGCTTTCACTCTCCCACATCAACACCTTCACAGTTGGCATGGCAATTGGTGTTTATGTTTGCAAGCACTTCTTCCTGCCAAAACCAGAGAGCGAGAGAGAGAGAGAGGGAGAGAGAGAGAGAGAGAGAGGGAGCGAGGGAGGGAGCTGACTGTGGCACTGAGGCTTGTTTACATCCCTCTCTTCTGAAGGGCTACGTCATCACCACTGGAGAGGTTTTGGGGAACGTTGTTTTTTTTTTTGTTTTTTTTTTGGCTTTTATTGGAGCATCTCTGCGGTGTGTACAGTAGGTCGTTGGACATCCGACGTGCAGATGATCCAGCAGCCAGACAGAGGAGCGTGTGTTGACGATGGCATTACAGTAGGAATATGAAGTGAAGAAAACATGTGCTGTGTGTACAAACCCCACAAAGCCTCCCACAGGACACTTACAGTGACAGTCTTGGGGGAGGGGCTGGATTTCATAGTAGTGTCTGTCTCCAGGCATGACTGAGCAGGGCAGTGCTGCCATCCCACTTTCCTTTTAATCACTGTCAAAAGCCCTTCTCTTGCACGTGAAAAATGAAACATCCATAATGAGCACTGGCTAATCACGATATGGCTGAATGAATCATTATTTGTTCTGGCTACGGAGGTCTGCTGCGCCACATGGGTTCTCCGCTGTGCCGCTCGGAGCCAGAAAACCACAGCATGAACTATAGATGAGGTCGAAATCTGGCATGGATTAATTAATTAGTGGCAACGTCTTGCGGTGGCTTTGGTTGTATTTCCTCATCAGTGAACGTAATCATAGTCAGGTCTGGAGCATGACTCCACGAAGCAGATTGCATCAGATCCGTTATGGATCGCGTTGTGCAGATGGTTGAACTGTGTAAACAGACAGCAGGTCAGATCCAGCAATATCCCAGACAAAAATAAGTTGTTCCTGCCCTCTAACCTTTTTTTTCCTTTTTAACCTCATCCCGATCTCCTCAGATTCTTGTTTGCAGTTTAGTCACACAACTTAACCTCTGGGATACTTTAGAGACCCGACGAGGTCAGGAAGCAGGAGACTTATCAACCTCGGACAGAAACGCCAGCTGAAAGTGCAGCTTCCCCTCCTGATGTTAGACAGCATGAAGGAAGACCGGAGCTCTCACATGTGCAACAGTGATGGATTTGTCAAACAAACCCGGTCACAGAATGAATCACATTAATACCAAACCAAAACAAGTCTTGTTTACAGTAGCTTGTTTCCATGGCAGCGGGTTGCCAAAGGAAGACTGTGGGCCTCGCAGGCTGTTGTTGAGGTGATTTATCACCATGGAAATGACTGTTTGTATTTGTGTTACTATGCACTTTTAACGTGGAAGTGAAACAGGCAAACGGCCAGTTAAACAACTGAAGTGCTCGCAGATGGAGAATGATTGATGGTGATGATCCGTCACGTGGCGCTTTATGTGCTTTGCGGGCGGTTCGATCTAATAAACGAGAACATAGTGAGTCAGACGCCATTTCCAAATACTTTGAATTTAGCGGGTGTGCAGCTGAGTGTCCCCATTGTGCCGCTCGGTCCGAGCACTTGAACTGAACTGCATAGCTGAACACAATGTGATGGACGACACGAGGAGACAGTCACAAATACAGCCCACAGCTGCGTCTGTGTGTGGAGTTGCTCAGACAACAGTGGAGTCCTGAAACACCCCAGGAGACGTGATACAAACACTGCAATTTTTTTTTTCACTGTTTATCCGAGTAGGATACCATCTCCATGCTCCAAAGGATCACACAGGGCTTTGTGAAAACTACTGTCGATTCTCGTTTTAGCCTTGAAATATGAACTAAAAGCAACAAAATGACGAAGCAAACGCTGAGGCTGTCGTTTTTTTGCTTTTACTGTTTAGTTCTTATATGATATTAAAGCATATTTTTTAACACATTCACACTCAGTGTCACAGCAACCACTTCAAATACTCTCAGCAATTTCTAATTTTTTTTGTCAACTCAGGTGTAGATTTCAGTTTCCTGACATTAGAACATAATAAGCTGATAGTAAGACAGACTGAGGTCATCTTCATCTCCAGTTGTGACGTTCGCCTGTGTGTTACAGACACATTAGTGTTTTTCCAACATTCCAAAAACAAGACTTTGATGTGAATTGGTGACTGTGAATTGCGGTTTTCTTGGTTTGCGTTTGCACCGTGATAGACTGGTGAACTCGCCAGAGTGTTTCCTGCAGGCCTCCAGTGTCCCTCAATTGAATAAAGATGTATAAAAGATGAATGGAAAAGGAGATAATTCATTGAATACCACAAAAGGTATATGAAAAAAAACACAAATCCACAGGTGTTTGACTTTTATACAAATATACCATATCAGTTTTTACTCTATGAAAACCAAATATTCCATCCACTTACAGGACATACACGTTGAGACACAATATCACACAGGCTCACATTTGCACCAGCTGGCAGTTTAATGTCACCAATTAGTCTTAAAATGTCTGTCATTATTCACTGCGAGGTCCTCAATTTCCTCTCCAATCAAATAGGTCACTTTTTCTATCGAGACGACTGGGTATTCTTGTTTTGCAGCTCAAACTGCAGCAGAACATCAGTTTGGTTGCGATAGAAAGTTGCTGGAAACACAGCGTGTCTGCTTCCCAACTTGTTATGTCGGTTTCTTGGCACAACAGATAAACCAGGGTCTCCATAATGACCATTGTGCAATCTGCCATGATCATGTGCACCCTTTCATTGAAATGGTTCAGGAATGTTTATATAGCCTCCTCAATCCAAATCCAACATACGTGGGATGTGTTGGAGAAACTTATCCTTTTCATGGAGGCCTCACCTCGCAATTCAAATGACCTCGAGGACCTGCTGCTGATATCTTGGTACCAGAAACGACAGCACACCTTTAAAGGTTGAGTGGATTCCTCAATGAGTCAGATCTGTAATGTCAACAAAAGAGAGGCCGACATGATGTGCCTGATCGTGTCCTGTATTATTTCAATCTGTGGTTCTGATCATTATTTCCACTTAGAGATTAGCGTCTCTTTTAGGTCTTGGTCACAGTGGGTTGAAGGTCATATTCAGACTGTGTTCCTCCTACATTTCAGGAAGAAAAGCAGTCGCACCATCACGTACGACGAGTTCAAGACTGCACTCGGAGAGCTGGCCCGGAAGAAATATAAAGAAAAGAGTGGAGAGGAGGCCGAGGCCGAGGTCTTTCAGCTGATTGAAGGGAAGGCGCCCGTCATTGCAGGAGTCACGGTAAGATTTGCTTTGCGAGATTGACGTCACGTCTCTTTTGACGGCGGTTCCAGTCAAAACTCAAACGTTTTCCCACAACAGAGAGCCGTGGCCTCCCCGACAGTGAG
Organism: Blennius ocellaris; assembly: GCF_963422515.1. Classification (NCBI taxonomy): domain Eukaryota; kingdom Metazoa; phylum Chordata; class Actinopteri; order Blenniiformes; family Blenniidae; genus Blennius; species Blennius ocellaris. Next base: position 9,472,744 of record NC_137657.1, read on the forward strand.
TCGCCTTACGGACACCACCAAGTTTACAGGGTCGCACAAGGAGCGTTTCGACGGCACCGGGCGTGGCAAGGGTAAGGCGGGACGGGTGGACATAGTTGACACTTCTGGATACGTTTCGGGATACAAACATCGAGGGTCATATGAGAAGAAAGTGAATAAACCCACTGAGGGCAGGCCCATGTGAGGGCGAAGATGAGGAAATTAACATTTGATCAACTACTAGGATGATTTTCTATTAAAAGAGTACTCATAGAAAGCACAAAAGAATAGGATTTCGCATATTTTCCCTTCCATCTATCTTATATGTGTGTCTGTGTGTGTGTGCGTGAGAGAGATTTTTGAGTTCCTCTCATTGTGAAGTGTGAGAACTGGAAAACTGTTTACATCTATTTTTACAAAAGTCATCACCAGCTGGTACATTCCTGTCTGATAGCGAGTTACTGCCAAACACTGAAGAGAACAAACGAGAGAAACTGCTTTACTATGGTGGTCGAAGCCTTGTCATGATAGGGCCTTATTATATTTATTGAGCACAATGAACAACATGCCAAGAAAAAAAACTGAAGCGGGACAAAAAGTTAAATGAGTTAACGACACTGCACTTTTTTTTTTTTAATTGAAATGTTTCTCTTTCCATATTTGGCCGAAGACGAAATGCATTTTTTAAACTCGTTTCGCAGATTTCAAAGATAATTGCCACACCTTTTTGACAAAGAAAGCATCTGTGTTTGTTTCTTTTGAAAATGAAAAAAGAAAAAAAGAAAAGTGTTTTCATTGTTAACCGTCGTCTGCCATCTGCACTTGTCAACTGCTGATAATCTACTGTTTTTATTGTTAAATTATTGTATAAGCTCAGTCATTTCAGTTATTTGCATTCAGCTCCATGAACACACATCGGAAGTTTAATCAGGTCTCTTGAAAAATCCCTCAAAATTCAGTTTTTGTCACCTGACTGACTTAACTTTTCTGTTTTCTTACCTTTTTTTTAAAAAAAATTTCCATAAAGTATCATAACAAAAGCCCTCCTGTGTTTATAATTGATGGTGATTATAACTCAGAACTTACTTATCCCTTTCCTTGACGTTCAAACTTTGTGTGTAATTACAAACAAGTCCCTTTGCCAACATTCATTTCATGAATTGGGGAATTCAGCTAAAAAGAAAAAAAAAAGAAAAAAAGCTGTAACCACAGTAGATGAGCTCAGTTGTAAAGGTTGTATTTCTAACGTTTTACTTCAAGTATTTCCTCATCAGATTTATATACAGTAGTTCTAATATATTTGTGGTAAGATTGTGTATATTCTTAAACCTTTTCAGCCACATGGCTTAATTTATGACACTGGCTCCATGTTTTATTTCCTGTGTTGCTGTACTTTGTGCATGTTCTGTATATTACATTTGATTCAGAAGCATATAGTCGACAGTAAGAGTTTGTCGTATCGGAGCTGCTGGGAGGAGTGGACAGACTTATCTTCTTGCTAAAACAAAAAAAAAAAAAAAAAATTGAGTCATGAGATTGTTGGATCATGACAAAGTCTTTTATTGCTTGAAATCAATGTGTATCAACGTGTACGTGTACAAAGTCAGCTATCCTCTGATGCTATTGTATTTGTTGATTAAAAAAAAAACCAACCAAACATTTAAAGTACCTTTCACATGTGGTACCAGCATCCAAGGCACAAATTCAACTGCAGCAGGGTTTTAACAGTTTGCTTTCATACTGTATCAGATAAAGGGAAAATTACAAACGAGTTATATACTTTTGTAGAATATTTTTCCAAAGTAACGCGTCATACACTACCTGTAGCCTCGGCCGATGAAGAATCATGCATCAAGTGCATAACTCGCAGCTATCCGTGCGTTACTTTTCGTTCTGCTGCAGTCGCTCGAGTATGATCCGTTTTCTGTGCTTAATGCCAAATACCGTGCACCTTTAATATGGAGAACGATATCGTCTTTTTTCAAATAACTTTTTACTGTACTTTTGTGCCCTACTGCATGCAGTGTGTTCCTTTTTTTTTTTTTGGGTTCTTGTTCTCTAAGTGTGTCCATGATTTGTAGTGCATTATTGAAAATAAAAAAAAGAGTAAAAACACATTATACTCATCTGATTTTTTTTTTTTTTTTCCCAAGGAGCTGCATTGAGTATTGCATCCAGTTCGTAACCTGGTTCGTCAGGTCTTGTGTCTGTTAGAGGAAAGTGCGTGTGCGAGCGGCTCTCCAGCCCGAAGGCAGAGGTATAAATAAAGTCACAGTGCAGCTGGAATCGAGATGCATTCATTCCACTGCAGCGTACAAAGCAGATGGAGACACAACTGACCTAAAAAAAAAAAATTATAATTAAAAAAACCAAACAGGCAAGCGCGACAGCCTTTGCTACAGATCCGGGAAACACATTATGACCTTCTCGCAAACATTTTTCCCGTAAAAATCATTTGTTCACATAACAGTGCTGTCACACTCATATACACAAGGTTTCAGGAACAAATTGCTTTCTCTTCTCACAGTTTACATCAAGCCAACGCAGCCTATACATTTTCCACCCTCCAAATAATAAACATCTAATTCATCAAAAGCCCTGAAAACTCAATATGCGTGAACATTTCTATGTACACTGCAGCAGAATGAATTAAATGTTAGAAAAATGAATATTAAAAAAAGTCTGTCGCCGCTCTGCCTCAAGCTAATGCAAAACTTGGCTTTCACTTGCTTTGAAATTTCTATCCTCCGGTGCATCTTCAGTTTTCCTTCAGCTCGGTGAGCAAACGCTCGCTGGTCGCCACCAGAGACCTGCAGCCCACACACACACACACACACACACACACACACACACACACACACACACACACACACACACACACACACACACACACACACACACACACACACACACACACACACACACACACACACACACACACACACAATATTACAACAACAGTGTCGCTGTATAAACACAACAAACAAAAGAAGTTTTATTTTATTTTCACCTGTGACTTTCCTGCAGGATATTTGACAGCTCTTTGTCTTTTTCGGACTCTTGAACTTTCTTCCTCAGCCCCTCGATCTCCTTCTTCAGCTCATCCACTTCCAACTGAGCCTCTGAGGAGAACCAGAGCAACACATGGGTCATTTACAGTTTTTTCTAAACGATGAAATATATAGAAGTGATAGATCTTGCTCATGGTCTCTCCCCTGCCTTGGTTATTACACATAAACTGTAATATATAAAGACTTTTTTATTTGATTCTTCATTATTTTAACTCGTATATTATGAAAATTGTTGAAAATTGGGTTGCTTTTCATTTTCTTTTTTTTACCAGTGGCCATAATTACTGCTATTCAAGTGAGTTTTTATGTCATGAATGTACAAATAAACTGCTCAATCACGTTCCAGGTTCGCGCTGTGCCTGTTCACGCATCTCCCACTTTGTTTAGCACCGACCTCTGATCTGAGTCATCGGCGAGCTTCTCATCATAGACTGGAGGTACTGCCGCTCTAACTTGATGAGCTGCTTCTGCAGGGCCACGTTCTCCTCCAGGACGACCCTCAGCTGCTCGTTCAGTTTGCCCTTCATTTAAAGTGGAGACAATAAACAAAATGTCAACGCCGCCATTGTCCCCCGGAGTCGCTTCTCCTCCACAGGCGAATGCGCTCACGGTCGCTGAGCGAGCTTCCTCCAGCTGAGCGGAGAGGTCACTCGTTTCCGTTTTGTGCTTTTCCTCCCCTGCCGCCGCTTGGAATCTCAGACCGTCGGCTTCCCGTCTTAAGGTCCTGACCTCGGCCTCCCGGCTGGAAATATCGCTCTCCATCATGGAGAGTATCTGGACTGCTTGCGCTGGACCCAAAAATAGAAAGAAAAAAAGATGAGAGGATGTTTATTATGTCAGGCTGCTGTAATAAGACACGACATTCCTCAAAGCAAACGTGAACTCACACAGGAAGTTGTTGTTGTGATGCAGAGATCTCTCTCCCTTCCAGTGCTTGTCCACCAGGTTGAGCAGCATCTCCAGAGGTTTCCTATAGCTCCCCTGGAAGGGGAATTTACAGACACAAAGCCTGAATATTGAATGAAAGAGACGCGATTCGGCACCCAGGAAGATGTAAGAGGACCGAATTGGATCTCAACCCTTTTTTTCTTTTCGGCTTGCTGCGGCAGACTGGAGCCCCCTGCTGTCTTGTTGGAGTACGTCAGTCTCGGAGGGTGTAAGACGGGGTTGGAGGGGTCAGACAGATTCAAACCAGGACGCCGCGGACTGGGAGGTCGAATATTGATCAGTGAAGAACTCTGAGCGTATTTGTGGTCTGAAAACATATTGAGGATACTCGTTAATTGACAGGATATGAGGTTAAATCTCATGCAGACGTCCGGGTCATCAAGGAAGAGCAGTCGTGTGCAGAATTCATTATTTCATATGCATTTAAAGACAATAATGCAGAGTCGACACTATTTCAATAGACGTGACAAAAACACTGACCACAACAAATACATTGCAGGTATATAGATAATAGAGGCGTATCCATATCTCAAAATATTACAATACAGAATCTTCCATTTTGACATAATTTTACTTTTAACTTTTATTCATTTCATTTATTAGACATGGACAGAAACAATTGAAGTATTGTTTGTATTCCTCATTATAATTCCAGCTTATGTCAAGTCAGAATAGTTCCATCAGATTTCGCTGGACCATATTTATCGAATTCAAATGTTTAGAAAATTATTCAAACATTTTATTTCATTTATTGTGAATGGATAAATGACTAACTAACGAAACAGTAATACTTTTTTGAAGGGGTATATGTAACTACTCCACTAAATACCACACCGAATAGAGAATAGAATAGAATTCATGGAAGAATGAGATTAACAGAAAAACACAACAAACAAGAGGAGTTATACGACTCCAAATATAAGAGCTCAGCAATCTTAAGTTTGACCTGCAGCTCAGTGCACTTTTCGACATAATGATCTGATTTCAAAGGAACAATTTTTCATTTCAAATCCACCAGCATTCTGCTGAAACAAATCCAATTTGAAATGTAACTGCTGAAATTCAGTTTCAACTGGCAGATAAAAAAAATCTGGTACCTGTGATGAATCAATGTTTTCAGGAATTCCTGACTTACCAGGGTTTGGGGTGAAATGTCCCCTGGCTGCATGTCTGCTGCGTTTGGGAGAATCTTTCTGGCTGTGTCTGTCTACGTACGGGCCAAAGGACACTTTAGGTTTTTCAGCCACTTTTAAAGAGGTAGAGCTTTCCTTGGTCGATGCATTTTTCACGTGAGGATCCTTGGACTCTGCAATACCTGACAAATGAGGCAAATTACAAAAGAGACAGACGGTTAAACACGCTGCATGACTTGTGTCTGGACTAAGGCCTTATTCCAAAAAGAGGGGAAAACTTGCTTCTGTCGCCACCTGGTGGTGATTGTACGTACTCAAGTTTTCAAATGAGTTAAACTTACCGTTTTTAGTGGATGGACACCTGAGGATGGATTTAGCAGAATCCTAAAAAAAAAGAAAAGAAAGAAAAAGGAATATTTCCATTTCACGGGTCAAACAGTTTTAACTGCAAGGGAAACAAAAGTCACCTTTTTAGGGGTCGAACTTCTTTGTTCTGTAAAATCTTCTGAGTTTTCCTCTTGGGATTCTGAAATTAATCATGGTTTGGAAACGTTAAAGCTTTTATACAAGTGGCTTTTCTTCAGGCTTCGACTGCAGTGCTGACATCTTACCCTCTGCTTCTTCGTGAAGTGAGTCAGAGGTGATTCCCCGTCGGCCGCCGGTGTTTGTCTCAACAAAATTCAACACGATATCGTGACAGTCAGTCAGGGGAAAATGCCTCTTGGTTATGCGGTCGACTGCAGCCAGTCTCTGATTACTGCTTCTGGAAAACCATTAAACAGCAAAATCCTCAAGACGACAGCAGAGAAGAAGTGAATAAACAAACGACCCCGTATAGTCAAGTAAAGTGAGCTGATTTTACAGCTTTACTAATGTGGAATACATGACGTCCATATGCAGTGTTATCAAATTGCGAGCGGGTTTCACACGATAAATGGAACTTATTATTGTAAATTATTTCTGAGAATAGAATACATAAAGTTTCATTGTATAATTATTAAAATTCTTAAATCAACAACTTGAAAAATTACCCCCAGCTTTAAGGACTGATGTTTGCAATCGTATCTTAATAACATAAAGAAATCTGCTACAAATACTGACATTTCTAATGTGAAATCAGACAGTTTCCATTTTGAAAATGAAAATAAATAAATCGATAAACAAGAGGTAATTATGTTTGTCTTATAACTAGTCTTATTTTTCCTGCTGGTATGGTAAACAATCGGGTGTCGCTGCCTTGAAATCCAGTGGCGAGGAGCTAAATGTGATGAAATACAAATAAAATATGTCAAAAAACACAAGCACTCGTTTTTGCGAGATAAAAGCTCCCAACATTGACACATGGTCTCTTTTTCTGCCTTTTCATCACTGTCACACTTCAGAAACATCCAAATAAACAATCTACAGATCAATACTTCTGCTCTTAGACTGATGAGTGACAAGTTATATATTAATTTACAACTGCAGCTTTTCACGGCGCTATAACTACTGATTCATCATGGAACACCGTCGCAATGAAAAATCAAAGTGATCACAATTCAGAGTGGATTTAAATACGAAACCGTGAGCCACAAGCAGAATGTGTCCAACCGAAGGAGCCGACTCTCCTCTCAAGTTAAGTAATTCATGTGCGGCGTACCTTTGGTCCTCAATGGGATTCAGGGAGACGCTCTGCTTCTGCTTCTGCTTCTTCTTCTCAACAAGAAGATCCGAGGGAAACTGCAGGATTGCAGCTTTGCGCTCAGTGTCTCTGACTGAACAGCCATCTGGAAGGCAAAGACACGACAGACTATGAAGACTTGAACCCGACGTGAAATCGACACATTCTGGACGCGTAGACGTTACCGAGCTTGCGCAGGCTGGGCATGGCGTGCACCAGGTAAGGGCGGTAGTGCGGGTCACTTTTGGTGAGAGGGTTGAGACGCAGGTCCAACTCTTTCAACGAAGGCAGCTCCAAAAGCACTTCTACCTCTTCAAGGGAAGGTATGCAGTTATTGTAGAGTATCAGCCTTTCCAGCACTTTCAAATGTTGCACACCCTAAGAAGGAATAAACAAGGTTGATATTCATTGTCGTGCAATTTATCTGAACCAATGCCAATATGGATTCCCAGAAAAGAACTCTGGTGTCAAGAAATGCAGTGATTCTTGTCACATATTCAGAAATAAAGAAACAAAGTGCTTTAGGCATACGATTCTCAGAAACATTTCTGACATCATCACATCATTAATTGACAAATGACCTGAAGACGGTTAAAGAACCTTGTTTAAAATTTTTTTATCATGAATTTAATTCAAACAAAAACAATGGATGAAATATGTGTCCTATAACAATGACACAGAAAAAAGTACAGCAGATTGCTTTTAATGGATTTATACTACAGTTGTGTCTTTTCTTCACAACTGCTCTGATACTTGAATGTGATGGATGTGCCTTCAACAGGTTCTGCAGAGAGCATGATCAGGTGTGTTGATGCAAGGATACGTTGGAATCATGCAGGACTGATCGCTCACATGGCCATTTTTTTTTCTGTGTTGGCAGTGTAATGAAACAGACTTTGTAAAAAGCTGGATTAAGTTACTAGTTAGGTCCACAACATCCACATGGATGTGAAACAGCCCTAACACTGAAACACCACTGTCCCGGCTACTTTTTTTTTTAAAGTGTTTGCGGCTTCCAATGCTGGTGTCAATAGTATGTAAACAAAATGTTATTCAACATCGTGGCACCATTGTTTTAGGTATTAGTAGAGCTTGGGGGCGACATATACGAAATCCAAGGTGTATAGGAGTCACCTGAAGCTTAAGTCTTAGCCTTCAGACTCAAATCAAACTGTATTCGTTGTATTCTAAAAATAATAATAATAATAATTGCAAACTGAAGCAAATCAGTGAAACTAAAAATGTAAACAACCTGGACAGAGACGAGAGCGTTGCAGGACAGATCCAGAGACTTCAGGCGGACAAAGTTATTCAGAGCATGTCCCAGGTCTATAATCTTCTCCTCATACGTCCCCGGGAGGCTCAGTGTCCGGACATCACCTGTTTTAAAAACACAAACTGTATCATTTAGATTTCCTGACGAGGTTTTCTCGGCGCAGCAAGCCGTTAATGCTGCATCATGAGCTCATTGCCGCTCAGGCCCGAGACGCTGCGGAGCCGCGACCGCTCTCCATAACAATAGAGGTTAAAATGTCAGAATTTAACCAGTTAAATCAGCCAATTCAACCTGCTGCTACCGAGGAGTTGATGTCAGCAGAAGAAGCGTTACCGAGCCACGGATGCTTGAGCTGTAATCTGTCGCGGATCCACCGCTCGGTCAGTGTTGTCAAACACTCCGCCGCCATGCTGTTCGAATTCGTGATGCCTTCACGTGCTGTCGGAAAACACACACAAACAACTGTGACTCTTCGACTCTGCCTCTAGTTCAACGATCATACAGTTTAAAGTTTTAATCAAATCACGTGTTAGTGAAGATGTTGTTTTTGTATGTATGTATGTATGTATGTATGTATGTATGTATGTATGTATGTATGTATGTATGTATGTATGTATGTATGTTACCAACTTTTCACAAAATCTACTCCCCCGAATTGCATGATATTTTAAGAGATTATTGTCTGTTGCCATGGAGATGCTCCCAAAGAGATTTATGGTTGGATTTCTTTTTAAGTAATGCTTTAAAAAAAGTATTCAAAAGTAATCAAAAGTATATAAGAACGCTGTGTTCTATCAGTATGATTAATTCAGTGTAAAATCAGGATATTTTCAAGAATGAATAGATAGATAGATAGATAGATAGATAGATAGATAGATAGATGGATAGATAGATAGATAGATAGATAGATAGATAGATAGATAGATAGATAGATAGATAGATAGATAGATAGATAGATAGATAGAAGTTCAAAATCCCGAAAATGTTATATACACATATACACAGTGAGGTCCCCCTGTATCCCACTCTGAACGAATTATTTTAAAAGTGATTATTATCCATCTTTTGTTTCTTTTGTGTTGTCTTTTTTGTATTTTTTACATGATTGAAATACACAATTCATTCATCCATTCAATTATTCATTCATTCGAGACCCTGTTTCCGAATTTTGGTTTGTTCTTGGACGCATCGTTTGACGCATGCGCACTCTTTGCTACGGAAAATCACGTGTCCAAACAGACGCACTTGTTCGCGCATAAATTTGAGCTTCTGTATTTCGATAAAAAACCCACACTTTCAGATGCTTTGTCAGTTCAATAACCACCAACATAATAGAATAGAAATGGTTCAAGCATTATAAACAACTGATAATAGTTTGACTAAACAAAAGTTATTTGTGCAGAAAATTACAAAGAAACATCCTAATAATCAGATTATATTCTTCAGGTATTGATTAATTCCTATAATGAAAGTTATAATAAATTGCTCAAAAAGGCCAACTATTCATATTTGAATCTACACAGTTAAAAAATTATTCATGGAAGCAAACATGTTATTAATATAATAAAACCTTACACAGCTACACATTACTCCCTGATTTATACTTGCCAAAGTATTTTTTTCTTAAATTACACAAAATAGACAGTATGGAGCAGCTTTCTACTTTATATGAATAAATGCACATGGATATAAACACCAATAGATCGACAGGAGAAAAGGAGATTGATGTGAGAGTTTGAAAGAACATGGGTGAACGTTAATGATATTGAAGCTGACTAATAGTTCTTTCAAACTTTCACTGAGTGTTTCAGTGGGTATCTTTCTGATCGCAATCATCACTCCTCCAGTTATGCAACGCAAGTAAATCTGAAGATTAAACAGCAACTTTTGGAACCAAAGCCTGATTTGTTCTGCAGTCTCAGCAATACTTCTGTTAAATCCCAGCATCTGCAGTGGCCCGAGCCCTTGGCCTGGATCTTACCTCACCATGACTATGTGAAACTTACCATTGCACTCTTTCTTTTTTCTTTCCTTTTTTATTTGTTGCAGCTGTGATGGTACCTGAAACGACCCCTTCTGTTCATCCAGCTGCCAAATAAATGGCTTATCTCCCTATTTTCTGCACACAGTGTTGCCCAGAGCCGGATATCAATATTATTCACACGGATTTGGAGCGGACACTGCAGATGCTCTCTCAGGATTTCAGGGGTGTGAGCAGCTGCCTCAGCCCGTTCACTGCAGTATGTATATATATCTGCCAGGATGTGTGGCTCTGCGCCTCTGTCGAGGACAGTTTGAGAGTTAAAGGCAGTGAAGCACTGATGCTTTTAACTAAACTGTTCGTTTTAATCAGCATCTGTGACTTTCGAGGAGGTAGATATCTTCGTGATTGTTCTTGGGAATTTTCACAATATTTCATCTGGCCACTTGGTATTTAAAGCATTTTGTCGTATTTGGGTTTTGTTTTGCATTTCGAATGCTCTCAACTCTCACAAGTTTTGTATCACATACACATCTTATTCCATTTGCTAACATTGCAGTATTTTTCTGTGTTTCTTTCTTTTTTTTTTGATTTTCTCATTTTTGATGATCACGTCCACTGATTCCATCTGCTGGTATCAACATGACCAGCTGCAATCAGTCTGCATGCGTGCCTCTGCCACTTCCACACTGCAGCGGATCAGGAAAACCTCAGTGAGCATGCTCGCTGCAGATGCAGCCTGTAGATGGAGTAAAGTGAAAAGGAGGAGAAGGGGGAGGAGAGAGAGAGAGAGAGAGAGAGAGAGAGAGAGAGAGAGAGAGAGAGAGAGAGAGAGAGAGAGCAGGAGTCATACAGAAGCAGCTCACTGTGCTGAGATGCTGTTGCAGCTCTGAGAAGAGGGACTGAACGGCTGGAGTTGACATTGACGGCACAGATGGAGCGTGACAGTGGAATACAAATGGCTCGCTTGTCAGATTGTCATCACCAAAGAGGCGGATACATCCGATAAGGTATAGAAAATCAAGCTTTTCTACACAAAGGAATGGAGTGAGCAGGGGAAAAAAAAGGAAAACATATTTAACCTCTGGATGAAATCCTGATGTTACCAGACCATTGTCATCCATTAGCCCTGATTTTTCCATTATTCCTCCATTGTGTGTTTATGTGATATAAAGGTAATAAAAATATAAAAGGTTTGTGTAATTAGTTCATTTGTCATTTCCAGGGCCTCTTGGATGAGTGGAGATGTACGCCTTCTACTCTCTGTTAGTCTACATCTTCTACACTGTCTTTAAAAAGGAGGAGGAGGAAGGCTTGGAGGGGGCGTGCGGAGCTTCCTCAGACGTATGTCTAGCCACCTCATGTCCAGCTTTTTTACAGGGTCCGCTGTCTGAAAAACCAAAAAAAATGTAATATGCGAAACATACATGTATTGAGCCACATGCTCATTTATAAAGGACATAACGGTTGATGCTTCATTGCATGCATGTGTGTGCATGCAATGTGTAAATATTTTTGCATGTGTTTTACTGTCAGACTCATATATGATGCTGTGCTTAGGCCCAGGAGCCCGGCCATGTTTCCATGGAAACAGGGACCAGGAGGAGAGATGGCCACACCCCCAAAATGGGAAGGAAAGCTTGTGCTCGCCTTAGTGACTCAAGTGAGACTGCCAATAGCTTCTCAAAGCGTTTTACCTCAAAATCACAGTGTTGTAAACAAAAGGTGTTTCATTTCACACCTAAACACTGATGATAGATTGATCAACTCTTCACAGGCATGCAACTTGATCCTGTGTTTTCTGTGATGTGATGTCATATGCAGGCAGCAGCAGTGAAAGCGATGAAGTGAGTGAGAACGATGAGGAAGAACCACCTGACATCCCAGCATGCACTCCTCTGGCGGCCTTCCTGTCCTTCAAGCAGGAGGCAGAGAAGAGGAGAGCCTCCCAAGTCCAGCTGGAAACAACGGCAAAGGTATGACTGAACCTCCTCGACTGAACAGCCCACCTGATGCACCACAGAAGAAGAGTGTCCCCCCTGCAGTGTGGCTGAACGGTCTGCGTTTTTACTCCTCTTCTGCACAGTTGGCAGAGTCTCCCCTGGTGGCAGTGATGTCCCACTTGCTGAGTTTTTTGGAGCAGTACTCCCACTTCCAGCAGCTCCAGCAGCAGGCCGACCAGTACCGTGTCCAGCTGAAGAGGCACCGCGTCCAGCACCGCCGCCAGATGAAGGCCCTGCGCGCCTCCTACCGTCAGCGCCTGCGGGACAAGAATAGCATCATCAGCAGCCTCGAGGAGGCCATCAGTCAGCAGCAGACCCCCAGCCCCCTGAGCGAAGGTGAGCAGAGGGAAGGGGAAAAGACATTTCCCATGAGGGCAGTGAGACTGATGAAAAAACTGATATAGAGGTCAGGAGGGCTGTTTTAATAACAACACACGGGAGAGGAAAGAAGAGAATGGTGAGATTTATGATTTGAGACAGCCAGAATAATCTGATGGATGAAGGCAGGAATGAATAAAGAAAGCCACCCTTACATGTTTGTTCAACTAGAATTTAGCAGAAGTATTACTGTATTTGTTGTCGGTATAATGAAGATTAATTAGAAGCACAATATGTGCCTCACAAACAGACTCTATCAAGAACTAAGAGATATTTAAAATGACAAGCCTCTACTTAGGTGAGGCTTTCATTGTCTGTGGATCTAACAATTACAGTGTATTTTATAATACGAAAAAAAAAACGATTGGGACTCTGGCATTTAACTACCAAAATCTTACTTGGTGTGCGAGCTGCAGTGTGGCTGAAGCTCTGCAAGGGGGCATCAGCCTCCCACGCTGTGAGAACCCTCAGCTGTATGTACAGGGAACGTTCCAGATACATTATCCTCTCAAAGTATTCAATTAGCTTTGACAAATGTCCCGGACCACTGGTTACTCGTGTTTCCTCTCACAGTTCTCACGCGTGCATATGCATTTAATTGTGTTGTCAGTGCCTGTCTTCATGCCTTCTCGTACAGATTGCACAGTGTGTACTCAGCTCGAAGATGGATTCATGGGAAAATGGATTGTGAGATGATTATTTAAGAAAAAAAAAAAAGGATTTTTGTTTTGTTTTTTTAAGGATGTCACGTAATTCCATTTTAAATGCTGCTTTTATTTTATGATCCATTTTCATTCGCTTATCTTTTCCAGCTACACTGCTCTTCATTAGAGAACCTGGTGATCGTCAGAAGAACAGAATCGTTAAACTAAACAGGTCATTTTACACGAGTGACGTCGCAGAGGCCAGACAAACAGTGCCTGGCTGCGGCTGACTTCACAGCCTCAGATGTTTGTATCTGCTCTGTTTCACGTTCAGCCAGATGGTTGTTTTGACCTCAGTGCAGAAGGCCAGACGTGCCACTTTCACTTATCTATCTTTGCTCTGCATATGTTATGCTTGTTAACAAGCGTGGGAGGCCGTGATACTGCAGGCAGACTGCTGACCTGACGCTGACTGATACAGCCTCGGAGAGACGCAGCGGTGTGCGTGATAAGATGTGCGATAACCCAAACTAGATTATGCCATAACAGGCGCGTTAAAGCAAAAGGATGTAATGTGCACTTATCATTCAGTTTATGTCCCCCCCCCCAAAAAAAAATAAGCCTGATTTTGTGGTGACAGTATATTTTGGTACATGGATGGTGATTCAGTGACTCTGCGTGATGAATAAAACAGGCCTGCGAGTGATGTTTTATTCTCCGCAAATGCACTTACAAGGTCTTGCACATGTTAGGTGGCACGTGTAAACGTGTCAAGCTAAAAATAGCCTGGAGGTTCAGGTCCCGACTCTACAGGGCAGGTTTGGTTTGTTTGTTTGGTGTAACATGCAACAATGTGCAGGTCTCAGTGCAGCGTGTCAACTTCTTAGCATTTCGGGCCGAGGTGTGGTCTCTCACTACGTGTGTTTTTTTTTTTTTTTTAATGAATAGTTTGTGCTCCATTCAGTAGGAATAGCCCAAGAGTTACACAAAAACAAACATTTAGTTTTCTTATTTTTCTCAGTTTAGGGGACATGTGTTTCTCTGCACCACACTGCTGTTTTAAAATATGCAGTGCTTTTTCAGTACTGCTGCAGATGGCAATGACGCGTTTTTCACAAGTAGTTATGTCAGTGCCACTCATGCACAGCTGCAGCCTCTTTTCTTTGTTTTTTCTTCTGACACCACTGCCTCCCACCACACTGTTGTGACACAGCAGACTTGACATTGCACGTTATTTACACTCAGCAAAGAGGCCTGCACTGAAAATCAGTCGTGACAGAGCTCGATATATTATTGAGGGGGTGGGAAGTGAATAAAACACTGCTCTGGTTCCTGCGTAACAATGGAAGATTTTCCTGTGTGTCGTAAATCTCGATTCAGACTGTACGTGGGAAGTTGCCGGAACCACATTCAGGTCTTTAAAGTCACCCCTGGGAACTGAGAGTAAAGATGCATCCATGATCATGTCCATTTTACCGGAGCACAAGGAGGCTGTGGTGTATGCAAGAGCTCTTCAGTGCATATTTAATGTTCATTAATATTAAGCTGCAGGCTTTCAGCCACTGCTTAAGAAAGCGGTCTGAAATGAAAAGGCCTCATTGTAAAAACAGGCCATTTTAAGGTCAATGGATATTGACCGGAGCTATTTCTGGAAGGCTGAGGGTGAATGTGGCCTCATGAACTGAATGCGATTCTAATCAGCAGGCTGACGATGACGGTTTTTAATTTATGTCCCGCAGGTGAGTATAGCAGTGATGCAGAGACCCACGCTGGAGTTCACAGGCTGGTGGAGTCTTTGTATGGCCTGCAGGGCGAGAGGAGTAAACTGAGAGGAGAACTCCGTCTGCTGCACTCACAGCTGGAGCAGAAAGAAAAAGACAGACACTCACGTATTGAAGCCTTCCAGCAGCAGGTAAACTGATGCAGTGAGTTTATCCACCGGGAATCCACCAACAGCAACACCTTTGACAGTATCTTACATCATTGCACATTATGAATTAAAATGACACGAAGGTTAATATTTTTACAGTTCAAATCTCACAAAGGGTTCATTGCAATGAGGTTATATTTCATATCCAAAAAAGACCGGATACAGCGTCCATGCTGCAAACTTTAATACATTTGACCATCGTACAGCTGCAGGTTAAGCTCAAAGAGGTGGACAGTAGGTTTGAAGAATTGTGTGCACATTATTTGGATACTGTAGATCTGATAACCACACAACTGTCACGATACTTAGAACTCTTCATATTTGTAGTATCTGGTTTTATGTTATGGTGTCTTTCCACATATATTCAGAGAAAACAGTATAATTTGATAGTGTAATGAAATGAAACAGGTTTTATAAATGTCTGTATGATGTCAAAAAACTTCCACAACTATTTGAGCTGTTCCATTGTTGCAGATTGATGAACTGAAGAGCTGCATCGAGGAGCGTGAGGAGGAGCTGTCCAGGCTGAGAACAGCCACTGTGAGTCCTGCGAATTATTGATCTGATCATTCATCACGTCCCTGACAGTTTATACGCTATCAGCAAAGCTGCCGCACCTACTACATCTCAAATACTGCTGTAAATGCCAAACAGCACTTGGATTAATACCCTAATTATAAGAAACAGTCACTGACAGCTAACGCATGAGGAATCAGGATGGAAAGCGGTTTGTGTGTTGTTGTTTTTTTTTCCATCTCTCATTGTCATGCTAGAATTCGGCTGTATGTTTGCTTTCCTCAGGGGGCCACAGACTCGGAGAAGCGTGTGCTGTGTCTGTCAGCAGAGAACGAGACTCTGAAACAGAGTCTGAGCATGACGCAAGGCCTCCTGCAGCAGCTCTCAACCATCCCCTCACAGTCCAGCACCATCCTCCTCAAGGTGAGGAGCACCAGCACGGCTCTCAAAGGGGCAGGATGACGACGTACTAATCTCTGCCATTTCATTCGTTTTGCACGGCAGGAAAACGAGAGCCTCCGCAGCAGAGTGCAGCAGCTGGAGACGTCCCTGCAGCAGCGTGCTGAGCAGCTGTCACACCTGGAGAGACGGAGCGAGCACAGCGAGTGGAGGCGAGGAGAGGAGCTGAGGAGTCGAGAGGACAGAGTGAGAGAGCTACAGCTGGAGCTGGACAAAGAGAGAGCAAAGGAGCCCGAGGTTAAGGTGAATCTCATCCGCAAAGTTCTCCCGACATTGAGTTGAACGATGGAGAGGAGACTATAGCGGGCAATTCCTGAGTAAGATCTTTGGAAACTGAAAAAAAAAAAACACACACACATAGTCAGGTAGTTATATGACTTAAAATGACTAAATTAAATCATGTTTTATTGTCAAATATGTGACGTAGATAAAGAAATAACTGAACAAGCCCGTAGAAACAAGATAAAAAAAAAATAAAAACTGTGACTATGTGGCTTTTTTTCATTTCACAGGGGTTTAAACGAAAGAATAATGTAGAATTGGGCTCAGGATAATTTAACAGTAACGTTTTAAGTGATTCTACCGTGCTGTACCGTCTCTTCCAGTATGTCACGCAGACTGTGGAGGTGGAATCACCGTTGACACTGAAGCAGCTGACTAAAGCCAAGCAGAGAAACGAGCTGTTGTCCCAGAAGCTGTCTGGCCAGAACGAGCGGTGCAAACAGCTGGAGGAACACATCCGAAAGTCAGACGAATACAGCTGCAATCTGCAGCACAAGGTGATCGACAGAGCCAGTTCAAGCATGTCTTTACATGTACCTGTAATAATACAGAGAAACACATTTGAACCTGGCATGAATTCCACCTTTTAAATACATTTTTATGAGAGATGTTTGAATCTGCAGCAAAATTAAGTTGTAATATTACCTTTTTATAGGCTTTGACAATAATACTCCACATTAATCATGAATTCCCATCATTATGCAAATCATAGCTGCTGTCTGCCTGCGAGTGAGAATAAAGTAATCTGGCAATGGATGTTTCTCCCACTGAAGGATAAATGGGCCACGGCATGTCTGGAGAACACATGATCAAAAGGGATGAAATGATAGAAGGAACTTTCCCTTTTGCTTCTGCAGATTCACAGAGCAGCTGCTTTGACAGATGAACTAATTGCAGGCCTGAGCCTTCACAAAGTGAAACAGTCGTGCTGACACACTGACAAATTGCTGCGCTGAACCTTTTATAGATCGCAGCGTATGAGTGCGAGATCAGCAAGCTGAGAGAGGAGCTGTTGAAGGAGATCGGCCACTTGGAGGAGAGGAAGGAAGAGGCTGTGAAGGCGGCTGCCAACTGTTCTGCAGAACACTTCCAGAGCCTGCAGGAACAGTTCTTCAGTGAGTGACGCTGGCTACATCAACCTGAAACGTTCAGAAATGGCAGTAAATGGTCACTTAAATGGAGGGTGGATGATTTATTTTAATTTCTTTTTGTAAGGCCTGCAAAAACGCCTCACTGCACTGCCTCCAACTTTACGCTGCATGAAGACAGACTACGCCAGTCTCAGGACCCAGGTTCGGAACTTCTCCGATTTCTACGGGGCAGCAGTCAATGAGGCCAAGAAGCAGGTACGCGTGGTGATGTCGCATCAGGTCATGGATTTTGTGATAGAGGAACGAGAACTAGATGAAAGAACCTTCTTTCGTCATGTTTTGTTTTGCAGATTTCAGCGGCTATTAGTGAGATGTCTGAGGCCAACAAAGACCTTCTGGAGAAGTACAGGAAGGAGGTGGCACTGCGCAGGAAGTACCACGAGCAGCTGGTGGAGCTTAAAGGTATCAGAAAGGATATAAAAAAATATAAAATGCAGTTGAACTGGCCACTGACTGAGTACCCCTGTGTGTTTTCAGGCAACATCCGTGTGCTGTGTCGCGTGAAGCCCGTGCTGAAGGAAGACCAGCATGAGGAGGGACAGTCCGTGGTGGTGACCACCGACCCCCACAACGAGTCCTCCCTCTCCGTCCTGAGCAAAGGAAAGGGTCGCATCTTCGAGATGGACAAAGTGTTCCAGCCTCAGGCCACACAGGAGGAGGTAGTGAAGAGGAAGACAATTGTCCCCAGTGGACATAACGCTGTCGCGGGACACGTGTAGCGTGACGAACCTTTCGTTTGCTTTCATCAGGTCTTTCAGGAGATCGAACCTCTTGTCACGTCCTGCATCGACGGCTACCACGTCTGCATATTTGCTTATGGACAGACGGGCTCCGGGAAAACGTACACCATGGAGGTACACACACACACACACACACACACACACACACACACACACACACACACACACACACACACACACACACACACACACACACACACACACACAAGTATTTTACTGAGCCAAAAGTGAAGTGATATATGAGATGCAAACATGGTATTATTATTATTATTATTATTATTATTATTATTATTATTATTATTATTATTATTATTATTGTTATTATTATCATTATTATTGTTATTATTATTATTACTACTGTATTATTATTGTTGTTGTTGTTGTTGTTGTTGGTGTTTTTGTTGTTATCGTTATTATTTGATGTGCAGGGCAGTCTGGAAAACCCCGGAATCAACAAGCGAGCGCTGAAATATCTCTTTGGTGAGATTGAGGAGAGAAAAGACATGTGGTCTTACGCCGTCACAGTCAGCTCTGTGGAGATCTACAATGAGGTGCTAAGGTACAGCATTCTACCTTCAGTTAATGTTTCATCTATAACAGCACCTAATTTACATGTTCTGAGTGGAATACAAGTTAGATGTACTTTGTCACTATATACTTAAGTTGACGCAGTATTACTTTTGATTTGATTTCACAACATAATCCAGTGCAGTTGTCATTTTATTTGTATTACTGGTTGCATTTTAGGTCAGTGATGAACTGCAGATAAGGGAATTTAGGGAGTTCATAATAGGAAACGCATTTGTTTGTTTCTCACTTCCTGTCAGGTTTCAGGAAGGGTGTTCAGCATAAAACGTACCGAACACGTTGATCACATGACATGCTGTAAAACACACGAAACACACTTTCATTATGTGCATTTTGAAATATCTGCATAAAAAGACTGTAAAGTGAATGTCACGTCTGTGACACAATGACGACATGATGAGAGGAAACATTCACAACAGAGCAAACTGGAGCATCAAGACTCCAATTTTAGAAAAATGCTTGTCAAAGGGATTTTTTCTTTCTTTCACTTAACTGCATTTCTGGCAATTTACTTGTTTAAATTTGTCTTCAATGACAACGTCTTCATATTTCAGTTTAAGTGAGTAACGTGTGTACCTGGCTTTCAGAGACCTGCTGAGTAAAGACGGAGAGAAACTGGACATAAAGATCAATCCAGACGGGACGGGGCAGCTGCATGTGCCAGGGCTCAGGGTCGTCGAGGTCAAGAGCTTTCAGCACATGAAGAAGGTACGAGCCTTATTTAAACATGGCATTTGAGGAATTTCAATTTGGACAAACTCCTATAATAATAATAATAAGAATAATAATCTCCACCGTCTTGCTGTTATTTCAGATTTTAGCCACAGCCCGAAGGAACAGGATCACTTTCGGCACACAGATGAACCAGCACAGCTCTCGCTCCCACGCTCTGCTGTGTGTCACCGTTCAGGGCACCGACCTCGCCACGGGCTCCAAGACCACCGGTCAGTCGCTCATTCTGTTATTTCTTTCTTTCTTTCAGGAAGAACTGTCTTTTAAGGGCTTTTATGAAATACCTCATGTAAATTCAACTAGCTGCAAGCCATTTGAAATAATCTCCCCCTGAGGACAGAGTGAGTGAAGGAGAGAGAGAGAGAGAGAGAGAGAGAGAGAGAGAGAGAGAGAGAGAGAGAGAGAGAGAGAGAGAGAGAGAGAGAGAGAGAGAGAGAGAGAGAGAGAGAGAGAGAGAGAGAGAGAGAGAGAGAGAGAGAGAGAGAGAGACATGTGGCTCCGGTGGCTGAGTTCATTCATGTTCCCCTCAGGCAAGTTGAACCTGGTGGACCTGGCCGGATCAGAGAGGGTGTGGAAGTCTGGCGCTGAGGGGGAGAGACTTAAAGAGGCCCAGAATATAAACCGCTCCTTGCTGGCACTGGGAGACGTGATTCAGGCGCTTCGGGCTCGACAGACTCACATCCCCTTCAGGAACTCCCGCCTTACGTACTTACTGCAAGACTCCCTGGGAAAAGGCAGCAAGACTGTCATGGTGGTGCAGGTGAGCGTCACTCCTCTTTTAACTTCAACTCACGGGACACGGAGACGTCGGGTCTGTAATTCTCACCCTCATTTCATTGGAATTGGCTCTGTTGCAGATCTCTGCTCTGGAGAGCAATGTGGGAGAGACGCTGTGCTCTCTGAAGTTCGCTCAGAGGGTTTGCAAAGTGGAGCTGGGTCCTGCAGCCCGGAAGATTGAATCCGGAGGACAGTGTGATTGAATCGGATTATCGCTTTTGCGACAGCGTCAATAAAATCAGCAGCAATTCAGCTCAAGGGCTAAATCTCTGGAGGCCTGTGCAGCGCCCAAATGCAAAAGTACTGAGGATGATAGCCTCCTATTTGCCATTTCCCACTTCTATTAAGTGGCAACCCTTTATTATTAAGATGATTTGCATGAACCACTATTTACTCTTCCAATTCCGAGTGCCAAGACACCCTTTGGTCCAAGATTTAATGCTTCCTTGAACCGCAAGCAGCTATTTTATTTTTTAGTTGAACACAAAAATCCAGGATATATCACATCCCACAGTGGTCGTCACAAGTTCAGCACGCTTTCAGTGCCGCAACGTCAACTCCTCAGTACATGCAGTATTTATCATCCTGCTATTAACGTCTGTAGTTCGTGAGCTTCATTGCCAACGTGGTCTATTTCCAAAGGTTTGTAGTGTGTAGAAGAATAAGCTCTTGTATCAGAAGTATGAGGTATTTATCATATCATTGACACTTGTGTCACACATTTGTGTTGTTCTTGTGGATTTCAGAAGAGCAGTGACTAAACCCCCCCATTAGAGCCTTGATGATTGGCCTTTAGAGAGAGAGCAGAGAAGGAAAGCTGATGGGAGTGTGATGACCTGTGTAATATCTGGGGGAGAACAGTATCGGGCCTGTGTGGAGAGAAGATGCACTTTATTGAGAAAGAAAAGGAGCGTTTCAGTTTCAGGTGCTTGCAATAGTTATCACTCGTGAATGTCAAACTAAATGCAGCTTATTGTCCATATATCCATGTTCCTACATTCATCACCAACTGAATCAATATTAACCTCTGATTCATATGTAGCATATCATTATAGCTGTAGTAACTTCCATACATGCATAGGAGTCACTTATTGATAGTCATTTTTTCTGAATAAATATTATACATTTTAAAAAACAAAGGTTTGTCTCATTTCTTACTCTGTTGAATTGATGGATGACATCACATGTGAAATGTTGATACACATTAGTGGGAGATTAGTACTTTAGAGAGGTTTTTTGTTTTCAACTGTTTCAACCGTTTGGGGCCCTTTTTCCTTCCTATTTTTAACGGATATGCAACAAGTTGCTTTAAACTTCCCTCGAGAGATTTGGGTTTACATTCACGCAATAGCGTCACACCTGAGGGGTTGAACAAGGGTAGCTGCTTGCATAATTCAGCCTTTTTGATCATTTCCACTTGATTAATTACATTATTTGCCATCATGTGATTAGTTGATCTGTTGTATATAATGTGGCAAGTGAATGCATATCAGTAATAATGTGAATGTGCATACTAGTAATATCAGGTAATCACATAAACAAGGCTTTTCAAAAATCCGATTTTTTTTACTTATTATATAGAAAATACAACAAAATATCACTGATACATTAACAATGCATCTTGATTAGCCACATATACAGAATGGACCATTACAAACTCGGATGTAATAATACAATGTTGAAGTAATGACTCAAATGGACAGGAAACATGTCTTCACTCCTTACAATGACTCCGTACAGTGAAAGTTGCCTCCTCGGTATTCACAGCACAGACGCTAACTGAGTTGACCCCAGTTTAGTTTCCTTGTTGTCGCGGTCAGTCTGAGTCTTCCTCCTCGGCTCCGACCGTTGCCACCGCTTCCGCCAACTCCTCCTCTCGGCCTCGCAGACGATCGCCTGTTCGGACACAAATAATCAACCTGATCCTCTCGCCACTGCTGCTTCAGCCACAAGGCCCAGTAGCCAACAAAGGAAGCCCAACCAGGTATAAATCTGACATTAAAAAAAAAAAAGAGCAGCTATAATGCTTTCCAGACCAAACGGAAAAATATTGCTGTTACTCGTGTTTACATGCAAACTATTTTGTGTGATTTTACAACTAAATCATCTCAACTCGTCACTTCTTAGTACACAGGTTAATGATGTGAAAGGTTGAAAAGTGGAAACAATCAATTATTGTAATAAAATAAATTTTTAGGACTGACTTTCATTGTAATGGAGACAAAATAAAAATGTGAAATAAAATTTATTAAAAAAAAAAAAAAAATCAAAGGTACAGTATGTGCCGGTCATAGACTATATAGGATCAGATATTTCAAAATAAAAGCATTTAAGAGAAGTTAAGATCTGTATTGCCCATTAAAGTACAGCTAATACTGATAATATCTGAACATTACTGGTGAGCGTTTGTCTGTAGTAGTTTGTTGTCCAACACTGCGAAAATCTGTGTTCAAAAACTTTTTGAAAGACTTATGCTTATAGCTCCTAAAAAAAAGATTAAAAAAAGAAAGAAAACACCTCTAATGGTGCAACCTGTTTTGTGCTCAGCAGAAACATCATGCCTATTTTTAGAATGTGGATCAAATATCGGTGGAGGAATCACTGATGTTATCAAAGGCGTTGAGCCGCCACTGAGTCTGGAAGTCACTAAGCAATTAGCCCAGTAATTCATGACAGACTGAGGCACAATCATCTGTATGGCATCGTAAAGACTGACAGAAAAGAAGAAAAAAGGAGGGGAAATACTAACGAATGAGCTCAGCGATGGCTCTCTGTGTTCTCCTCTCCAACTTCTCCAGCTTCTTCGCCACATCACGCTTCAAATCCCTAGAATACGAAAAACGACGAGAAAGTCAGACACTAAAGGGCCGAATGTTTAGCCAAGGTTTTGTGGGCCGAGTTATTATGTCGGTATTCTTACCAGTCTGGTTTTCTCGGGGCAAGGTTCGCCAAATCCTGCAGGGGAAGAGAGCTTATGAATGAAGCAACAGAAGACGTTTGAATACGAGACGTTTTGTTTGGATGACGAGGATTCCTCACCACTTCTTCAATGATGGGCTCTGGATTGGCTGCTTCTAGCTGGTCCTTTACTTTATCTTCCACTGCACAAAACATTTGATTGTTATATGAGAACAGGAGTGTGATGACATCTCAGTGCAGGCTATCCAACTATAAACCTCCGAGATCAATGTAATTATAGTATTAGAACTCAAATGGTCGGACTTAATGACTTCCTGAGGCTGGTTCATGATGAGGAGCTCTTACCTGATGCAGGTTTGGCTTTGGGCACCTGCCTCCCCTTCAGCTCTTCATCCTCTGGAGTGTAATTCCTCAGTTTCAGCTCTCTGGGGAAAGGAGATAAAGGTTAACCCAAGTTCACTTTCGGTCACATGAAAAAGAAATGCTTCAGTAATGCTTGTTTCTGTTTCCCACACTCTCACAGTCCAGGAGGTGGCACTGTAGGCGAACACATCCCGCTGGAGTTTTTTTTTTTTTGCCGCTCATAAAAAGACCATCTGCAATCCCGACGCAGCTGCACGACTAATGTGTAAAGGAGGCCGGGTATAATGTCCCCCTTGATTCCCATGAACACGTCTGATTAACATGTTCCACCTGCTCCTGGACACAGACTTAAGGGGAGCAGCAAACGGCGCAGGAATGCTTCCCCTTGATGCTGAATTACAAAGTCTTTCACCACGTCTCCGCACAGAGGAATTCCTGGCGAGCTTAGCCGACGTCTCTGCAGATTACACAGACGAGTCCACAGGCCGAGGTGAACTATTGTCAGCGTGGGCAACAGACTGAGACGGTTGTCGGCCGCGCTGAGCTTTACACGGATTTGTGATGAACCTCGAGAGGCGACGCTCCCGATACATTCATCACAATGCTGCTGCCAACAGACAGACCACTGCCTTGTACGGGTGCGGGCAGGAATGCTGGTCATGTTCGGCAGTCGGCCGACGGGAAACCGCTTCTCGTTCACACGTCTCTCTTTTCTCCTGCCCTCAGATCAGATCTCAGTCTGTTTCAGAGAGTCAACGACAATGTTTTCTCTATCCCAGTATTTCAAGCTCACAGAAAACAACCTGCTCTCCTGATTCAAAAAGGATCTCATTGATGTGTGAAATGTAATTGAGCCTGAATAAAATGATTTGCAATTCTTATGAGCCCAAATGTTTGTTGCATGATGACAAAGACGGAATATCAGAACATTTTGGAAAAGTCTGATTGAATCAAATGAGCTTATCTGGCAGGAAATAGAATATATTGAGCACCAATTAGAACACTGATACAGCGATAAAAGTCATCCTCAATGTTTTCATAAAAAGAAGAAGCCTTCTGGTATAAATGTTGAGTAGCCAGAAGGCCTTAACTATAGATAAGAAGGTAATGAAATCTAATTTAATACCATCATGTCTGAGGGTTCCTGGGGGTTTTATGGGGCTCGCCACATGAGGGCAACAGCCCCAGTTTGACTTCAACCAAAGATGGTAATTGCATGTAATTTCTTCTGTCTCCCAATTTATTTTCTGACAGCTCTCTGCAAATCTGTAAGAAGCAAAACTAAATGCAAATCTGCAGTCTGGATTAACAATGTTTGGCCATTTTGATTGATGTCTAATACTGAAGAGAACGTCGGAGAGCATCCAACCTGTGCCGGCGTCATCTATTCAGTATCTAAAATCTATTTCATCCAAACCTCTGGTCTAATGAAGGCGGCAGGGGAAAATAACAGATAAGAAAGGCCTCAAAGAAATAGGACGAGGAGCTAATTTAAGCCTCCACATTCATTAAGGTTTGGAATAGAGGAAAGGTCGAGGTAACCATAAAAATTGAGATGAGTAATACGAATAAATACTGGAGCTTCCAGCTTCAAAAAGATTGATAACGAAGTAGCTAGAGCAGGAAAAATAAATGACCTTATTGGAAAGAAAAATATAGACGTCTCCTGGGTACATTAAAATCAAACTTGAGTTTCAAAATGTTAAAATTTAAACATAATCCAGATGGACACAGAAACGGAGTCTAAAGCGGGCTCTGTGTGTGTAGGTCTCGTTGCCTCCGTCTCTTGGTTTGATGCTTCCAAACCGTCGGAGCATGTTTACACATTTCCACTTCAAGTACAACGTGGCATCAAAGGGAGCTTGTGATAAATCCAGAGCGCCGACACAAGTGGCCGATTC
This sequence comes from Blennius ocellaris, assembly GCF_963422515.1. Lineage (NCBI taxonomy): Eukaryota > Metazoa > Chordata > Actinopteri > Blenniiformes > Blenniidae > Blennius > Blennius ocellaris. Next base: position 9,498,175 of record NC_137657.1, read on the forward strand.
AAAATGTTTACAGGGAACTGTGTGAGAAGGAACCGCGCAGGGTGTAAATGTTTATACTGATATCGAGCGAAATGTCAGACACGCCGCTGTAAAACTAACCCTCGAGCTCCAGCTACCGCCTGTGCTTCTGACAAAAACAAGCTACCAACCTGGCTCACCAACATAAAACTATGACATTATGAAAGTGCTGTAAGAAATTAGGATTTGTGTTCTTATCTGTTCATCTTGAAAATAAAACGAGAGCTCAAGAACAGCTTCAAGGTACAACAGACTGAGTAGTTGATGGGGTGTTGAATGATAAAACACGGTTGGAAAAATTGCATTTTCACGATATCAGGTGACGTACAGTGATAATCAACTGAAAGAAGAAACTACATGCACTGAAGTAGACTATGTTAATGTCTCTGTGCTCTTTCTCTCGCTCAATCTTTACACAAGCTTCGCTTCGCCAAATTTGTAGATAAGCACAAGATGAAAGGAAATACAATTTATCACAGTAGTCAGTATTTTGTGATTAGGCACATGCTGAAAAATTCAAGATATACTGTGCAGCCCCAGTTTTAAACAAGAAAAAGAAAACCTGGGGTAAATATTTAAGTTGACTTGTTCTTCCATGCCTTCATTTAGCAATATGATCTCCTCTGAAACCAAACACAAGATACACACTGCTACACACGGGTGCTATGGCTTGACAAAGTACAGTTAAATAACACCACGATTCTCCATTAGACAGAAATTTCTAAATGAGTCCTCCAACCGGCCTGCAACTCTTTCCATTCTCATGGGAGAGATCAGTCCTGTTGGACTGGAGGAAACACATGGACACTCCCTTGGTGCCGTCACTGCACAGTCATTAAGTATAAACAATGGAAAAAAGCTCCTGTAGGACAGGAAAGATGGCTGCTCCTTTCTAGCAGCGACCACAGAGTTGAGTACACTGCAGGATATTTGAGCAGCTAATAGCACGGAGCTGTGATCCGGCCCAGTGTCAACACTGCGTCTCACCACCCGAGTTTACATGAAGGCCAGATAAATGATGCACTGTGGCCTCGGCTCTGTTTTTTGGGGTGTTAAGAGCCTCAGCTGAGACGGTGAGAAAAATCATAGCAACTTTTCATGTGAACATATTCATTTTTTGTTTTCTAAAAAAAAGGAGTGAACCAACCTGTGCTTCTCTTCAGGCCGCTCCTCCACTGTGGCTCTTTTGTTTTCTGGCTCTCCGTCACTCTGTTCTCGCCCCTGTAAAATATCCTCAGTTAAGAAAAGAAAAAAACCGCAGTACAAAGTTTTCTGCAATTAAAAATATCATAAAATCAAATGAAAAAATTTAAATAGAAAAAGATTTGATCCTTTTTCTACCATCTCAAATACTACATAAAGCGTGACAAATGAGAGGTATACAAGGCTCATAGTTGCACAGAAAATAAAAATAATATTGGTCCATTGTCTCCCATAATCATATTTCTGATTAATTTACTCATTCCCACATTCTCATGTGAGATGGGCTTGATAAATTAGGTGAATATTAAGTGTAATTTTTATGTGTAGCTAAAAACATCAGTAATCAAAGGACTAAATGACACTGCTATCAAAATTATTTTCAGCACTAACACTGCTAGAAACTACAGAAAAAAACATAGCCTAAAGTAGAATTGCAGAAATCCACAAAAAAAAAAACATTATTGACCCCAAGTGAGGAGCCGTAACAAAGAAAATCAAACCACTCCCAGCGAGTGCTTTCCTGAAGAGGCTTCCTGTCTACCTGCTAGAACAATTCAGGGTATTGACTCATTCCTGAAGTGCCGTACAATAGGAAAACAGCTGCAGAACTTGGGAATGTCAACAACCGTTTATCAAACATTGCTCACAAAGTTAGTGTGCCTCCGTTGGACAGTGTCTCGGTGAAACGCGTTCTGATCTCACGACCAAAACAGAGGCTCGCTCATTGAAACGGCTTTCCTGTGGTCAGAGGCTTTCAGATGGAGAATTGAAAGGCCGTCACAATGAGGCGGAAAACTGTGATGTTTCAGGGAACAGTCCTGCTGAGCTGAAACCGTAATGCAAAGTCCAGATGAAGTGTTCAAACAAGCTCCCTTCTTTTACAGAGGTGACAACAGTGAGTCAATGTAACTTCCACCAAACACTTAACTAGGTTCCCTTCCTGCAGCAAACACTTGACTGAATGCGCTGCCAGAAATTACAGTTCTCAGTTCATACATTTGGTTTTTGTTTGTTTAAACTGGAGGTGTCCAAACTTGGTCCTGGAGGGCCGGTGTCATGCATGTTTTAGTTCTCTCCCTGCTTCAGCGTACCTGAATCTAGTGATGATGTCATCACCAAGGTTGTAAAAAAGCCCAATAAGGGGCCCCTCATTGCAACCAGGTGTGCTGCAACTGGGAGAGAGCTAAAACATCCAGGGCCGAGCGTGGACACCCCTGGTTTAAACAGACCAAAATGGCTTTTGCGTGCATGTTTAATAAATTTGAGGTGATTTAATGCATGATCACTATCCTTGTTTAGAGCCAGTACCATTCACACTGGTACATTTTACTTGTTGCAGAGCAAAAACCCTACACTTCATTAATAAAAACAAAAAAACAGCTTTTATCATTTGGAAACCAATTCATAAATTCATAAAATCCAAATAATCTAAATATGCTTCATATATCCTCTTTCAAGGATTTCAATACAAACTGGTAAAACAAGCCTGAGTGACAGTGACTGACATAACCTGCTTTGCTGACTGTTTAACACTGCATTACTTCATTGACATTGACACTTACTTCTTTAGTCGAGACCTCATTGAAGCAACCTTGTAACTAGAAGGTTACTGATTCAGATCTCGGTAGTGCTAAGAGAATTCAGTGAGGAAAGTGTTTGTCCCCTAATCGCCGTCAGGCCCTGAGCAAGGCTCCTTTACTCCAGTCTGCCAGCGGCTCTTTCAGGATGGCTTAAATGCAAAGGACAAAACTACAACTGTGCCCAATTGGTAAAGGAATTTTATTTCCTATCATTTCTTGTACAATCCTAAAATAATCGAAAATCCAGCTACTTTGGACTTTTGCAGAGAACTCCAATTACACTAGTAACATGAAATCAGAGTCATTTCTAAATGCATCAAAATTGTCATTGATACATTTTGTTATACAGTGTTCTGAACAGACAAAAGGTCCAAATCTTTTGGTAACAATAAATCTGTTTGTTCATTCCACTTTCATACATGTCAATGTTTTCATGCAACTTCATGCTTGCAAATAACCAAATTATGGCAATACTGTGTTTCTTCATGTTGATGTTTTGGACTGAAATAGCCATCCATTATCTATCTTGCTCAGTCGTGCAGCGCTCTCTCCTCTGGAAGGTCTGGATTCAAATACTGCTGTGGAGTTTTAAAGTTCTCCTCGTGTGTGTGTGTGTGTGTGTGTGTGTGTGTGTGTGTGTGTGTGTGTGTGTGTTATGTAGAAAATTGTAGGACAGTAACTTGGCACATGTAGGACTCAGCAATGATTAGCCGTGTCGCCCTGTTTAGATAGTCACAATGAATGAAATGTGGTTTACAAACACAGTGGCGCACACACAGAGAAAGGAAAAACACATCGAAAACAACCAACAAACCCAGAATTTGAGGTTAAAATGTTAAATGTGTTGAAATGTGGGGAGCCATGCTAACGCTAGCTCCAAGCTAAACGCCGCTAACGCTGTCTTACTCACGCAAGGGCGCATTTTAATATAGATTGAGTTAAATTAATCACACACCAAGGCATTTAAGAGAAGAGACTTACATGTAGTTGTTTCTCTCGTAAGGCTTTGAGCCTCTCTTTCCTTTTCAGGGCCTGTTCTTGGAGGGAAACCACACTTTTCTCCATGTTTACCATCACTCGATTCTCTCTGACATCCTTTAACCAGCCTCAGGAAGTGAACTCGTCCACCGAGCACATCGATCGGCCTGTTGCTTCACGTGACTTTTGTTCAAGCTTTCTTCACATATTTTTACGGAATTAGCATTAACAAGATATTAATTTGAAACATATTTATTTAGAATTTATCAAAAGCATAACAGTTCCCCTAAAATAATTCAAACAACAAAAAAAAGTTTGACGTCTTTGCTGATTGGGATGTGTTCATTAAATCATTGAGTTGGTTTAACTTTCAATGATCTATAAACTATTTCTGGAAGGCATTTATGTTTCAAACCTATATACTGATTATGAAAAAGCCTGTGTATTAATGTAAAGGCAGATCACGCTGACTGATGTCCTGCCTGTTGATGGTCACAGTGCCTGGGGGTCCTGGTTAGGAATGTAGGCCATTGCCATGGAAATGCAGCCTCACTATGTCCATCCTACTAATGATCAGTGAGTGTGACTGACAACCTTGTCATGTTAAGAATGACACCAGGATTATGATCCTAAAGCTGGAAGGATAACACCTATCAATCCACAGCGTAATCAAATGATAAAGCACTTTTTTTTTGGTTATTTTCCTACTTGGTTGCACTTAATATCTCATATAAAGCATTTGAATGCATTGTAAACATGGCGACCTGTACAAGGTGGTGCATTAGTATGAAGATAATCATTACTACTGACAGAGCTACACCCATATTTTTCCTTTAAAATACATTTAATTAAGGATAATACAACTTACAAAACTTGTTATTCAAGAAAACAAAAGCTTTCTGATAAAATTGGGTTATATATTATGTGTGATGTTTTGTAATATATAAACTGCCGTACAGCCAAATATTTGTAGTAAATACACCCTGCTGATTGCGGTAAGGTTCTACATTTCCCCCCCAAATTTCTTATGAATAGAGATAAGTTGCTGTATTTGACTTTTAAAGATATGTGCATTTTAGATCAGTGGCTTTTTGGCTTGGAGTACGTTAAATGCAAGAATCTTTTTAAATAACTATTAGATGTTTAATTTCTAACACCTTTATGCGCACGACTGCTTCTATCTGAGAACATCAAAACGTTTTGGCTTGGATCATGTTTAGATTTCTTGTACAGAGATAGAACCAGTACTCAACTTGTATGTAACAACTACCACATTGCTTAGATTCTCTATTACACTTTTAATTCAGTCTGCCTGGAGAAAACCGTAATTCAAAGCCGATTTCTAAGACAATAAAAAGGCATGTTATTACACTGCAGTATTTGTTTGAATAAACACGTTGATATAAGCATGCTTTTCATCTGTTTAAAGAATTAAGTTATCAGCTACAAAAGTGCAAACCACTGTGTTTGAATACTGATTATGACTTCATACAGAGAGTGACTACATGGTCTATGCTGTGCTCAAATGTCCTAAGAGGATATGGCCATAAATGTACAAGAACACAAAATTAATACTTAGTTACAGTAATGCAAATATCTGTATTAAGTTACTAGAACTCTGGACAAACATGGGAGGAAAATATTGCAAATACTTCAACAACAATTTCTTTGGGCTATTTACTTTACAAGACAAGGCTTTACATAGAAATGATAGAGGCATGACAATCACTTAAAGTGTGCACTGACTCGTTTAGTACAGTCTCTGGCATATATTTAAACACATGTTTAACTACATTTGATGCATGTGTAATGGAGTGTGACAGCTGTCACAGCTGCAGACTATACATAGAGACTTACCAGACATCTCAAATTAAAATGATTTAACTTGCATGATAAGTTATGGTGACGGGGTATGGATTTATACCAAACCATCAATACTTTAGATTGTATGTCTTTCTCTAAAATATTGGCATGAACTGATTTTATAGAAGCATCAGTTAAAGAGTAACATGTTTTTTGTGCAATATTTTTGTTGACAATTAGAAGAACAGAATGTCTTCTCCCTCCCTCCCTATGGCTGTAGAAGTGCCCCACACTTTCAGGCGCTCCAGATTGTTTATGTTCTGATGTTGACTGATGAAGAAATATAAATAAAACTGTTTGCCTTGGTGTGTTTAAATAGCTAAAGTCTACATTTATTAATAAATACCTCTAACTACTTAAACTTATCACATAAGTATAAGGTTACCATCACACAGTAGGCTCTAACGTCAGTATTCTATTGGTATTCTATCAGACACTTGCCTGCAGAATAGAGGTTATTGGTATGGCACATCACTTCTTCTTGGCAAGAGCAAAAGCACATGAGATGTGACAGGTGTATGTGTGTGTGTGTGTGTGTGTGTGTGTGTGTGTGTGTGTGTGTGTGTGTGTGTGTGTGTGTGTGTGTGTGTGTGTGTGTGTGTGTGTGTGTGAGAGAGAGAGAGAGAGAGAGAGAGAGAGAGAGAGAGAGAGAGAGAGAGAGAGAGAGAGAGAGATGCATGCAGAAAGTTTTCAAGAATATATCTTAGTCTTTATTTTTTATTTATTTATTTATTTATTTATTATTACATAGTTGTCATTTATTTGTTACAAATGCTTTCTGATACGTCAGCGACTCCTGCTCGGTCCCGCTGTGTTTATGTTCGTGTGTCTTTAAGAATACCAGCCTACCTGTGCGCGTGAGCTCCAGTCAACTCTTCCCTGCGTGTTTCGCCTGGTTCTTAGAGTCACACAGCAGTTCGGGGATCATTCGCGCACCATGCAGAGAGCCGTGCGCCTCTTCTGTGATGTGGATCGCGTCAGTGGCTTCCTTGGGAACTCTGTCTCTCCGACCGGAGACGCACGGGGGACCAGCTCGCTCTGAACGCGGACATGGGTGTTTCTCCTCCAGACGTTGCATTTCCACGCATTTTGTGCGTGTGTGTGTGTGTGTTCCTGGTTGTTGCAGCGTGATCGCACCCTGGCCGTCATGTTTTTCTTTTCCGTGTCACTCTGATAACTTTGCGCGTTCAGACTGAAAGCTCTTTTTTTTAATTATTATTGTTATTGCTATTTCTAGGTTAAAGCTGCGCCTGGATTTTTTTTTCTTTTTTTAAATCTAATTTTGCAGGAATGGTTCATAGGAGCGCGTCGCGTCTCCTTCCCTTTTTGGAACAACTTCCAACACTTTCATGAGCATGCTCACCGGTTGCCTAAATCCATAGAGGAGATAAAGAGAGAAGGGGGGAGATCATGAGCAACGGCGGAATGGCATCGAAAGAGAGGCTGTACGAGCTGTGGATGTTATACTACACGAAGGTGAGTGCAAAGTGCGGAAGAGGGAGAAGAAGAAGAAGCGCCGGTGGAGACACCTGTTGTCGCCTCTGGCTCAACTTTACAACAACACCAATACACGCTCGGTGCTGTGGTCTGAAAGTCGCGGCTTATTGGGGGAGTCCAATATTTGCTGCCTGCTTGCACAGTGACGTTTTATTTACCCAGAGGGCCGAAGCTCCCCTGTGCACACGAACAAATAGATCAGACAGTTGGATCTGGGTTGAGAAATGAGTGCAGTGATACTCAGGCAGGTGATCTTTCATTTGTGTTGACTCTGTACCTGCTACTTCCTGTTCCTGTCCATGCCATAAATGTAACTGAAGCGTCTCAGCTGAGCATCAGCTGAATGGTGGAAAGCAGCCAGCAGCACAATATTTGCTCCTTTATTACTCAAGTGATAAAAAAAAACATAAGGGAAAACAACAGGTGTGTAGTGGTCAGCTGTTTATGCCTCACAGTGACCGGGTCCCTGGATTGAGTCTGGGGCTTTGGAGTTTGCATGTTCTTTTGGCAGAAAACTTGCATTTCATAGCAAATATATTGTGGGTTGGAGTCTGGGTCGGGCTTTTCTATATGGACGTCGCAGGTTTTCCACTATACTTACAGAGTTATTGTTTAACACAGTCCAAAAACATGCATTTGAGGGTAATTGGTGACCCTATATTGTGTGTTCATTCATAGTCAGCTTCTATCGCCCCCCCCCCCCCCCCCCACCACGATCCGTAGTGCATGAGAAGAATCATTATGTTTTGTGGTATAACCTAATTTGGCCATGCTGTAAACTCCCTGCTAAATTGTTCTGTGGTGGTTTAGTCCTAAATGTTGCTCCCTGGGGGTCCTACAGGCATCTCTCCAAGTTGTCAAACACACAGTCAGATAGAAGCACACATGCTTTCACATCTTGTCTCTTTTTGAAGGAGAGAGAGACTCGTTGGCTGTGAATAAATTATGATTATTATTTAATGTGTGCAAGTCTGCTTCCCTGCCCGAGGACAGAAAAAAAAAACCAAGAAAAGAGCCTTTTCCAAGTTTGCATGCACTCCATGCTCTCTGCTGCCATACAGGATCTTCTTTTATCATCACAGCAGATCCGAAGGGCTACTCTCTTGACAATAATATCTACTCGAGTGCCTGCAAAGTTTTCAGTATGTATTTTGCTGAATGTTGTTTTTTTTAAGTCAGTTCTATTAAGATTTTGTGGACTGCAATAATGAAAAAACAAAAACCTGCAAAATGCCCTAATTGCTAACTAGACAAACAGTAGATGTGTTTTCCTCTTGCGCACTATTAAATTAGACATTGTGGTCATTCTGAGCAGGTCCCAGAGGAAGTGTGTTTGTAATTCAGCCTGTTGATTCACCAGGCTGCTGCCGCGAGAACTATTTTAGACGAACTGAAGGTTACTGGTTATACAACAAACACAACAAGTTGTATTGGTTGCTTGCTCTCACAATGCTTTAGGGTGTGTGTGTGTGTGTGTGTGTGCATGTGTGCGTGTATGTGTGTGTGTGTGTGAGTGTGTGAGAGAGAGAAAGAGATGACCATGAGTGTGACTGTGAACCATCCAGCAGTCCCTTGTAGGAGGCCACTTCCTTATTGATCTGCCTCTTGGCTTTTTGTCCCATTGCTTTTCCCTCAAGGCTAAAAGATCCAAGTTTATAATAATCCCTCTTTGTGAAGGACCCACACATTGCAGCATACTACGGGAAGCAGAGTTTGCATGTGTGTAAATTACATGCCCCTCTGCCACAGAGGGGAAGAGCAGGAAAATGGGATTTGACCGAGCCCAAATGTCATCACCTTATGTGACTCAGAAGAATACACCCGACTGTAGAGAGGTTGTAGAACCACTTCAGAGAACAAATGGCTGCCTCTCCTACAAACGCCACCAAGTCATTGTATTTTTGCTGCTTTTGTAATCTGCCTGTTTGTCAAGTTGGCACACAAAATCACCTCTTTACATGGGCACATCCCTGACTCACTAACGTCTGGGTTGTCCGACACACAACGGAAAGTTTTCATCTCAAATCAGGACAACTGAACAAGAAGCGTAAGCTTCTTATTAATAGGCTTTTATTAAAGCTGTAAATAAGCCCTCAGCTGATGGGCACCCCGTAGCCAAGCTCACTTAAGTCTGAAAGAATTGAAGCCCATTGTTTCAGACTTTTTTTAATTTGTGTTTCAGCAGCCAGTTTCTGCAATCTGACAGCATCAGCATCTATTGAGTCAGGATTCAGTCAAACCATAATGCTCTACATGATTTTGAAGTATGGAATCAAGCTGTTGTGTGTCCTTAACAATTGATTCCAGCATGTGTAAATACAAGCATTATATCGGCCATCGTTGAAATCGTATCAACGCAAAACTTGCTCAGGCTTGTCAATGATAAAGGAGGACTGCTTCCTCCGATTGTGCAAGAAATTGTACACCCCTTGCAAGAGTTTTTGTATAAGGAATTATTATGCTTAAAGTTGTTGTAATCTGTAATTATTTTGTACTGGAGCTGCCACATAATGACTCATTTTGTCTGTAGGTGACCAAACATATTGGCAGAATGAGGAAGATTGATTCGTGTCTTTGATCCCATGTTACCAAAGGGTTAAACCAAAATTCCCACTCTGTGGATGTACGTGTCTGTATTATAAATGTTAATTTACTCCCTCACCTACATTGAAGACAAAGAGGTGTTCTGCTAATGTAAACATTTAACAATTACTCACTAAATGTCGTTTGATTTTCTGGAATTTGCAGTTGTAAACATGACAGTTGAGTGCTAAACAAACGTCTCCCAAAGTCAATCCAAACTCCTCTTTGGGGGAAAAAAAAAGGACATACCCATGTCTGCCATTGTTCGGTGTTTAAACCAGCTGTAATAGAACCCTTTCTGTCTGCCCTATCGCACATCTGCAAATGTTTTTTCAGGCCATCATGCCAGACAGGTATAGACATACTTGGGGAAACTCTGATTTAATCACGTTGTAGCATGACTTGTCGAGTCGTGTCTGAAGATGTTTCTGGTTTGAGCATCTTTTCACAGCTTGATACAGCTCTCACTATGGCTACGACGAGTAGTTATTCTCACTACTTTGAATTGTGACTTTGAAAGGGTCAGATTATGCAGCTTTACAACACTTTCACATGGGTCTCGTTGGTCCAAAAACATTGTATTCAAAGTTTATTGGCCCAAATCCGGCTTTTCCTTGATTTTCCTCCATTTGAATATTGGATCATAGGAGCTGCATTCAGAATCTGCTGTGTCTGTGTGAGCTGGACTGGCTCCGCCCACACATGCCCATTTTGGGAAGTTGAGGAAGTACTCCCTCTCGTGGTGCCATGTTCCAGAGCAGAGCTGCCTCATTGTGGATGGAGTCAAAGGGAGGGCTTACCTTGTTTGTGATTGGCTGAACCCCCGATGACATGTTAAAGAGTTTGATTTCTGATTGGCTCTTTTTTTTTTTTTTTTTTTTAATGGAACAAACCAGGGAGAGAGATGACAGATTTGCTTCACTTCTGGGGCGTCATTCTCAGGTATGGGGATGCATATTATTGTGGAAAAACCATTAGAAAGGGGTTAGTGTTGCATAATATGACTATTTGTTCATGTGGAAAGACTCATTTAAAGATGATGGTAGTCAGTTTTGTGTTTAGTTTTCCATGTCTTTAGTCCCGATATGCAAATATAAGAGAAGCATTGATATTTAGTGAGTAAAAACAAGCAGATATTCGGAAATGTTGACATAATCACAATTGCCAACACTTACAGGAGTTACGACATCTCAGGCTCAACTACTTTTGTGTTGATTATCTTGAAAATGAATAAGTTAAGTCACCACTTTGCAAAAATATAAGCATGACTTCTTTTTATTCTTCTTTGTTCTGTGACGTTTTATAAAAACATCCCTGGATTTGGGAGTGTTGATTTATGGGTTCTCACAGAACAAGTTGATCGAGGTCAGCAACTGTTTTTAATGTCCAGCTTGTTTCTGCCAGACACTTAATCGGTTATCCTAAAAGCATTTGAAAGTGAATTGTGTGTTCAGGCAGTGATGTCAGTGACAGCACAAAGAAGGAGAAAAGCCTTTGTTTACATTGATCTGGTGGAGCCAACACAGTGCATGAGATACGTGACTCGTGTCACACACATAAACCAAATCTTGCATATCATGAAGAGGCTCCTAGAACAAAGCAGATTTATATTGCAGCACTCGTAATCAACATAAAATTTGCCTACAGTGAGCAAGATATCAGTGTGACGGAGTATTAGTGTGTTATTATCCTGTGGTTCTCAGCTTGAGGGACTAATTAAAGCCTTCAGAGGTGGAGCTGGACCATGGTGACAGCCCCACTGTCGCAGCTGTGAAAAGCCATCTCCTCAAACTGCTCTGAAGAGAGAATAAGTCTCATTTCCTCACTTTTGTCACCACGCCGCCGGTCGCCTTATTATGCATTTGCCTGAGTTTCTCATGCTTTGACTCCTCGTCAATACACTGTACTCATAGACACAAGAACACCGGCCCCCGCGGCTCACTATAGTGGCGCTGCCGATCCTGTGACTGAATCCCCTCGTGTGCCTCGGTCTCCCCTGTTTACCAACACAACGGCCAACCAGGAAAATCAAAGTGCTCTTTGCTTTCACTTGTGCAGGAAGCCGAAGCGAAGCGGAATGCCAAGCAGAGGAGAGCTGCACAGCTGCTCGGCCACATGCACAGAAAAACCGAGATAAACCGAGATGCAACCTCGTGGTTGGTTTGTGGCAACTGTGTTAATAGTACTTTGATTTGTCTTGTTTTGTTTTTTTGTTTTTGTTTTTCTTCAGCCAGTGAACAAAATTGGACATGTTGGGTAAAATGTTGGAAGGAACAACCTGATACATCAACAAGAAAAAGGCACAGTGAATGTTTCCTGAAAACATTGTTGCAACAAGTTGCTAGGTGATTACTTGTAACTTGCAAGGGATTATTTGCAGGATTTATCAAGATTAGAGATAATGAGCATTTGTCTAAACTGGATTTGCTTCTACCACTTATTTACTTCTAATAACAGCACTTTTGTGTCCCTGTGCCATTTAAGCACTTCATAAATATAGATGGGTTGGATTGGATGTCTTCATCATTCCGTAGAATGTATTTATTTCACTTCTAAGTTAGAATATGGGATATATTCTCACCACAGAAACGTCTAAAAAATAGTAGAAAGTTGTTTAATTTTAAGGTTTCATAGTGCACAGCAGAGGTTTTGATAGCGTGTGAGAAGAAAATCACAAGTAGCCATTTTGGGCTAAATGCATTTACATTTACATTGTAAAATATTGTTAACCCTTTGGAAGCCTGCTTGGAAGAAAAAAAACCCTGCTGAGCTGCAAAATTTCCCACTCAGTAAAACATACCACTGTGAGCCTGCGTGTTTTTGTACATTGTTTATTTCAGACAGGCATCGGCTTATTAAATGCCATTGTGTACAATGATTATATTGTTAATAATGTCCGGGAAGTACTGTTCAGTGACGCAACCTCTGCGGGACTCGCGAGAGAGCCAAACGAAGCTTAATATAATGTTGCAAGTAATTCTGCGTGTCCTCGGCTGCAGTTTCAAATGATGCCTGATTATCCAGATGTTGGAGCCACAAAACAATAACTGGCCATTTCCTGTTTTCAGCAAGACACCAACGTCCATCATCAACATCCAGTTTGTGTTTGATTACTGTCATTTCACTCATCAGTGTCTCAAATCTGATTATATTTTACAGTAAAGGCCCTTCAACTAAGATTTTCTCAGTTAGAAGTACAGTGAGTTGTTGCATCAAGTGCAGAGTTATTACATTCTTGTTTTTTTTTCCACTCAATGCACTCAGTCAAATTAGTTTTACAAAGATACAACTTGAATTCCAGCGTTTTCTCCTGCGGCATCACATTTTCTGTGTTGAATTTGAAAACGCCCTAAGCATGCGCCTGGTATTTTATTGTTGCAGTGACGTTTTTATAGACCTCTTCCTCATATCTGCTCTCAACTAGCAGCACAACCAAAAGAGGAAGGCGTTTGACGAGTGTGAAGGAAATAAGCCTCAGTTAACGTGACATGTAATTTCCTGGTTGTTGAAGCCAGAAAACAGCGAGCCAGTCAGTCGCTGGCGCTGGCGAGGAGTGATTGTGCAGCTTCTGAGCTGCCGACGGCACACGACACTGACGGCTCGCCTGAGACTGGGTTCTGTAGAACCTGGCAACCTGCTCAGCCACGTACAATGAGAGATGGACTGGCACGGGAGTCAATGCCAGTTGGTAATGTACACTCAGCCTTCATGCAACGTTGAGATGGACTTTGTTACACAAATATTTTTGAGAAGTGAAAGAATTCTGACCATAAGCTACTCTTTAATCACGCATTATGGCCTTCAGTATAACTATCGTCAGCATTTTGAAACAGTTTTGTTGTCACCTTTCAGTTATCGTTTGTTCACTTGCTGCTTACTTTTCTGGAGGTTGAAGGGGAAGTACCTGATGAATTCTTACACCATGTGCTGATTTCTCTGTGTTATTTGTGTACAGTGAGTCAGTCATTCTGAAATAACTCATGTCTTTCTTCTCATGTCCCAAGTGACGCTTTTTACTTCTGCATGCTCAAGTAATCAGAATGTTCAGGTTGCACTATCACTGAGTGCATCAGGAAACACATTTGTACATTCTGTATTCTTCTTTGTTGTTGTTGTTATTCTATTTATCTGAATCATCCATTCTGAATAATCACTATCCTGCTTCATACCAAACTAAATGCATATAAAGAATTTAAGTGGCTCAGAATCTCCCGAGTGGCATTTGTGTTGTTTAGTCTGACGCGAGATCAAGAGAGTGACATTTGGAAGGAAGAGGGGCAGGATATGTAGGACTGAGAAAACTGACTGATGCTGTGATACAAATCATTGTATATAAACATGCTCACGCAAGCGAAACTGTCTCCCGTCACTTAATACCGTTGAAGCAATAATGAAGGAATGCCATGTGCACGATTATACTGACATAAAATCATTTGAAGGATATTTTTGTGTCCTAAGTTTGCCATACGTGATGAATGATGACTGAAATTAACAATGATTTTTTTTTTTGCAAACCTCCCATTATGAAAAAGGAAAGAATTGGCTCATGTTTTCCTCTGTAAGCAGCATCACTTTGCAACATCCTGTTACAGAAACGGGCCATAACCTGTTGACAGCATGATGTTTTTAGCATTTAACACACATTTAACTTTGTCGGGGAGGTAACAAATGGACACATTGGTGTTTTTTTTAAATGCACGATTTTTACTCACTATATTGTTTACCAACACTGCAGATGAGCTTCAAGGCACGGGGACTTTCTCTCGTTGCCTCACATGCTTATTCTTCCCTCTTGCAGAAGGATGCAGGCTACCTGCAACAGTGGCTGGAGGCATTCGTGGCGTCCTTTGAAAGGCTCATTGATGTGCAGTCATTGGAGCCTCGGAGGTGACTACTTATATATATATATTTTTTTAGCTACACAGCCATAAACTCCCTCTGGGTTGTATAGCAAAAGGCAGATGACCTCTGACCTCCTGCAGAGATACTGTTTCAGCACGTTTATGCTACCAAGTCCTTATAACAATGCCCTTTGCCATTTCGCTCTCCGTGTCCTCCTCCACACTCGTTCCTCCAGGTCGGACGAATGCAGCTCGGAGGTGCCGCTACTTCCCGGGGAGGTCCTGGTTTTCCTCGGCACTCAGCTGTGGCACAGTGCGCAGCATCTTTGCAATCCCCCCGAGCAAAACAGCACCACCCCCCACCCACTGCTCCTCATTAAGTTCTTCATCATAGTCTGCAGGTGAGGCCATTACCTGTTGTGTATGTTTACTATAAATAAAGTGATGGGTTGTTATGTTGTCACCAATTGCAGACGTTCTTTGGCATAATAATAAACATCATTCAGCTATAGAGGCTTCAGATACATTACTGCACCAAGGTTTTTGACAGGACTGAAAATATATAAATAATTTTTTTTTTCCCAATACAATGCAAAGTAAATGAACAGAAGAGGTATCAGTATAAAGCGTGACTGCCATTTGTACCAAACACAACATTTTTTTTTCTCTGCATATGTTGTATAGACTCTCTGTCATCCAGCTCTTAGAATCCCTGCTTCTTGTCGTAAGGTTTTGAAGCCATTTTGCATGTCATCTGCAAGGCGTCGTCAGGTCTCACTGAATAGTTGGGAGGGAAATATTTATTCTGTGGATTCGTTTGTGTGCACAAAAGAACCAGGTTTTAGCCACTCCTCTGTGAACCAGCTATTCCACAGCATAAATATTAGCCTCCCGGAATGATCAGTCAGAACTGAAGAAAGTTACACTCTTATCATGCAAGATAGATTTTCATGACATTGTTGTATGAGAGAGATTATTGCACTCTTGCTGCAGAAGGAATCGAGCCAATCAGATGATTTCTTGATGAATTTATATTATTTATTCATGTATTCTCATATGCCTAAAACCCCTTGCACTGTATGTCTCCTTTAATCAACTGTTTTCTCAGTATAGAACGATAGTGATGCATTTCCTTGAGACTCAATATTACTACTTGAGTCATTGTCTTGTAAAATTAGATCGAATACCAACATATTTTTTTCCCCTCTGTTTGAACTGTTAAGCATTAGTTCTTCTTTCTTAATATTAAGCTGCTTGAATGTCTGTTTCCTTGTAGGAATATGGAGAACATTGACCTGGAGAAGACCCCGAGTTTCGTTTTTGAAACTGTCAAACTTTTGAGATTCTGTTTGGACCAGGTAAAGACGTTTTCTAAGCAGGATGCAGATTGGAATGATTTATGATGAGCGTCCGCGGTTCAGTTAATCCTCCTGAAAAGATTATTTTTGTGCCATCTCACCAAACTATGCAGAGATACTTTATACAAGTACAGAGACTATGAGCCCACACAGACCTGATCTTGTTTATAGTGTTTGACATCCTCACCTTGAAGGAACAAATCTAGTTTACTTTGAAGAAAACAAAGCTGGTGTGCTGCTGCATTTGTTACCTGTTTTGAACGATGTTATAAAGGATTAATATTTATTGCTGGCGAGCTTGAAATAAATGTGGTCCAAACTTTTATTTGTACAGTTGAAGAAGCGTGAGGACGAGACACTATCTCTGCAGTCGGTGGTGCAGTATGGCCTCGTACTGTGCGAGAGCCTGTTTGACCCTTATCAGACGTGGAGGAGACGCCTGGCAGGGTGAGTGCGTTGCTTCACCCTGCGTGAATGTGTGGGAGGTGGAATTCAGCCACACAAAGACGAGGAAAACTATTATACGCATTGGCTGTCTTGCCCAACCTTTTGTGATGTGTAATACCTGGACCTGTTGTCTCTAAAGCCTTAAAGTCGAGCAGCAGTCTTAGCGGCTCTTTGCACACTGGCTGGGTGTGATGTGCATAGGAGGGTGGCGACTTTAAAGCTTTTGTGTCTTGCAGGGAGGAGGTGAGTTTGCTGGAGAGGAACAAGTATAAGTTCTCCCCACTGGTCATGCCGGAGGAGCTGCCAGCTCTCTTCCATGGTGAGACGCTCCCTTTCAGCTGAACTCTGTCAGGACACAAGTGTTGGGCTTTTGCTGCCCTGGCCAGAATTCCTGCATTTCTCTTTCTTCCTATAAAAACAAATAAATGTCCAGTCCAGTTGGTTGATAGGTTCATGTTTGGTACAATGCTCCCATCTAATTATCAGGTCACAAACACTAGCCCAAGCCTGTGTAATTATAGCATCCTATTTGATCAGTGATTGCTAATCTGTGAGCCAGGAGGGAAATAACAGCCCGGGCAAGTTTCAGTATGTCCAACTTTTCAGAGGATTAGAGCCTGATGCCAAGTTTTAATTGGAAACGTTAAGCGCTAATTGTGTAAGGCCTTTCTAAGCTTAAGCTTTTCTTTTTGACGTAAGTGAATGATTGCAATGGTATTGCAAAGGAAGTTCACAGTGGCATTACAGAACGTGCAAATACATTTAGTTTTTTGGTCATTTAGCTATATACCGCTATGCTTTCTCACCTTGGACAAATGCGTTGATGTGAACTGTTACTCAATTCATTACAGAAGGTCCCAATATGTATTCCAAGCTGCAAATTTGTTTGAATTGCATTTTAACAGCAATGTTTCCGTTGTAGTGTGGTTTAAATGGCGGCACGTGTTACACAATACTTTCTCGCTTTCATTGTCTTGACACAGAAAGCCTACAAGAAAGCGAGAAGATCCCCGAGTTGCTCACTCTCAGACTGGTTCATCTCCTCGGTGCTGTCGTCAGCGGAGGAAAGGTCTGTCCCCTCAGTGATCAGTTCACAGTCTGCAAAAAAAAAACCCAACCCACATCCAAGTACAAATGCAAACAGATCACAGATAACGCAGAGTCACTGTAAGCCTGTTTATGTGTGTGTGTTTTAGAGAAACGGCCTTCTGTCCATCAGCCCTCACTCCGTTGAGGACCTGTTCTCTGTCCTGAGAGTGTGGTGCTGCCAGACCTCCCCGAAACCCAAAGGCACCAAACTCCCGCGGCTCACTTTGCAGTGCCTGACAGCGACGATCCATCTCCTGCACGCCAGCAGCCCAGTGGAGAGGCAGGTGGAGATCAGGACGATACTGGAGAGCTACTTCCGGCTCCTCAACTGGAACCGTCCGCTCGTGGAGCAGGAGGACAGGCAGAGCTGGGAGGACAGCCTGATCTCGCTCCAAAGTCAAATGCTCAGTAGGTCTCACACAGTTCAGCTGCGTTGTAAGATGTTAATTGTTTCGGGTGTATGACGATGAAGACAACTGTCAATTTTAGCTGCTGTTCCCGAGATCCTGCAGTGTCCTGACAGGCCAGTCCTACAGGCCATCTTCCTCAACAACAACTGCTTCGAACACATCATCAGGCTCATACAGAACAGCAAGGTCAGTCGACAGAAATGTGCCTCTGTGCCCCCGTTGGCTGTTAAATTTAACCGTTCTGATAATAAGCCCTCCTGTCAATCTGTCTGTCACCTGTTTCTTTTTTTTGTGTGTGTGTCATGTCTATTTCCTATTACATTTGCGGAAATGTCACATGTGCTGTCTAACCTCCTTCTGTCAGTCAGTGTAAAATGTCACCAAAAAAAGAAAAAAAAATTTATTCACTCCCCCACACTGCTTTAATGTACATGTCGCCCTGCTGCTGTACAGATATCAAGACCAAAACCATCGTTACTACTCATTTCATGTGACTTTTTTTTTTCTAATTGTCTTTTGTGTTGCTGTGTGTGCTTTGCCTGTGTTTGTATATCCTGTAGCTCTTTCAGAGCAACAGGCGCAGGCCAGAGAGTGAATGTGACCTCACAACACGTTTACTCACAGAGGTCGAAGTGGATCAGGTATTTTCCCTCCAAACTCAGTGTTGCTATTGGTTTGTCAGCAGGAAACTCAGCCCTCCAGGCGTCTGGTTAGCTACACTGAACTACTTCAACAGGAAGCTTTAAGTCAGGAAGTCCTTCTCTGAGTCATTTGTAAATAAAGCGGTTCGCATACCTATACAAGATCATTTCTATAGTTGTGTGTCTGTTGTTTGAAATGTCTACTCTTAGTTATTAATATTTTGGGGAATGACTGGCTCATGCTACATGGGTTGATTTACATCACATCCATCATTGCGAGCTGATTTCCCTGCTGACAACACTGGGCAAGGGGAAGATGACGTGTTTTTCATCGTGCATGTAATACCTGTTTTCTGTGCATGTCTATTCTTTTCCTCATATTTTGGCTGCTCTCTTGTGTGACTGACGGTGCTCGTGTAGAATGGTCCTGGAGTTTGATGTTGCTTAATTTCCAGCCGCGGTTGCGTTCTGCTTCAGTTTTTAATATAGTGGTTGGCTTTAGTCTTTGCATGTTGGGACCTATCGGTAACTAACGAAGAAGTGCTTGTGTGGTGATTGGTACAGTGGTGTACTGACTTTGACCAAGGCTGTGCCAGTCTTTGCAGAGTGGAAAAGGTAACAGGCTGTTTTTCCTCTTTCTGTTTTTTTTCCATGCTCTTTCATTTGGTGTCGGATCCGTGCATTTGAAATTTTGCAATGCACTCATTTGGGGCTCTGATGCCAACTCAAGAGGATGTCTATTTATTTAATGATGACATTAAACTGTACCTCCTTGTTTTGATTTAGGTTTGGGAGAAAGGATCGGACAGTATTACAGTTCACGCCCTGGGAGTCCTCACAGCTATAATGAGTAGCTCACCTTCGGCTAAGGTATGCGCAAGATACATATTCTTCCTGTTTTATTCACAATGTTACCCCACGTGCCTGCTATGGTATCAATAAATAAGTGGCCATTCATGGAGGAAAGCTCACACGGTTTTCTTCCACTGTATGGAAGTGTGCCAGCTAGTTATCCCCAACGGAACGGCTTTCTTCAGCCTATTTCTGTCTCCTCCTCCCCCTCAAGGAGGTCTTCAAGGAGAGGATCGGCTACTCCCAGCTGTTTGATGTGTTGAAAAGTCAAGGTCAACCCACGAAAAGACTTCTGCAGGAGCTGATGAACATGGTGAAATATACAGTTTGTCATTGTCCCCACTGATCACAGAATGTCAAGCGCTTCTCCCATTGATGACCTTGGGCCAAATTAAATGATGTTCATTAATTAACCTAAAAAAAACCAACATTCTTATTTGACCCCATCCACATATCTTCTCTTTATTCTCTGTCTTCTCTCTAGGCTGTGGAGGGCGAACATGCTCATGCTCATCATCTTGGCATTAGCAACGATCAGCCGCTGTTGCTGCTTCTGCAGTGGCTCCCTGACCTGTCGGGTCAGCGGGACCTTCAGCTGCTGGTGGCCCAGTGGCTGGCTACAGTGTGCGGCGGCTCCTTGTCCTGTCGTACCGTCGCTGTGGAAGCGGGCATGATGGGGGCTTTGCTGCAGGTGCTCTCTCAGCCCCAAAACCTGGACAGGCAGTGTGCAGACGCCATGCTGGGCCTCCTCCAGGACTTAGGCTCCCTGTGCCTGAGACCCACCGAGCTGAAGAGCCTCTTACTAATCCTCAGGGTGGATCAGGACAGCGGTGCGGGGGCCGGCAGGGTCCACCCCTACTGCACTCGCATCATCCGCATGTTGTCGGCCATGGCGGCCAGAGAAGGCCAAGAATGTGCCTTGCAATATTTTGACCTCACGCCCCCCATGGCAGGTATTATGGTTCCCACAATCCAGCGCTGGCCAGGCAGCGCGTTTGCCTTTCATGCCTGGCTCTGTCTCAACATGGAGTTCCCCAGCCATCGCAAACCTTCCATCAGCTCCGTCACAGGAACGTCGCATGACTTCGGGAAAGGACCACGCAGGAAACAGCTCTACAGGTATTTATCAGCTAATTTTAAGATTTATGTTGATGGCAGCATATTCAATACTCAATCCAGTGCCCTCTTTTCTTTTGGATAAGTTTCTTCACGGCAAGTGGAACTGGGTTCGAGGCTTTCTTCACCATGGATGGTGTGCTGGTGGTGGCTGTTTGCACTAAGAAGGAGTACATGGCCGTGGCGCTACCAGAACACCCACTAACTGATTCGGGCTGGGTGAGTGTTGACAAAATTATCACCATAAACATCATATTAATATGTTGTAGGTCAAAGATCTGCAACCAGCTGTTCTGGAGCTGCATGTGGCTCTTTAGCCCCTCTAAAGTGGCCTCCCGAAGATTTCCCAAAATTATGTGTGATTAAGCACCTTTATGTTATTTCATTTTTGTTGCATGGCATACAGTTTTTCACACGGAGTCTTTTCTCGCAGTGCAAGGTGATGAATGTGACACTTAATTGAAGTAGTTCAATCATTTGTCAACAAAGATTCTGTGTAACCTGCTGCCTTTCACCTGTTGAATAAATCCCAAATAGAAATGCCCGAGAAGAAAACCAGTAAGTGTCATTCAATGTAGAAAGACTCATTAGTTTCAAGTGGAAACAATGAAGGTTTACGTGTATGTTTGATAATTGCTAGGTGCTTTTGGAAAAAGAGCGTTAATTACCAACATGGCTAAAATGAATATAACATCAGAAACTGCTAGAAAGGCTAAATTGGTAAAAACTGAAATAAAATGTCAACACCCACAGCTACAGTTTCAGAAGTATAGCAAAGCTAAAAAAAAATCAATTTAAAAAGCTCTACAGAATAATATATTTGGCCAGAGACTTTTAGTTTTTTTTATTATGTTTTTATTCCGTCCAAAGCAGGAACAAACACCTGAGGCTGCAGATGCTTGGTCTATGTTAACCAAAATAGTTTGACATTTTGTAAGTGTTATTGAATGTGTTTATCAAAGACAAAGAATCCTGAGGATATAAATAGGTATAAAGTTTTAGATAATAATAATAATAAATAAGTCGGTATTTAAAATGCTTTTGGGTGACGAGATACTGAAAACTGTCCAACAATCAAAAACATGTCTGCTCTCTCTTCAAGCATTCAGTCGCCATCGTCCACGTACCAGGCCGTCATCTTTTTGGTCAAAACGTCGTCACCATCTACATTGACGGAGAGCAGCGTAGGACTGCTCAGCTTCGCTTTCCCTCTTTCAGTGAGGTAAATCAACCCACAATCTGATTTATTCTGAACAGTTTATATTTTGTCGTTGCCGAAAAGTTAGTCTAACATTCTCTGTTTGTCCCCCCCCCCCCCCCCCCCCCCCCCCGATCCTGAAGCCTTTTACCTCCTGCTGCATCGGCTCTGCAGGCCACCGGACCACTACCACCACCACGTCCCCGAACTTGAATACGTCTGTCTCCCTCAATCCGCCACCGGAGTTTTCCTTCCATTCGCACACGCCCGCACTCAGCCGCTCCCAGTCGTTTCCAGCCTCCTCCACGGGGGGCCGTCGGGGGGGTTTGCCAGACTCGGCGGTGCACACCATCTCAGCGGGGCTGCAGGACACGGAGTGGGGGACACCCACATCCCTGGATGGCCTTCTGGGTACCGCCTTCATCTGCCACGAGGCTCTGCAGCCCGCCCAGACAAGAGCCCTACATGCAGCCGGTAAGGCTCGCTAGAATCTTCATCCACGTCACACATTCATTCCAGACATTTAGACATAATTCACCAATACATTTTCAATACAACCACACATAAAAAAAAGAAAGAAAAACAAACTCAGTTAAAAGAGAAGCTCATGAAGGCTATTTGTAGACCCAGTAATGTTTGCATATTTCATGACCTATTGGCTTTCTTCTCTTCCTTGTAGGCCCAAACCACGTGCCCCTATTCAAAGCAGACGGAGAGATATCCGATCTCAACAGCAAGCTGCTACTCTATTACACTCCGCAGGTGACCCCTCTAAAACTCAGGGAAACCTTCATTCTGAAAGACATAACAAGCAATGGGAATACAATATGTTGTAATTAATGTGTGTATGTTTATTTCAGGCATTTAAGATCCAGATTTGTCTGGATCTGGCTCCTAATCACCTGTATGATGGCAGGCTGACGGGACACAGGGTTGTGAACTGGGACATTAAGGTTGGATGGGAGAAATGTGTTGATTTGAGTACAATCATTTTTGCAGTGTTGCAGACTTTTATTGTTCATGTCAGTTCCATGGATGCATCTTGTAAATGTTCCAAAAACATTTAAAAATATATCTATATTCTTCTGCCTCTTTAATGCAGGAGGTTGTGAACGTGGTCGGGGGTATTGGTGTTTTGCTGCCCCTGCTTGAGCAGGTGTGTGAGACAGAACAAGTCTACAATGGCAGCCAGGAGACCTCAGACTTGCTGGGACCGGAGCTCACCTCCCCCAGAAGTCCTGCTGCCATGCTGCTGCCACTGAACAAATCTGCAGGTCAGCTCCACCATGCCTCCCTTATGCTCTTTCATTGCCACTATATGCAATATAGAAAAAGAAAACTTGTTCGTAGATGAGATGTTGACTTTTGCAAAGGGTGTTTTCAACTCAGAGTAACTAAACTGAGCCATTAATAAATCACAAGGGTAATAAATAAATATAGCTACAGCATCGTTCAAAAGATCCATGGATGTCTTGCGTACAGTAACAAGGAAGAGATGAAAACAGACACATCAGATATTGTCAGAAGTGAGAGACAGTAGGCCTGGCTGGAACGGGGGTCATTAACTTGAATTAAATATGCATCACGGGTCTGGGAAAGTATTCTAAAAATTTTCATCTTTATCCACAACACCAGAAATGAGCAACTTTTGTCATTGTGAAGGCTGCAAAAAGTTTATTCTCAGCACCAGGGGACCAAATTGTGACTACAAGGGTTTGTTAAAACTTTAGTAACTAATTTAATAAAAAAATATTAATTGTATCCCTTTAAATTTAAAGAATATCATGCATGCTTTTGATTATTTAGATTTTTTTTTTAAGTCAGCAATGCATTAAATTCAGGTCGTTTCAATGTATTCCTCCAGTAGTTCAAATGTTTTGAAAATAACCATCATCCTGTGATTAATTGTGAAATTAATCGTTTCTTGATTATTATTTTTAAAAATTTCGGAATTCATTTGTGGGGTTCAAAGTAAGACAATGTGGGCCCTTTTTTAAATTAATAATTGTATGTTTTGTGGCTCACGTTAGGAAATACAGGTCCACACACATACACAGGGAGAACATACAAACCTCACAGAGCCTAAGCCCAGAATCAAACCAGGAGTTTCTCACTTTACGGGTAAAAAGTTGCTCACTACGCTTAATAGTTCTGGAAAATGATTGCAATGTCATTTTTTTTTTTGGTAGTATGAACACAATATACCACTTGTTGAGTTGAGTTGAGGCAGTGATCTCAAAGGTTACTTATCTGAAAGCGTGAGTCAATCAAACAAGACTATCTGCAAGCGTGTTCATCAGAAATGTTGAATCATGGCGTTTATACATGCAGGCATTGTGATGTGAATGTATGTTCTGTTTCAGTGTATTATTAGCCCCGACTTTCAAAGTGATTTCTTTTTATTAGTACAAAATGAAAGCCCACACACAGGAAATGCTCGATAACCTCAGTAAACACTGTGAAATCGATACTAGTTGATTAAATGTTTGAAACTACATTCACGAGAGTGAAACAAGCAATGAGTTATGACTCATTCTGAGAGATGATAGTATAGTGCTTTGTAATGCACAAACATGACTTTGGCTAGTACAGGATGTCTTAAAAGTTGTCTTGCTCACTTTTTTTCTGTTTTTTTTTTTTTTTTTTTGCTTAGAGGGCAGACTGGAGAGAAACAGTATCGCTGCGTTCCTGCTGATGGTGAAAAACCTGATTCGTCATCACTCTGTCAACCAGGAGAGCCTGCTGCAGTGCCACGGGCCCAGCATCATCGGAGCCATGCTCAGCAAAGTAAGTGGCTCCACTCGTCAGCCCGTTGCAACAAGTGGCGACTCACCACAAGAACAAGGAGGGCTGATTAGCATCGGAGAGTGAATATATGACCTTTTCCCCATTGTATTGCTGTGGTATAATTGCTGTGTAATGAATGGGGCTGGTGTTGTTGAAACACCAGTGGCTCTTTCAGAATGACAGTATCAAATGCGTCTGCGGGGGCAAATTATGCGGTTTGTCAGATTGTGTGATCTCTTTCTCTCCGAACGACAAACGAGGCAGTCTGCTTCAAAACAAATCCTTTACAAGACTAATTGTGCACATCAAATTTTGTAACAAACCGTCTTATTCCTGCAAAATCTCTTTCTTTCTTTTTTAAACACAATTTAATATCTATGATGCTTACTGGATTTTAAGCAGACACAAGTTGTAATTTATATGGTAATCACATATTTCTACCGACATTACGATTACTAATAAGTAGGAATGTCAACTTCTCCTTTGTTGGGAATAAACTGCACGTTTTCTTTTACTGTAGATGCACAGCACTGCATTTGATGCTGAGCCACGGCAAATGAAAACAACTGCCGTAGTTGTTACTCATTCAGGTACCTCGAGTCGTAAAGACGGATTTGTGGGAACATAGATCATGTTGTTCTCAGCATATTGCCAGAGATGTGAATCATCAGCGGTAGCGGCCGCTGACGCGCTGCACTGCTGCAGCACCGACATGCTGCGAGGATATGTTGCAATGCATGTTCTTAAGGTGGCGCATCCTGTAAGGACGCAATGTCCTCATAACCAGAAAAGGTTGCCCGTTTGTGACATGGTAAAGATAGAAACGTGTTTGCAGTGGAAGTTGATATTTCTTTCACACGGGTACATAAACCATTAAAGACAAACTGTGCCGCTGACCCGTCATGTCCGCCTTGTGTTTGCCTGCAGGTTCCCGGCAGCATGATGGACATGAATGTTTTGATGGCCTGTCAGCTGCTACTGGAGCAGGTTTTCAATGAGGGCAACAGCCCACTTCTACAGCAACTCTACCAGCACCTGCTCTTTAATTTCCGCATTTGGACGAAAAGCCATTTTGCCGTTTGTCTGGGTAAGGCACAAGTAGCCCTTCTGTTTCTGAGTAATGCACCTGTGAACCTTTTCATGTCTACCGAAGCTGTTTGTGGCCCTTTTATGTATACACACACACACACACACACACACACACACACACACACACACACACACACACACACACACACACACACACACACACACACACACACACACACACACACACACACGGCCGCACCAGAAAAGCAAAAAAGAGCAAAAGCAGGCTTGAACACAATAGAGGGGGTGATCGAGTACATTAATGATTCAGGTTCAGGCTGCGGAAAAGGATTAAAAAGGGAATCTGTGCCCGAAGCGACTCTTCTGTGCCCTGTTTTGTAAATTACAGCAATCTTTCACCACCACCTCGCATATTGGTTTGACATTTTTAAATGTCAGCCTGAGGGGAGTTGACCAAAGTCCTTTTTTTTTTTGTCCTTCTTCCACAGCACATGTTCAATACCTGATGTCTGTGATAAACAAAAACAAGCAGCGTTTGAAGAGGAAGTATGGCGTCCAGTACATTTTGGATACCATTCGGACGTACTACAGGTAAAAACCAGTATGAAATGAGGACACCGAAGAGTGAATTCAGACGTGATTATAATAACTCAACTGCAGTTTTTAAACACTCGTGCTTTGCTCTCATGTGTTTGATGTCCTTCTCTTTGTTTATGTCTCTGGTCTTAGTGCGGAGAAAGACGGCAGCCCTCTGTCTGACGAGAAGCAGATGATTCAGACGTCTCTGTTCACGTTGCTGAAAGATTTTCTCAAATCTCCAGCAACCGAGGAGCTCCACAGCCTCCTCAGCTACATTGTGACTGTAAGAGAGGAGCAGCAGGTAATACTAATGTGTTTTATGGCTGTCGCTCCTTTACAATTCACACTTTCTTATTCATTTACGCTCACTGTTGGGAAGTCCAAAGCGTTCGAACTTGTCCCAATTGGAACTTTTTGATATTTCCTGTGTTCACACTCAGGTGGTGAGCGCCCTGGACGTGCTCTACGAGCTCCTGAGGAGCAGCCCTCCCCGTGAGCAGGTGCAGGCCGTCCTGCTGGACTGGGGCGTGGAGCAGCTCTACAGTCTCCTGCTCACTGCAAGCTTTGGGGACGAGGCTCGAGAGAGAGTCTTCAGGGTGAGAACGCCTCCCTCCTTATTTGCCTTTTTTTTATGCAAATTAAAAACAAACTCACAAACTTTCCCTGTCATCTTGCAGGTGTTGTATAAAATCCTCAAGAGTGAGCGAGTGTCTGAACGCAACAAGCAGCGCATCAAATTGAAGGATTTTGGTTATCTTGGCCTTGTTGGTTTTCTCGAAGACATTCCTGTAACCATGACAACCGTCCGCTGTCTGTATGAGCAGGTCCTCGCTACAGGTAATAACACAGGTCCAATCGTCCACCTTCTATACTTCCTATCCCAGCTTTCAGTGACGTTACTCAAGAGGCAGGATATGTTTCCAATCTGTTACAAAGCAAATACAAAGAGATAGTCACACACATTTGTTCCCCATGTCAATTCACCAACTAACCTGAAACACATAATTTTTTTCAACTGTGGGAGAAAACCGCCACATGGAAAGGCCCCTAAGCCACAAATCAAAGTGGGAACATTGTCACTATGTAGCCACCACATCATGAACACAGAAACAGGCTTTTATAATTAAAAGGAAAATGATTTAATAATTTTTTTTTACAAGCTTTTGACAAACGTGCATTGCTGCTGCCTTCCAGATGTGAGTCCCAATTTCCGAGACCTCCTGGCTGTGGTTTGCCTGTCCCACCGCGCTGACCTCTCCGTCCGATTGGACGTCTGCCGCAAGGTCAGTGTCCTCACAAAATTAATCAACTGACATGCTGAGGAAAATCATTCAACGCAGTCTCTCTCCCTTTCCCCTCTATGAAAAAAAAAAAAATCATTCCAGCTTTTCCATCTGATCCACTCCAACGAGGACTGCGTGAAGCAGCTGGCGAAGCAGCCCGGCTGGCAGGACGTTCTCACCAAACTCTACGTGAAAGAGTCCTACGCCGCCAGCATCGCCGACTCCGGCACCCACAGCTCCTCCGAGCCGGGCTACCGGCCGCCGCTGCTTCGGGACAAGGCCCTGGTCATAGAGGACACACACACGGACATCTTCCTCACCTACCGCAACTCGCAGGACATCGGGGACGAGGACGAGGAGGACGACGGTGGCCAGCGGGACGTCTCTGAGGGGTTCTCCGACTTGTCTCAGTCGCCCTCCAGCGAAGGAACGCTGAAAAATTTTACCGGCTCCGTTCATTTTAAGTCGTTCGACTCGGTGGATCAGGGGAGCCACTCGTCCTCCATCTCCAATGTGGCCGACATCGCCATGCCTCACCCCGACGAGGACGGCAGGGACTACCAGCCGCTGTCCCCGTTCGGTACGTCGCCCTTTGAGCTGGACTTGGGTAGCATGGGAGAGACGGGTTGTCACACCCCGGCAGGAAGTCTGACAAACACACCGTCTCCTTTGGAGCAAGGCAAACCCTTCCCGCCGCTCAGACCCAGGAAGAGCTCCAGTTTGTCCAACGTGCTGGATGACATGAGCTACGGGACAGACCCTCCGACTGGAGACACCATCTCCAATACGTCCAACCCACAGGTTTGGCTGTTACTTCGCGTCTGATTACACTTGACATCACAAGCTAAATCGGGAGTTTAAAATGAATGAACGACACCTCCCGATAAGACATTTTGAAGCGCTCTGTTTCCACCACATGCTCTTTGCTTTACAGCAGACCCCCGAGGAGGAGTTGTGCAACCTGCTCACCAACATCGTCTTCTCGGTGTTGTGGAGCGGCAGCGGGGCGGAGGGAGCAGAGGATGTGGTTTGGAGAGAAAGAGGACAAGTGTTTTCTGTTCTAACCAAACTGGGCTCCTCCTGCCAGCTGGTCCGGCCTCCTGACGACATCAAACGCAGGTCAGTTACGTTGATTTCGACATTTACTTCCCTTCGGAGAACAAACGCTCTGATTCAGCGGTGTCGCTCTCATGCAAGGAAGTAACACTGAACCACACCTTCATCCAGTGTTCACCCTTTGTTGGAGGTATCCATAAATGTATCGCAGTGACGTTGGCCATTGGCTTGTTTCTTTGTTTTCTGTGCCAGTCTTTTGGAGATGATGCTGGAGTCGTCTCTGTCAGATCTGAGGGATGCCCAGGGTGTGTCTCTGCCTTTTTGCCCCAGTCTGGTTCGACTCCTCAGGCTGCTGCAGGACTTTCTCTTTGCTGAGGGTACAGGCAACCAAACACTGTGGAGTGAAAAGGTACATCATCTGACTCTCATTGCACTGCTGTCACTTGTCACCTTTCTCCATAAACTTTGGTTGTGAAAATACCAGAGAAGATGTAAGATTTGTCCAGAAATATGTTGAACATAAAAAACTGAAGGCACCAAACTGAACAAAAAGCAAATACAATGGCATGACTGCAGTAAAACCTAATCACACAAACCAAGTCGAAGCACCAACATGTCAACTTATTAGATTTAATTTCCTCTTCCTCTATTTGAATGTTTTCAGTGAACTTGATCAGTTTCAGTTGAAGCATTTTACGGGACAACCTGCTGATACCATCAGACAGCTCATGTCTAAAGTACAAGATATGCAACCGATATATGAAATCAACTTATGAAAATCAAATTACTTCATTTTGTAATGGTCATATTTAAGAAAATGGGATTATCCTCATTATAACGATGATGAACTCACGGATACCATTTGTATTTACAGACGTTATTAAAACTGTTATTGAGCAATTTGTGAAATTCAATTTGTTTGCAACGGTTGCTTCAGAGATTGTTGCGAACATGGAGGAACGGCTCTTTTAACTATCACCTGGGTTTAGTGGCAACCCAGAAAAATGATGTGAAAACATTTATAACCGCAACTTCATTTAATACACAACCTTTTTTCTCCTCTCTGACCTTTGACCTCGGGTTTAATACATACATTGCTGTGACTTTACGAAACAATACATGGTCCAGTCTCTTAGTGTGTTTGGTACTTTTTAACTCAGTCACGCTATCTGTTTGCAGTTTTACATCTGCTTTATGCCGCTGGAATTGATTTTCATTCTCTAACAAACAGCCGACAGGAAAGCAGAAGTGCGCCCTCTCCTTGTTTGTTGGAATAAGCTGAGTTTTGAGTGAAAATTATTTTTCTGCTTGAGCAGAATCGCAGAGCGTGTCGGTGCAATGCAGGCCAGGCGTCCGCAAACACGTTTCTCAGTTTAAATTATTGATGAATTACAAACACTCAGATCTCAGTGCAGCTTTTTGGTTCCCCTCGTAAGTTTGTTTTGCTGAAAAGCTTTGCATTAGCTCCCTTCTGTTGACTGAGCTGCTGACCACAGGAACTCATTTGACTGTGAAGTCTCTGTCGGTCGGGTATTATTTAAAAACCGTTCGCAAAACTGCATGTTGAAGATTAATTTAAAAGTATCCATTATAAATTAGAGGTTAGGGTTTTGTAATTCTTCGTTTCTTCATTTCAGCACACGAGCAAAGGAAACATTGAAGTCGATATTGGAGCCATGACTTTCTGAAATGCTATATTCAAAGCAGAGGAATGTGGGTGTGGCTGTCAAGTGTCAGCGACTACCTTTAAGTCTATCAGGATATTAAGTGTATCAGGATAAACATTTTCTTGTTTGTGTTTTCCCGGAAGGTCTGGCGTCACGGCTGGGTGTAGGTAGCACCTGAATCACCTTTTCAACTGCAGGCTTGGCTGCATTAAATGTACTGAATGACTTCATGCTCGACTTGAGAGGCAGAGGTGTGGAAACAGGTCGGGCCTTTTTGCGCGAGTCCCTTTGTTGACTGCTTGTTGTTGCATTGCAGATTTTCGAAGGGGTGGTGAACCTGCTGGACAGGTTGCAGGCCTGGCATAGCACCCCTGGCAGTCCGGGAAACACCGAGCTCAAAGAAATGGCTCAGATTGGCCTTCGCATCATCACGGGATATATCCAGCAGCAGCACTCGCAGGTCGGCAGAACCCGCGACTCCAGCTGTCCAGTGTCTCAACAAGTCAACCTTTTCTCAGATTTCTCATCCGCGGCCGTCGTCAAGATTGAAAGCACCATCAGAATATTTAAAAAAAGAGTTACAGCATTTATTTAGCTTGATAAGTGCACTCAGATAAAGTCAGTTTTGAAATACCGGGCCTTCTATGGCTTTCTTTTCAAAGGCATTGCAGTCATTCCTGGTAGGGAGTGTTTCTGTATGAAAGGGCAGCTCTTCTCTGAGTTATGGCCGCCGCCGCCGCTCTTGTTGTCGAATTGTGGGATCGAGTGAGCAACATAAAGGAACTGGAGGGTTTTCAACACATGCTGAAGATTCTGTTCATCTCAAGACATTTGTTTCAGTGATGAATGAACATGATTGCACACTGCACACACCCTGATCACTA
Source organism: Blennius ocellaris (assembly GCF_963422515.1). Taxonomy (NCBI): domain Eukaryota; kingdom Metazoa; phylum Chordata; class Actinopteri; order Blenniiformes; family Blenniidae; genus Blennius; species Blennius ocellaris. The sequence continues at coordinate 9,529,155 of NC_137657.1, forward strand.
CTGTAGGAAGAAAAAACAGCCTGAGGTGGCTGAAGCTGAGTCAATTCAGGAAATTTACCAAAACAGGACAAAGCTTTAAGTTTAAGGTTGGTTTTGAGGAGTTTTTACAGAATTTCATCTTCCTACTATTATATAATTAAGACTTTACTGAATATTATACACTTTTTATAATTTTGTAGTTTTTCAAACTTGAATGGATTGTTCTAGGACGGGAGGTTTTAAAGTTCAACTTTAAATTCAGCATTCAACTCTCGGTTGAATGCTGAATTCCCCAATGTTTTTTCACTTAATATATATAGTTAGCAGTTGTGGACAGCAATAATGAAACACAAGTGCTCTTGTTTTATTTAATGCTGTCAATTGAAAAAGTTTTTATACTGTGACAGTCACACTTAAGGTTTCCACACTAAAACTTGATAATCCCTGAAAGAACAATTATTAAGTTATTTACTTTCAGTCTTGTGTCAGTTGTAAATTAACCCTACCTGAGCAAAATACTGAACCGACATCATAATACTTTTAGCAGAATGATGTTCTCGTGTTAATTGCCATTAATTGACAATGTTTGCAGAGTTTCTTGTTATACGAGCTAGTCCTTGTGATTGTAAGACGCGATCACTGAAGGAATCAATGAATGAAAGTTAATTGTTGCTTCCTTGCAGGTGTGTGTGATGGCCTATGTGAAACTGCACAGCCTCCTGCAGACTGTACTCTGCCTGAGCTGGGAGGAGGTCTGCTTCCTCCTGGGTCGTCTTGGTGCCCCCTTGTGTTCAGAAGGCGTAATGGACGAGGTCTCTGACTGCCTGCAGTCCGAGACCTTCTCCCAGCTGGTGCCCATTGTGCGCACGCTACTGGACCAGCACGCCGACCCCGTCACCCTCCAGAACCTCCTGCCCAACCTGCCCGTCACCAACGGCAGCCCCACCTTCGCCCAGGACCTGAAGGCGTTCTCCCACACTGTGGAGTGGAAGGAGTTCTACCAGCAGGAGGTCAGCGTCTCGCACAGACATTACTCATCTAAATACATGTAAATCATCTGTTGTTTAGCAAAGAAATGAGGCTTTTCCTCTGTCCTCAGTCTGTCTAAGCAGGTGTCGTCTGCCATCCGCTCTGTTCTGGCTCTATTAACTGTCAAATTGTGGAGAATTTTGTTTTAATTTCTGACATTACCTCCCTGTGAGAAGTTTGGAAATCTAATGCAAACATTCGTGAGAATAACTAAATGTATGTCATGAAAAGCGATAGACATGCATATCTTCTGCCAAGAGGAGTTTTCTGGCTGACCTCCTGCTGTATTTAAAGCAGACGTCAGTTTCTACTTGAACTTGTAGTTGAGTTATTTTGTGAACCGATGCCAAACAGATGCACTGTCCTCCACCCGAGTACAGATTTATCACTGGTCTATGTGACGGCGCGGGTTCATAAATCTGCTTTGTTTAGGTTACTTATGTATACAGATCCCACTATACGTTAACCGGTATGGAATAACTTCATTATGCCCGGAGACAGTTTTGAAACTTAGCCAAAGCAAGTTTTCTCATTCACTTCAGTGGACACGTCCTGTCGTCTGCTTCGTTATAAATGTATGGAAGCCTGTGCATTCCTATTCATGTTTTCACCAGGAACGGAAATATCTCCTGATGATTTGAAAGAGTCACGGCTAAATGCAAGTTTTTGGAAATCAAGTTTCTGAATAAAAAAAGCCAAAACATGAAGCGCCCTGTCTAGTAAGGACTCAGAGTAGCCCCCACTGGACTCAAACCAGGGATGTTGACATTGTGCTAACCACTTATCCACTTTCTTTTCACTTCGATTACAATATGGTTTGTGTGTGTAACTCATTCACCAACACTCCTGGATATTTGCATTCGGAGTATGTGAAATTATTTTTTTTTTACTGTCTTAAATGATCCTTCATGTGTTAAAATCTGCGTCTAGGTTCAGTCCACCATGGAGCAGTATGAGCTGGACACATTCGGGAGGAGCCACGACATCATGTCCAACTTCTGGAACTCGAGCTTCGATGACCTGATGAGCACGGCCTACAAACGCGACAAAGATCGATCGGACAGCAAGTCTAAATTTCAGGTAGTGCGACGAGCGTCCACCTTCAGTGTGTGCTACAGGTGACTCTGCTCAAGTGTCAGTTTTTAACTTTAAGCTGCCTGCTGTTTATTTCTGGCTGTAAAAAAAAAACTAAACAGGAAGTGATCGTGAATCCCTACCTGAAGCGAGTCAGGAGCGAGAACAGCCGGTACCTGAGCTGGCATAAGCAGAACTACGGCCAGCAGGGGGTGGCGTTGCAGCATTGGAAAGCTTTTCGCAGGCTTCTGACCAGTGAGAGGGGAGCGTGGGCCCACAGGTAGGACAAGCTCTCATTCACCGAAACTCTTAGAAAATTTTGGTTTTTCAAAGTACAATGATCTCTTTGTGTTTTTTTATATATTTTTTTTAAATTAGGGTTCAACCGGAGGTGAAATGGAAATTATCCAATGCAGAGACCTATTCAAGGATGCGCCTCAAACTAGTGCCCAACTTTAACTACGATCCACACGGTGATGCCAGCGCCCAGAGGGACAACATGGGTATGTCTCACATTGTGGAAAAAAAATTGCTTTTTGCGCAAAGCAAAAGGATGCAGAGATAAGGTTTGTTTCTGACCATCAGGAGCGGACAGCCCTCGCAGCACTGAGCAGATCCCACTGGCTGTTGCCAAGGAGGCAAAAGTGAGCGACATGGAGGACGATCAGCTAGGAGAGGAGGACCTCGTCCATGCAGACAACACGTGAGTCTCACTTTTAACCATTAAGCGAGTTTCGACATTGTGAATACATTGCTTGCCGTCTGTGTATTGGCTTCTCCAGTAGTCTTCTTTGAGTTAATCATGAAAAAGAATATATCCTGAAGCACATTTAATTTCCTCCCCTTTGAAGATCTTCATAGCAGTGTCAAATGTTTTTCAACTCATCCTGCTCTTAATGTTGTTCAATAAGACCTTGTGTCTCTGCCGCGAGCAGAAATGCATGATTATATGGATGACAAATATAAATCTGACATCATGTCACACGGTCTTAGAAGAACGAAAATATGAGACACATCAGGGAACCTACAGATGCACTTCTTTACTCAAAATTGTAAAGAATGAAACGAGAAAGGCTTGAAATATATAAAATATTCATTTTTAATTAGTTTATGGTCAAATTTGCCTTTTCTATATGCTGTATTTGTTTCACAGTACTTTAAACAATACAAAAAGATTCTGAATGTCATGTTTTCACGCCACGCAGCAGATTTAGGTGAGACGTGTTCTCATTTTCTTCCAGGGGGGAAGGAGAAGATGAGAGCCAGAAAGAAAAGTTGGTTTTGTCCGAAGACTGTGAGCTCATCACCATCGTGGCGGTTGTTCCCGGTCGTCTGGAGGTCACCACCCATCACCTGTACTTCTACGACGGCAGTAGCGACAAAGAGGAAACGGAGGACGGTAAGAAACACGCGCCACACAATCTCACGGCGTTCCAAAGGGTTTATGTCTGACGTGACTGTGACACGTCTCCAGGAATCGGGTTCGATTTTAAGAGGCCGCTGTCTCAGCTGCGGGAGGTTCATCTGAGGCGCTACAACCTGCGACGCTCCGCGCTGGAGCTTTTCTTCATTGACCAGTCGCACTACTTCATCAACTTCAAAAAGAAGGTGACAATCCTTTCAAATCGGTCCGCGCTTTTTCCAAGTATTCTGAAAGAGAAGCTTTTTGAAATGACCTGCAGGACTCATTTAAAAAAAAAAAAAAAATCTCTTCTCACTTCAGGTACGAAACAAAGTGTACTCGAGGATTCTGGGACTGCGGCCTCCGAACCTGTTTTACTTTGGCTCCCGCTCACCCCAAGAGCTGCTGAAGGCCTCCGGACTCACACAGGTGCTCATTCAATTCATATGAAGCAGAGATTTGGTGCAATACACAGAAATGTACAGTACAATCACTGTGCACACTGCAAAAAATGACCATAGGGATCGTACACAACACCGGTTATAGAGATCACATCAATCTATTATTCTTACTGTAAAAAACAAAAAAAACGGCACCAAAAACGTACAAAGCATCAGATGACTCTATTAGCACTATTATGAACTGAATGATGTTCAGCTTTGTCACCAATCTGTTGTTGTTGTTGTTGTTGTTGTTGACAGAAATGGGTCTACAGAGAAATCTCCAATTTCGAGTATCTGATGCAGCTGAATACCATCGCTGGACGCACCTACAACGATCTGTCGCAGTATCCTGTGGTTAGTGTTTATTGTTACTGGCCCTTTTATGACCAAAGATGCTGCACAGTGACAGGAAGTCATGTAATGGACTTTTTTTGTTTTTTTTGTTGTTCTTCAGTTCCCCTGGATTTTGTGCGATTACACGTCTCCCAATCTGGATCTGGATGACCCGTCTGTCTTCAGAGACTTGTCGAAGCCCATCGGTGTGGTCAACCCGCGGCATGCGCACAACGTCAGAGAGAAGTACGCGGTTACGTTGCAAGTTTTAATTTGAAGCATTGAGCCGCCAGCTGTTAATGTGTGAAGCAGATTACAGCTTAGAATTCCCTTCCGTTTCTTTTTCTTTCTTCTTTAACTATTGCATTCTGACAGTGTTTACAATCGTTTAAATTATTTTTAAACGAGTCAACTTTTTGTTTCCCCTCTCGAGGTATGAGAGCTTTGAAGACCCGTCGGGCACCATCGACAAATTCCACTATGGCACACACTACTCTAACGCAGCGGGAGTCATGCACTACATGATCCGCACGGAGCCGTTCACCACGCTGCACATCCAGCTGCAGAGCGGCAGGTGTGAGCTACTTCCTGGTTTTGCACAGGTGATCTCTGTATGGTCTGATCTCACACCGTTGCCGCTGTGCAGGTTCGACTGTGCAGACCGGCAGTTCCACTCGGTGGCGGCGGCCTGGCAGGCCCGCATGGAGAGTCCGGCCGACGTCAAGGAGCTCATCCCCGAGTTCTTCTACTTCCCAGAATTCCTCCAGAACATGAACGGTGACGAGATCTTTACTGTTTTGAGAGCGAATTGTTCTCGTTTATAGCGCAATGAGTGTGGTTGAAATGTGAATGTGGGTTTACCGTCGCAGGCTTCGACCTGGGCCAGTTGCAGATATCTCAGGAGCCGGTGACGGACGTTGTTCTGCCTCGCTGGGCGACATCAAGGGAAGACTTTATCAGAAAACACAAGAAAGCCCTGGTGAGCCTGCACAGACACCCAGAGCCTTAAAAGGCGGTCATGCGATATTCCCCCAGTGTTACAGTGAAGAGACAACAATGAGAGATAAAGATGGTTTCCTGCACTCTAGGAATCTGAGCACGTCTCCAGTCATCTTCACGAGTGGATTGATCTGATCTTTGGCTGCAAGCAGAGAGGCGAAGAGGCAGTGGACGCTCTCAACGTCTTCTACTATTGCACGTATGAGGGTAAGGCTGGAATGACCCACTGCAAATAATTCCGCCTAATCCTCTCGTGTGCTGTATTTTCCAAACCAGCGTCCAGTCCCAAAGCATGGATTTGTTATTCTTTCCTAATGAATGACAGACGGTCTTCTGGCCTCTCTGCAGGTGCCGTGGACCTCGATGCGATTGCTAACGAGAATGAGCGCAAAGCCTTGGAAGGCATCATCAGCAACTTTGGACAGACGCCCTGTCAGCTCCTCAAGGTGCACTCCAACGCTTAAAACACAGCTGCTTCCTAAGAGGCGATGTTCCTGTGAGTCTTCGTTTTGAAAGCTGACCTTCTGTGACACGTTTCGTTTTGCGAACAGGAGCCTCACCCTCCCCGCATGTCAGCGGAGAACGCAGCCAGACGGCAGGCCCGTCTGGACACTCTGCCCCCGAGCATCTTCGAGCAGCTCGGAAAACTTCGGCCGTTTGTGGAGGTGGGTCCCGAAAAGAGCTTGACGGTCTGTCCTTTCTCTGATTAATATTCGACATGTAAGTTTATATTTACATGTGTGCTTCAGGTGGTCAGTGATGGATTTCCTCTGGTCCAGGCTGTGGTACCAAAGAGCCAGAACCGGCCCTTCATCATCCAGCACTCTGATACACTGGTAAGAATGACTTCGAGTTACTTTAATGGCACAGGCACGTAAATCCCATTAGATATTATTACAGAGAGCAGACATATAGACTGCAGAGCATTAAGGACAATCCTGAAAATATTCACGCTGAAGTTACAAGGAATAAAGGCCTTTTAGTTTCCCTAATCCTCTGCAAAATTGGTTAATTCTTGTTTACCTGAACTGCTGAAAGAGCAAAAACTATTTCTGCATCTACATTTTGGGACTGAGGATAAAGTCGCTGATCCTCCTGAGCTGCTGGAAAGAAATTATAAGTTAAAGCTTGATTTGCCAAACAGTTTTTCTGAACATTTTGTTACTTTCTCTCACTTATAAAAAGAAACTTATCAGTATACAAAGGAAAAAGATAAAACTGACTCAATGTAAAGTCAATAAAATTATGGGTTTTTTTAGTGTTAAAGGATGACAACATCCCCTTGTTATATATGGCTTTACGGTGTACATCAAAGATTCATTTTGAATCTGTACTAGTCCCAAGATACTTAAATGACAGCGCTAAGCGTTCTGCCTGGCACTTGATGTTTTTCTGAAATCTGGCTTTTAGTTTTATAAGGTCTTTAGTTGAAGCCCACATTTCAAAAGTTCATTGTTTTTATGTGACGGTGCTTTTTCTCAACAGGTGACCGTCAGTTCCAATGGTTTAATAGGAACACACAGCTGGCTGCCATACGACAAGCAAATCGCCAACTACTTCACTTTCACTAAAGACCCCACCATGACAAACCCCAAGTGAGTGACATCTGAAATACTACACTCATGTCTGGTATATTTATGGATCATGAATGTTTGTTTTTTTTTTTTTTTTAAGATCACAGCTTAACCTGACAATTCAGCATGCTATCCAGAGATTTAGGAAATGTTGCAAAGCAGCAATGCTCTCAAAAATAAAGGCGTAAAAAGCTGATTCTATCACTTAACATGAAGCAAATTTAATATACAGATATGACATCAGGAGTCATTGTGGGCCATGCCATTATTTCCGGGACTCCTAATTCATATGCATTCTGTCTTCTAGTATGTGTGTGTATAATATAGTACAGTCTCGCAGATCAGATGTTTTCGTGATGATATTACGTGTTGAAAAAAACAACATCTTGTCTATACAGTAAATGGTTGAAAAGTACTGTAGTGTATGTAAAAGTGTGTGAATATCTCTCTCTCCTGCAAATCAACCTCAAAATACAGCTTCATATGCAGAAACAAGCTTTTTGGTACTTTTTGCAGAATATCACAAACCATAGCGCATGAGCCACTTACGGCTATCATAAACTTCCCGGTGGGTAAAAAAAAAAAGAAGAAAACTTCTAGAAGTTGGATGAAAGCGAAACATCTGTCTCTCCGTCCTCGTAGCTTCAAAGCCTGTTTAATTAACTGAGAGCCGGTTTAATGGAGGATATTTTTAACTGATCTTGAATGCGGATATTCTAACAGAGAGTAAATCATGATAAGAGAAGCATTTGAAGCACGGTTTTCACACAGGGTGTAATTTGCAGATGTCATGACAGTTTAATTGCCGATTATAAATCTCATCTTCTTTTAAGCTCCAGCTCCTTCCCCTCACGTTTAAAAAAAATATATATATTTTTTGTCATTGTTTTTAACTGTCTTTGATCTCCTCCTGTCCTCCTTCATGTGTCGCAGGACGCAGCGTTTCCTGAGTGGACCTTTCTCCCCGGGGGTGGAGATCAGCGCTCGGGTGCTGGTGGTCTCCAACGACGGGCGTCTGCTGTTCAGCGGGGGTCACTGGGACTGCAGCCTCCGCGTCACACAGCTGGGGAAAGGCAAGCTGGTGGGCAGGATCTGCCGGCACATCGGTGAGCTCTCACTGTCACATCTTCAGTATGTTGTCCTTTTTTATTGTTTTTTTTTTTACTAATGGTATTCTCGTGTGCTTTGCGAAGACGTTGTTACCTGTTTGGCTCTGGATCTTTGTGGCATCTACCTCATCTCTGGCTCAAGGGACACGTCCTGTATAGTGTGGCAGGTTCTGCAGCAGGTGAGCACACACACACACATACACTTGCATAATTTTGCACAACAAAACTGTGTTCGACGCTCTTGCGTGTGTTTTCTTCTCTCCTTCAGGGTGGCTTCTCCAGCAGCCTGTCTCCTCGACCCGTGCAGATCCTCTGCGGACACGACCAGGAGGTGACCTGTGTGGCCATCAGCACTGAACTGGACATGGCCGTCTCGGGGTCAAAGGTCAGTGCTCGCGAGCTGTTTGGCTGCGCGCATCGGTTATGTAGGTTTGTCCATGTGTGAATGCTTGCACTCGACTTTAATAGCAACGACGTGCATGAGAACACCACTTTGGAGGTTCTCCAAGTAAACTGCGATGTTGTTCATTAGACACCAGAGCGTAATGCGTGCCAGGAAGTAGGTTTGATAGCTATAAGGAGACAGATGTTGCTGTCCTATAGCCAGGTTTTGTTGGTCCTCATAACACAACCAGGGCCACCGACACTTTCACAAGTCTGTTTTTTTCTCCATCATGCCTCATCCCAAGCAGGAGGCCTTTTAGTCTAAATCGGTTAAGTTAATTTAAACCTACTGCATTTTTTTGTTTTTATCTGGTTATTGTGACTAATTCTAACTTCATTCTTCACTTATACTGTGGAGATTTAGACACACAATTTTGTGTCTAGACAAGGTGGTTAATAGGTCAAGATTAGCAAGCCTACAGGTTTACAGTCCTTTGGAAATAGAGTAGCCATACAATGATATAACGGAGCCACTTCGCTGCTGCAGCAACTGAATAGAGCACAAAGGATAACGTTGGCATAATTGAACAACCAATCTGACAGATGACCTTCTCCCTTCTTTTCCCAACCCTGAATTACATAGGCCAATGCCATCGGGTAATATCATTATTGAAAACACCAAGATTGGTTTAAAAATATGAACTGACCTACATTTTGCTCCGTTATCCCCTTAATAGTACCTCATGCCCTCATACATTAACATATTTTTCTCCTTCACTTCACTTCCAAAGAGTAAACACAGAGTCCCGGTATGTGGCTGGCAAAAAAAACATCAGTGAAAGAATTATGAAAAACATTTTCCCAGGGGAAATACAGGAGACTAAATTTAACTCAAACTCTTCTGTGTGATGCCTGGTTCCCTGTGCAGTATGTCGATAGATCTCGGAATGGAAGTTGGGTTTGTTTTTTGTGGGTTTTTTCATTCTTTCTAACCCTGTGCTGATCGTCACGTCAGGATGGGACTGTGATCGTGCACACGGTGCGACGAGGCCAGTTCGTGCGGACACTGCGACCTCCTGTTGACAGCTACATGCCTGCGCAGATCTCCGGGCTGCAGGTTGGCATGGAGGGTCACATCGTCGTACAGACGTCTCTGGAGGAGAGCTCCCACAGGAAGGTACTGGACTGTGCACCGTGCATTACAACAACACGTGCAGTACATGCAGTTTCTCATCTGTGCTCTGCTGATCTCCTGCAGGGGAAGTACTCCATACACGTCTACTCAATAAATGGATGCCTGCTGTCCTCCTTCAACATGGAGGAGCAGGTGACTGCACTCCACCTGGTGTCTGAATACGTCATCCTGGGAACCATGCAGGGCAGCCTCCATATACGAGATTTATGCAGGTAAAGCAAACTGAGATTATCATTTGAAGTTGATCTTTCGCAACACTTTGGGGGTTTTTTCCAATTCTGTGCTCCCCATGTCACAGCCTGGATGCTTTGATAACCCCGCTGGCGTTGAGGGTCCCTGTGAGGAGTGTGTCCGTCACCAAAGAGTCCAGCCACATCCTGGTGGGACTGGAGGATGGGAAGTTGATTGTGGTGGGGGCAGGGAAGCCAGAGGAGGTGAGACCCTGACTGTGAGATGAAGATGAAGGAGTTTTGTTTTTTTTTTGGGGGGGGGGGGGAGTGGAAGATAAGGCTGCTTTGTAGTTGCTCCTGGATTTTAGGATTCCAGGTTAAAGCATTCCAGTTTAACTGATGAGAAAGGATTATAGGATCGTAAATCTCCTGCTTAAGCTCCAGCACGATAATGAATATTCTACATGTTCATTCCCTCTCCGCAGGTTCGCTCAGGACATTTCCCAAGTCGCTTGTGGGGCACCCGCCGCATCTCCCAGGTGTCCGCGGGTGAAACGGAGTACTTACCTGGTGACAGCGCCGGCAAGTGACGGGGGGCCGCGGCGGAGGAATTCTGCTACATGCAGATACGCGCACCAAAAGACTCAACAAGGCCTCCCGTCCTTTACGAGCTGGGAAATGACACTCCTCAGCCACTGATCTCTCTGAGAGAGTAACTATACACTGAGCACTTTGTTTATTAAATGATTTTATGTTTGTTTTTTGTTTTTGTTTTTTGTGCGTCTTTCATTTAGAGTTGTAACGTTTTAAATCAGCATCATTCCAAAGAGTGGCCTTATTTCGTTTGTATTGAGAAGAACGAGATGTTTGAGGTGGTGAAGTGCAGTTGGACTGTATTCGCTCTGAGTCATTGCAGGGGAATGACTCACCCTGATGCACATCTAGCCTCAGAAATGAAGACGAGTAATGCTGTGAATTCCCCGGACTCCATGTTTTTACTCTCTTTTTATGGTCAGAGGCACAGCTGGGATATCTGGACTGTTGAATGTCCCGGATGCTGTTCTCTGGCAATGGCATCTTCTTAATACTCCTGGAAACTTGAAAAAAGAAAAAAAAAGAAAAAGAAAACCCACAGAAGACATTGCTCGATATTTCCATGTTGCAATACTTTCATGCACCACAAGAGGGTTGGCTTTGTAAAGAAAAACAAGGTGTAATGGAGACCAGTTGAACTTGTGCTGCATTAAGATTTTAAGTTGGTCGACAGATGCTTGTCCTCGCACCAGAAATGCACCTCGATACCACCGTTTTGTAGTTCTGCATACCTTCAGGCTCTTAAGTGTCGCAAAACTGTTACAGTTAAAGCAAACAGCTGCTTTAATGATCGAGTATGTGAAATATATTCACTTTTTTTTTTTTTTTTATCGTCATCAGACCTTAGATGCAATGAACCTTAAAACAAGAGCCATCTGTTGCCTTACACACAATAAAGTAAAGGTGTTTATAAATTCTTACTCTGTGTACCACATGTTTATATCCTTTTACATGGCCTGAAAAGTGCCTTTTTAATCTTTTCTGTAAACACTGAATGATTAATCGCATTATAGATCACTATGTGTCAGATTTCTGTCCCCGCCGGCCTGATATGAGCTCCTCTGCTCCCTCTGTGACTCACATGTGAATAAGATGTTAATGGACTCTGTGAACTGTTGGCTGGATGAACACACTTGCCTGTACTAGTGCCACAGTGTTTATGGAGCATTGAGAACATCTGAAGACACGATGACTCTGGAACACGTGGGCAGAAAGTCTCTGAGGGAGCTTTAAAGGAATTCACTTCCTGCCAGCGGTTTTTTTTTTTGGTTTTTTTTTTCCTCCTTGGTTTGAACAAAGTGGTTGTTATGCTGTGTCATGATGGGAGACAGACAAAAGGGAAATATTTGGGTGAAGACAGTACCTATAACTTGTTGCACACATACAAATCGCCTTGTCTTTGTCAGTGATGCTCTGAAATATTGTAAATGAATTCAAAGGAAACTATATTTAAAATGCTGTTTACTTTCCGTGTTTGCTTTCCACACTGGAAACACGTTACTACAATGTATTCAGGCTGTCTGGAATTGCAATTCATACAACTGTGAGATAAGAATGTAATAATAAAAAAAGAAAAAAAAGAAATGTGTGCAGCTGATACTGTCCATGTCTAATATGCTTTTTTGAATATTCCCGTTTTCTGCCAAAATCACGTTATGTAACACTGTTGCTTTTGGAACGTTTCACTTCACTCTGCAGAAATTCTCACAGCATATGATTTGATTTATCTGTGTCAGAACTATATCTTTACAATCATTACTGTGTGAATGAGACCCAGACCTCTGGTGTGGACATGTTGCCGGCAGACATCTCTTCTTTTGCCTTTAAACAACGCTTTATATTCTTCATGCATTCCTTTTCTGTCTTAAAGAGGCTCTCTGGATATACGCCACTGGAAAATAATAATCAAATTGCAAATAACACTTCTTCTTCTCAGTTTCCTGGCGGTTAAGTAAACCATGTACCTACAGGCACCTCTCAATAAAGGGAGAATTTCGCTGAAAAGTCAACCACTTTGTCAGTTACTTCAGCATTCATAACTTGTTTCAATGGTCATAATTAGAATATTTTTCAAATATTCTAAGACTTTGACATATTGTATTTTTTGACATACTTTCTAAAAAGTCTAACATAAAATTTAAGCTGCAAGCAGCATTGAGGACCTGCATCGCATGCCCACACACGTCGGACTGAGTCGCATGTCGAGGTTTTGTGCACGTCTCCCCAATTCCTTAAACAGCCGGATCGATGTAAACTACTTATGCCTGTGATCAGATGTGGACTCTCAAGCAATGTGTAAAGTTTCAGTCAGAACGGAGCATGTTTGCCTCACTTCCTGTTTCATGGTGAAACAAACTTCGTGGCGTAAAAACATTTGTGAGAGATTTTGATAACTTTTGCTCTTCAACCCCATTTCTATCAAAATAGCCCAAGTTGAAGTAGATTGAATTGTGCGTTTCGCCACAACAATAAGTGTCTGAGTTGTTATGAGGAGAATTTATCACGACTGAGCAAAACGAGCAAAATATCAACTATATAATATTATCTGTGCTGGCGTCAGTTTCATCAAGTTCAGAAGAATAAGGGGAGTTCTTTAGAGTTCCTCACTTCCCTCATAATAGCTGTTCAAGCATGTATGTTGATGTTGGTAGATTCATGCATTAAGGTGCAGTCGGTGCTTTTGAACGCTCTATATAAAGCCGGTGTTGCTGCTTTATTCGTCCCCTCCAGCTCGTTGTGTCTAAAGATGCTCCACTGTGTCCAGATTGCCCTAATATGGCGTGTTTTGTAAATGCAGACGTACTTTGAGGAATCCTCGCTACAGCCGTCCATCTCCCAGCCACGGATCACCCATTACTGAAAAATGAGCTGTGATTTTGATGTTTTTGTGCGTGTGTGGGTGTGGGTGTGTGTGAATGTGCGCGTGTGAACCACAGCGGGAAGGAAACTGATCTGCTGCCACTAAAGTAGATCATCCAGCTCCTTTACTGTAATCCCAGCCTTGCATGCGTCTGTGATGTTAACCCCAGTGGAGTTGAAAAGGTCACGGTGAGCAATGGCACATTGACTTGAAGAGGAGGCTTTGATCTCCCGGTGGGCTGCACATCCTGTCACCCCCCCCCCCCCCCCCCCCCTCACCCCCATCCCCACCCCCCCCCCATAAACACCTCAGTGGGGTACAATTCAGCGGGGTGGTGATGGGGTGAGGCGGGTGGTAAAACTGACCTGCAGACATTCAATGGAAACCACAGACCTGAATAAGGGAAGTGGGGAGGGGAGGGGAAGGAGGGGGTGCATGCACTCTGATGTGGCGGCACAGACAATGGAGGGAGGGATTAACACCTTGTTCACAGTTATTGGCAGTATCTCTCTCTCTCCTGTGACCTCTGCAGGCCCGGGGGCAGGTGTCGTGAAACGCTGCAATTTCAATGTTGTTCAAGTTGTTCCTGCCAAGAACTACAACAAAAAAAAAAACCTTCAAACAGGCGCCTGTCAAATAATCTCAGCCCCCTCCTTCTCTCCCCATCTGGCCCATTCCTTTTTAGCCTGTGTTTCTTCTGTTTTATACCTGCCTTATCATACTCACTCATGTATGACCACAGAGGTCTCACCCCTGATAAAGAGTCTGAAGCCTCCCAGCGGGATCATTCAGACAAGTAAGAAATAACAATCTGATAAGAACAGTTTATTTGTCTGATTTCAAATGTACTGGTGTTTATTTGGTCATTTATTTGATGTTTGCTTCAATTGCACTGAGAAAAAACTAACTTACAGATTAGTTTTTGAACAATTACTACCAATATATTCCAGCAACAAGTTGGTTTTGTTTTTTTATGTGTTTGACATAAAATCTATATTTATGTTTGTTCAAATAAAATGTTTTCAGACCTCGAACGACACAACACGTACGTGACACACTCATGGAGCAATGTTTTAAATGAATGGGTTTTTGTAGAAGCCCTGGTACTTGTTTTTCTAGCAGCCCAGGGTTTTTGCAATCAAAATGTATTTTCTATGTTGTATTTCTTGAGGGTTTTATCAGGGGAGGGAGAGAGAGAGGGGGATCCTCTTTGTCCTCTTATCCCCGAGCCGGCTTTGAAGTGCAAGTAGCTCTGCGTCTGAAGGAAGATCTCTCCATTTGTTTTCCTCTGAAGTCTTCGGGACTCCATGTGAGGAGCTCACTCCAATTTACAGGCTGCGTAATTTACACTGTGCCGCTTTTCTAATCTTTTGAATTGCCGAGATCAAACATGTGCTCTTGTCTTCGGAGCATCTTGTTTGATTCTCGTGCTCTTTTTGTTGTTGTTGTTGTTGTTATTGTTGTTGTTGTTTCTGATAAGGACCTATCACAGCTCTGTGTCAGTGGCCCTGCTGGGCTGGAAAATAAAGCTTCAGTGAAGCTGCGAACGCAAAATGTAGACGTCGTAATCGTAATCATTTTGTAAGTTTGGTCATTTGTCCTTCTTCACATGAAAGTACTCTAATTTGGAATATAAATGAAAATGACATGCATAATGTTTCACACTGTGGAATACCGAGTAACAAAACTCTATCACACATGAGCCGTCAATCAATTTTCAATCGGCTTTAAAATCTTATGTTGTGAAATAAATAGAAAAATCACAAGACAGAATTAAATGAAATAAAGTTATAAAAAAGAATTACTGCAATTGCTGATACTTTTAAAATCCAACATGCTCCTGAGTGAACACACAGCTTGATTCAAGATTCAAACCATTTAATGTTTTTTTTCTCTCTAAAATAGAGAATTCCAGCTTTATAAAACACATTACTGAGGTGTGTATTTTCCACACTGTCTGACAAATGAGGTTTAAACGTTGATATTGTAAACAGGTAAATAAATGTGCATTCCTGGAAATGCAAGAAAACATCTCATTGGTAAAAAAAACAAAACAAATCCAAACAAAAAAAACAAAACCCTACATAGTGATAGATTGAAATCTTAATATAATAATTCTGAAATCAGTACTCGATACTTATGAAGTACAAACATCTTCACTGTGTCCTCAAGCCAAATTTCCATATTTGGTAACTTCCACATGTATTTCTCTTTCTTCCAAACTAATAAAATTGAGTTAATGACAATAACAGAAAAACGTTGTGCAAAACATTGATGACATGGTGCTTGAGTATCAGTCTGAATAATTACTAAGTATGTCAGTTTTTCCTTTTAAGGTTCCATATAATTACATAAACATTACCTGGTAGTACACGTAGTTACCTTGTCAACGCTTAATACCCATAAACCAGAAGTTATTAGACACATTAGGGTGTTTGATTTGTTTTTGGCTTTTGTTTGAGCAAATAACACATGACACAGTAGTGCAGTAATACTGAATAGTGAATGCAAGATTTCCTAACCTCTTACAGAAGTATATTCTAATCAAACAGCTCAAAATGTCCAATTGGGTCCGTTTTTTGTCTATTTAGCACTGATCACAGTGTGTGTCCTTATGCATTCTTCCTCAATACAAAAGGCCGAGCAGGTCCATCGTTAATCATTTATCAAAAAAAATGCAAAGTACTGTTGTTGTGGTTTTTTTTTTTTTTTTTCCATCTTTAAAAGTTGCGCAGTATTTTGAACTCCAACAAGAAAATGACTGCATTTAAATGATTGTTTTGAGAAAATGTCTGTTTATGAATGAAAACTTTAACGATCTAATTCGGACAGGAATGGAGGTTTTCTGGGGGGGGGGGGGGGGGGGGGGGCGCTCCGGTCCCCGGCCCTCCGCCGTGCAGGGATGCAGCCAATCAGGATCCGTGGTTGAAGAGTCGAGCCGCTGATGGGAGGAGGAAACCGAAGGAGAGACGAACAGAGAAACTTGCAGCAACTTTTCCTGACTCATCTGTTGCAAAGCTGCAGGAGAGGCTGCGGCCAGCCAGCCAGCCAGCCCGTGTGCATCCCGGGGAGCCCAGACAGAAGAAACGTTGTTTCATCTCTCGCAGTTCCACTGAGGAATGCACTGAAAGGAGCAAATGCGTCCTGCTGCGCGTTTTTACCGGGAGAGAAAACCGACGGTTTGCGTAAAGACGCACCAGATTCCTGGACTATGACCGACCTCTCCTGACTGAAGAACCACGACGTTTTATATGTTTTGACTAGGATTAAGTGTCGTTTCAAAGGCAGTGGGCTGCATTAGTAATAATAATAATAATTTAAAAAAAAAAGATCTTCCGCGACTTGGAGACATGAGGAACATGGAAGCTGGAGACATGAAACTTATTGTCATATGCGCGCTTCTGCTGTTAAAAGTAAGAGACCCTTTATTACTGTTTTACTGGAGCATGCGTCATACTATTCTTTCTTTCTTTCTTTCTTTCTTTCTTTCTTTCTTTCTTTCTTTCTTTCTTTCTTTCTTTCTTTCTTTCTTTCTTTCTGTCTTTCTTTCTTTCTTGCTTTCCTTCTCAGTCCTTTTCGTCTAAACCTTCTTTCACCCACTTGGTGTTTTGAGACCATTGTTCCCAGAGGAAATCTGTTTACACCGCGCAGCTACACTTGATTAAGGTTTGTGTTTCCATCCCCTTGCTTGGCGAATGGCAGTGGAAAGAGTGAGAGACTGGACATTTGATTAAATCTCATCCGTTTCTGTTTTCAAGCCTCTCGGAGTGAAATAAAGGCACTTCTCTAGTTTGCCGTTGGTAGTGCCTGTTTCCCTGAAGCACACCCGAGACATTGGCCAGTCTAAACACCCGGTTTAAGACTCTGCTTGGTCACAGCTTGTCCTGGATCTGTGTGGAGAGCGTCTGTGTTTTCAACTTACTGTTCATCACCTTCCATTGTTCCACTGACTTGACACACATTCATACCGTCAGCTTCATACAATGAGCCTCCAACATCAGACAGGAGAAAAACACAATTTACCAAGATAATGCACCCATGCTGTATTAAATGATGTATTTTATGGACTGATTAGAGGCTCTGTGGTGTTTTATAGCATGTTATTAAGCTGAAATCAAGGTGGATAGAAAGCCCCAGCCTCCAGAGTTGCAGACAATAATATGACACTCATTCACTTCAAAAAGCCCATGGGGCTTGTAGTCCTGTCTGGACCTGCTCCTCAGACTCTAAGCACTTTTGTTACATCTCAGTATTTACATAACAGTTGAACTCACAAGAAGATGTGTATCCCGTTTAAAAACGTATGTCGAGAACATCAACAGGTTTTCCTTTTGGAATAAAGAGGCTGTTCAGGATCTTCTGTCAGGAGTGTCTCTGGTTGACCTCTCGCACATCTTCTTTGCATTAAAGCTTCACTTCTCCTGATTGTCTCCTGTTAACTTTGGTCTCTGGGGCTCATTTTGACTGCAGTTTACTGTACATGTCGCCACATTTGTTGCTTGCGGCAGTTCCTGGTGAAAATGTGGCGTGGCTGCTGGGGTCTGGATATCCGGAGCAAAGCAATTATCATCATTTTGTCCCTGTTTGTGGTGTTTCTTTGTGTGCTTGTAGGGGGGGGGGGGGGGTTCGAAGATCATTTAGTTTGTTACCGCATTCATTTGACTTTCCATGGAGCGGACAGACTTCAGGATCATTTCTAGTGTTTTTAACGCCAAAATGCTCTATGATAGGGATCAGCAGATGAATAGGTTGTGTGACGCCTTGTTTGGTTTAGGATCTCAGGTTACGCCTTTAAAAATGTCCCTTTAG
Organism: Blennius ocellaris; assembly: GCF_963422515.1. NCBI lineage: Eukaryota > Metazoa > Chordata > Actinopteri > Blenniiformes > Blenniidae > Blennius > Blennius ocellaris. The sequence continues at coordinate 9,547,109 of NC_137657.1, forward strand.
CTGTGACAGTAATCACTGCCGTGGCTTAGTTTGTCTCAGGCCTCTGTGGCGTTGGCTCATGGGTCAGCGTTTTCACAGGGGGAGAGCATCCTTTTGTGTGTTTATTTTCACGCAGATTAGATTAACTGTGGAAACTCCAGCCTGGACACTTCAAAAAGTCCCCCCCCCTACCCTCCACTTCAGAAGGGCCGCGAAAATGCTTCAGTCACTGAGATGGCTGAGAGGAAGCGTGTGTGTGTGTGTGTGTGTGTGTGTGTGTGTGTGTGTGTGTGTGTGTGTGTGTGTGTGAGATCCACGATGACTGAGTGACTCCGGCAGCCGTGGAGTTGAGAGCCCCATTGAAAGCGCAGCTCCTCGGTGGTCCGTCTGTTCTCACTGGGGAATCCCTTCACATTGCAGCTTCTTACCTTAATGGAAAAAGCAACTGCAGCTCACTTCCCTTCAGACTTTACGCCTCGAGTAGAACAGATAAGGTCAAAATACTCTGAGGGGGTCATGGCCGGATAATGAAACCTGGCTTGAAAATCGAATAGAATGAGAAACCTCAGCAAAGGTACACTGTTCCACTCCTACATTGCTTAAAATGTACTGAGTTACAAGTAAAGATACCACAAAATAAATAAAAAAATACACTGTACACTGTTGACTGTACATTACAGTATCTTCTTCACCTATAGAAAAAATATTTACATTCAAAACAGTGAAGTCTATAAAAGTTGCACTTTGAAAAAGAAATACAGATTTTCAAGGAGGAACTTATCGGCTATAAAGATGCAGATCAACAGATTTGTACATCCAGTTATGGTCATACAAAGGAGTGACTTAGAAGTAGCATAATAGATTACATTATCTCACTTTATAGCCAGAGTAAAAAAACAGCAACCTACAGCTAGAAGTGCCTCAAAATAAGACTTAATAATAATAATATGAGGGTTTTTTTTGTCATTTTTACGCTCACCCCTGGCAATGCAATTCATATTCTGTGTAATAAACCATGTTTTTTTTTTTAACATTAATGTCTAACTGTACAGACCAAATTCAATATCTATAATTTTTTTACTACACCAATAAAAACCCAATAGTGTCCTTATATAGTCATAATGTATATAAGCAGTCGAAATGACTTTGTCATTCCTATAGTGAGTACATCACTAGTCCCACCATCTCCAGCAGGGCATGGACTCAATCTTTCATTGTGTGCTGCAGCCCAGCGAGTGAAGTGCCAAGCTTTTGGCAGCAGCTCGTCTCGGTGGACTCGTCCCTCCAGCCAAGGCTGCACAGGGCCGCCAGGCTCTGCGAAATGACGTGAAAATAAACCAGCGCCGCTGTCGACAAATATTTACAAAAGTGTGGATTAAGAACCAAAAGGTTATCAAGTGTTAGGAGAAGAGCCTCATCTGTCACACGGTGGAGGTCCAGCTGGAGTTAACCGGAGGATGCCTCTGGTCACAGTCTGCCAACTCTCAATATTCAGCCGGATCCTACCGCCCCGGTACCGTAATGCCTACTGATCCGAGTTGCGTGGCTGCTGTTCAGATATCATCAGGCTCTTGTGCAGAGGCGCAGGCAGACTGGAGGCTTTTTTTCTTTTTTTTGGAGACAGGCGAGCCCCTTTTCAAAGCTCCTGTAGTATGAGCGTGGAACATTTTAGTCTTGTGCGACTGTAGGCATGGCGCCCTGTGTGTGTGTGTGTGTGTGTGTGTGTGTGTGTGTGTGTGTGTGTGTGTGTGTTTCTGGTGGGCTTTTTGTCAGAAGCCCTACAGGTTCCCACACGCTCCTCTTGTGTTTCTTGGCAGACTTCAGAGACACAAAGACAGAGACATCACCGAGCTGTTTAGCTGTTACTTTCCCCCCCCCCCCCCCCCTTTGCAGGAGGTTAGTTGTTAGACATCTGTTCGCTCTTGTCTGGCCCCCGGCGGCGCGGGACAATCTCCCTTATACGCGTGGATGTTTAAGATGCCGTCACACGGCCCTGGAGAAGTGGGTGTCAGTGAAATACTGACCTTCGTAGACACACCTGCAGGCCGAGTGACTTCAAAGACCCCCCCCCCTCCCACCCAAACGGACACTCTCATGCTGTGCAGCCTTGGTTAGCTGACACCCTCGCCTGGGGCCAGAGCCTCCTTCTCTATATACTTTACACTGCGTTCAACACACACAGTTACACATTGTCATTCACACTGATTTTGGAGTGAGTGGAAAAGTAAACTTGGAAACTTTGCCCGCCCCCCCCCCCCCCTTTTCCTTCCTTCTTTTCTGATTGTTTTCCTTCTCTCCCTCCCCTTATGTTTTATTCTTTCCATAGATCTAAAGCCATCTGATTAAAGCCAGCCACTCATGTCAGGCACTAACCCGGCTGCACAAGCTGCGAGGAATGTCTGATCTATTCCTCATGTCATAATTCAAGCCGGGCTCTCCATTACCCACTTGCAGATAAGGACTCAGTGCACTTAAAGGTGAAAACTGAGGCAGATTGAAAGATTAAAAAAAAAATAATAATAATTTTGTTCTCCACTTCTTTTTTTTTGTTTTTTGCTTTTTTGGTAACTACTGCAGTCAAATGTTTAACATGAATCGGGCATCTATGGTATCAAAATACATAAGGGTTGATCCTAAAAAAGACACTTTCTGTTTATTTTCCTTACTAAAAATGCACAATGGTGGTATTTTTTCCAAACTCTGTCATCTGTTTACCGTAGGTTTCTCTTGGAAATGCCTGTGCCAGCGGCCGCTATACTGAATCAGGGCAGTGTTGCAGTCTGTGTCCTGCTGGCTACGGTGTGGAGGTCGACTGTGGGAAAGAGAATACCAAATGTGAACCGTGCCCACAGGGTAAGCACTTATAATCTAATGTTTCTCATCCGTTTGTACCTGTTGCAGTCTATGGATCTGTGATTTACGCGAATGGCTCTGTTCAAAAGTCTTAACTCGCCTGACAGTGCGTACGACAATTTAAGATTCCAAACAAATGGAGGTATTTTAACTCCTCACTGTGTGTTGCGTTTATAGCTGAATGGTTCCTCTTTAGCTGTTCCATCTGATTCATTGGCGCATGTTTTGAGCCTAACTCCTCTCTTTTGGACTGGAATTGAAGACAACACATTGCTCCTCAAACAGTTTCCTGTTATATTCGGTTAGTTGTTACCGAAGTTAAAACACTGAGATAGTATGGTTTCAAGTTTGCACCATGTTCATGTAGTAATTTCTAGATTTATGATCTTCAGTTAAGTAATTTAATCTCTTCAGAAAAAAAAAATACTTGAAAACAATCTTTTGTTCCATTATGATTAGGTTTAATGTTTCCCCAATAGAAGGAATTGAGTTTTGGTGTTTTTTTATTAGGTTTGGGTTCATTACTTTTATCATCATTGCGCTGTGATGTTGCTTCATCTGATTAAATAAAGGCTTAATACAAAATAACACAATGCGTTTGATGTTTCATCTCCGTCGTGTGTCTCATGACATTGGAAGTTGTTTCACGACATCTCGTAATTCTCCGTATTTTGGTGACAAGTTTACATGAAATGAATTGATGCTGACGTCTATGACCTTCTTCCTAGGAACGTTTTCTTCGTCCGAAGACCTCAGTCCCTGTCGTCCATGTGCCAAGTGCCCGCGGAGCGTCCCCACTGCGGCCTCGTGCTCGGCCACCCGAGACACGCAGTGCGAATGTGACAGCGGCTTCTTCTTCCTGAGCGTCCACAGCTTGTGTGCACCTTGTTCCAAATGCAGCCGCGGTCAGGGGGCCACCCAGGAATGTGGCCTTTTGGGGGACACAAATTGCCAGGTCTGTGCGCCGGGTACATTCTCAGAGGAGCTGGTCAGCACCAAACCCTGCCAGGCCTGCAGGCGGTGCTCTGACAGCGAAGTGGAGATCCGTTCCTGTATGCCCAACTCTGACACACTCTGCATGGGTGAGTTTTAGCACAGAATTAGAGGCTGTAAATCCATGCTTTATGCTTTTATCTCAACACACTGTAAGATTAAGGTTTTCTCTTCTGTTGAAATGATTGCTAAGTGCGCTTTTGGTATATAAGAAGACAATATTAGTCAAAGAAAAGATGAAAGAATTGAGTTCCCGGAAAAGGGGAAGGAGGAGTGAGAGGGTCTGAGGATGCGAGGACATGTGGTCAACACCTGCGTTCACACCTCACCTCCGAAACACTCTGGAGCTGTCCGAGCGAGGAAACACAAGCAGTGGTGGGGGGAAAAAAAGAAGAAGAAGAAAAAAAAAGGTGCCGCACTAAGACTGATGTCAGCTTGACAGGCCTCCAGTTTAACTCTCCGTAAGGACCTGAAGGCCAGGGGAGGCCGCTGACCCTGACAACTAGTCGTCCTGCTCCTAAATGGTGACGCTCGCTCTCCAGGAGCGAGGTCACCGGCGTGCACTGCGGGTCCCTCGGGTCACAACCCCCCCGACCCCTCGCAGGTCAGCACGGTACCTTGTAGCGTTTGATCCCAAAATAGGCCGACAGCGGGAGGGAGAAGGAGGCTGGAAATGGGGGCACGGAGAGGTTTTAAAACCCCGGGGGGGGGGGGGACAGGGATGACTGGAGCTATCATTACATCTGGCTCTAATTTATGGCGTACAAATGTGTTCTGATGTGCATACATGCATTTGCAATAACTCTCCCCTCCTCCTTTCGTTCTTCACAGATAAGAAACTGGACATACTTTCTCTCCCGGACGAAACTGGCGAGGAAGAGGCGGTCAGCCCTTCGACAGGAACGCCCAAGTTTACCCCGCAGGACGAGGGTGGCAGCAACAACACTCTCGTCTACGTGTCTGTCCTGGCCGCCGTGGTGCTTGGCCTGCTTGTTTATGTGGCTTATAAATGGTGAGTTCTCACGGTGCGTAACGGCGGCTTCATACTTGGCTCGGGGATGAAAAACAGTCCACCGTGGGTAGTTGATGTAACGTTGTTTTCCCCTCTTGCTGTTCTTAGCTGGAGATCATGCAAACAGAAGAAAGCTCTCTCTAAGGCCCGGGCAGCCGAGTTGGGAACAGCTCCAGAAGGTGAAAAGCTACAAAGTGACAGCGGTGTGTTTCTGGATTCTTACAGCGTTCAGGACAACCAGCCGAGCAAAGGTGTGGTAGACACAGGCTCTCTGAATCTAGAAAGGCTTCTGTAGCTTTAGGAGACAAAAAAAAAACCCAAAACAACTTGTTGACTTTTACCGTAATATGTCTTTTTCTCCGGCAAGTAATTTCAATTTTGTGCTTGTAGAATTGTTTAAAAAAAACAACATGTGAAATGAGTGTTCCAGTCACTTTATCTAAGATAACTTAGAATTTTAATACCTAGTAGTTAAACAATGTCATTGTTTATTTCCGACGGTACTGAAGAGCTCACGTTACAAATGAGAGACACCTGGACGGCCGCGCTGTGGAAGTCCTGGGGCCTCTGTAATCATGCCAAGCTGTGTATCTCTGCTTTTCTGGTAGTTTTGAAATATCTTAGATAACAGCGACGGCAACAAGATAAGAATATATGTGTTAATATACTGAAAATTGCTTTCTTGCTTCCATTGTGAGTTGAAACACATGAACTCGTGTCTTACCAGGAACTTGGCTCATCGCTCTTCAAATTGTTTTATTTGACTGCAAATACAAACTTTTAGTTCCACTGAAACAGACTATGTGAGCTCGACATAACTTCATTAGATAGTCATCCATTATACTGTGTTTTTTTTGTGGAAACGTCAGCACTTACTTCCAGTTTGTTCAGCGTGTAAAACTATACAAAATTTGTGTAAAACAAAGCAAGCTTATTCTGTGATCTATTATGACTCTACATTGCGCTGTATGTAAATATTATATCTATATTATAGTTACTAAGACTGGTTTTATGCCACTGCCATGTTTCATTTTCACAACACAGAAACAACTAATATCTGATCCACAGCTGAAGTAAACTGTGTGAAAAACACAAGACACAGTAGACAGTTAAAGAAATAAAGAGTGATATTAGGTCAGAGTTGAATTACTGTAAAATGCCAATATGACTAAAAATGTCAATGTAAAGAGATCAGTTGAGCTGCAAAGCACGTTTTGAACTGCAGAAAGAAACCGGAGTGCATATAAAAAAAGACATGCACGCACAAGGAGTGTGGAAATTCCACATGGTATCCTCCCACCGCTAATTCATGGATAGTCAACTGGGACCAGCTCCAGTTCCTTCAACTTGTGTTGCACAAAGACGTGTTGAAGACGACTGGATGGAAATGCTAAATAATTTTATTGTTGTCTTTCGCATGAAACCATCGCAGGGACCAAGAGAGACAGCAAGCAAGACAACCGCCTGTACGTCAACCTCCCCCCACACAGAAAGGAGGAGGTGGAGCGTCTCCTGCAGGAGGGAAACGGCCGGGGGTGGAGCCACCTGGGGACGGCGCTGGGCTACGAGCCGGAACAGCTGGACCTGTTTGGGCACGGCGAGGCCCCGGCTCACACGCTCCTGTCTAACTGGGCCCAGAAAGAAGGCTCCACTCTGGGACTGCTGTGCTCCGCGCTGGCCCGCGTCGAGCGGCCTGACGTGGTGACGGCTCTGAACTGCCCCACGCAGGGCGTTTCTGTGGTCTGAGAAGCTCTCGGACTCTCACACAGACTACGAGGGGGGGGGCAAACTTTTTGACTTGAGGCGAGAGGCGAGAGGCACTCTCATATCAGAACCTCTCTCCCAGATGGAAGCCGCCACTGGTGTTGCCTTTGTTGACTCATAAGTCAATGTTCTTCTGAAAAACTGTGATCCGGGTTTGTTTTTTTTGGCCGTGGATCAAACTGCGTTAAGTGTTTCGTCACGTCACGTCACCGTCCGCCACAGGAAATCAACGCCACCACTGAAGGAACGCCTCATCTGGATTAACAGGGGGCGACCTCCACATGGAAGCAAGCACACACACACACACACACACACACACACACACACACACACACACACACACACACACACACAGTTTGTGGCATTAGGCAATATACCATGTTACACAAGTGTTATTATTCAGAAATAACTGTTTACATATCGTCTGGACAAAATTTACAATCTCTTTTCTGCCCTATCAAAAACAATATTCTCTTTAGTGTGATGCTGTAAACAAATGTGGACGACTTAGCTCAGCCGTGTTTCGAGGTTGGCCGGCTTTATGATTCACAACTAAAGAAAACCACTTTTGGTATTGCAGTGGATTTTTTGTTTTTTGCCAAAAGAGCATGTTTTTCTAACAGCACTGTTGCCTCATTGGTTTGGGACCATTTCTGAGCACATGTGGACAATTTAGAAAGAAAACTTCAATAAACCACAGAGAAGGGTTACATGCCATCTAATCAGATTTGCTCCAAAAAGGAACAGTGGGTTGAAATCTTTTTATTGCTTGTTTGGTTTTGTATATTTTTTTCTATAAGAACACTTTATCTAATGTGTAGATTTAAACTGTTCAGTAGACTGATTTTTTTTTTTTTTTTAACCAATATTGCCTTGTTCTATTGTTTTTTTCCTTCTTTTGTTCTGCTGGAGCTACTAAGTAGCTGTAGTATTTAGTCACTCCGAGGACTTGTAATGCAGTGACGCCCACAAGAAGCATTCTGTGAAACACGGAAACCCCCCTCCTATCAGGCTCCTTCCAATAATCCTCACCTTATTGTAAATATCTTAACTCTTGATATAGTTTCATAGTTTGAAGTTCTGGAATCATGAAGATGAAAATGTTGGAATATTCATAACGCACAGTCCCATTATTATAATTTTTTTTACCTTGATTTTGCCCTTATTAGAAAAAATAAATAAATTCAAACACGCTTTCAACAAAATTGCTCGTGATAAACTTGCTTTTGTATTTATTTAACCCATTTTTTTTATTCTAAATGTAAATAAAATCTGTGAGAACCATTTGTGATGTGCTAGTTGGGCTTCGGTTTTGAATTTGTAAATATATATTTTTTCACTACCTCACTTAAACTAGGAATACCTAAAACATGGAGTTTATTCGAGGATGTGGTGTTTCAGTTTCGCTTTATCAAAGAGGGTGAAAACAACTAAAAGTTGAATTCCATGGTGTTATTGTCCATTATCAATTTAAGTGGTGATGCAGCCATATCCACTCAACATGTCTCCCTTGTTTAAATGATAGTTTATATGTTCATCACGCACCAAAACCATCCACTTTCAGCAAGCCCCCTGACAAGACTAACCGTCCTTTCACAGAAAGTTTGTTAAATATTAAAACTGCCTTCATCGTCTCCAGCAGTGAGTTACAGAGCGGAGGATGAGTTCCCCTCACAGAACGAGAACCACATTAAAGCCCTCGACTCTCACGCTGCACATGCTTTGTCCCACGCCAAGCAGCCATTTTTGGTTTAATGCTGGACTTCCTGATGTTTTCCACATTATTAGATATTGTTAGCGGCTGTTGGGAGCCACAGGCCATCAAAAGCCTCACTCTTCATCTGGTTAGACACATTTGGTTGGAAATGTTCCTCAATTCCTAATATTTTACAACTTTTGTAAGACTTGCATTTATGCTTTTGCATTGTTTGGGTTTACACTTAATGGAATTCAGTTTAAAGAGAAAAGCCTAATGTGCTTTTACAGCAAGACCTGAGCAGTCCTTTTTTTTTTTTTTTTTTAACCAGGTGGCAAGAAATTTATAGCTTAAAACGCAGTTTTCTAGACCTGTGTCTGTCACTTGAAGAACAAAACCAGGTCCGTGGATTAGGGTAAGGACAGACTTGGAACATACCACGTCTTATCAAGAGATTTAGCTATAAGAACATTTCCTGTCCATACCCCGAGGGAAATCATTTAAGAGGTATTTAATAATTTGAGGGTGAAATGAAAATAATAGTTTGATCCTGAATCTTTGAGAGGAAGGTTTCCTCTTTCTCACCGAGGCTCAATCTGATTCCTGCTTCCCCCCACTTGTGCTCTGCTTGGAGCCTCAGATCTGTTAATGATCTCTTTGCCTTCAGTTCTAAGTGGGAGCAGGCATCTTGCATGGCCCAGGGCTGCGTTACATGCCGTCACACACTCCAGAAGGGACTGCTTAACTGCGGTCTGGAGCACACAGGCATGGGGCTGCGGAATGTGCACACACTGGAAAGGGGGTTGGGACCGAGGAGAGAGAGAGCGAGCGAGAGAGAGAGAGAGAGAGAAGAAGCCGAGGAGCGCCTCTTTCTGTGCTCGTCACAGCGCTCCATATTTAGAGCACACACACTGAGCAAATGTCTCTAATGAAAGCAGTCCATCACTTTGCTTCTCTTTGGGGTCGAACATCTGGATCAAAACTGTGCACATGTTCCACAGTGGGACTCAGGCAATGTGCATCTCTTATTAGAGGCGGGGAGTTCAACTGGGACGGGATTGGTTGGGCTCTATATTGATTATGAAGGAGCAACAGTTATCAGCTGAATGATGCTCAACTGACAATTCATCTTGTTTTGAGATTCCAAATGTAAAGCTTAAAACTTGACATGAAACATAATTTTAAATACTAACAGGCTGAGTTTTCTTTGCCAGGTGCTCTTTGTATAAATACTCCAGGCATCATCCCATCTTCTTTACTTCTTTATCCAACTTAGGCACAAGTGAAGAAAGTCTGTCGTCTCCCTCACTTGCTTGCACCACATTTTAGTAAATGTTTGCTCACTGATACAGGCAATTTCAAGATTTTTGCGGGGGGATAACCACTCCCTCTGGTAGCAGACACTCACTTTGACCCTCCCACACATAGACAAAAACTTATAACGATTACTGACATGCTGAATAGATTCAGTATAATATGAAATACCGTCATTAATCTGCTAGCAGGAGCTAGCACGAGCTACCTGGTAGTAACTTACAAAATATGCAACCGAACTTAGCAATATAATCAGATAGACAATATTTTTCACTAAACATTATGAAAGGTCCCACTGCAGCCACAGAGCCTCTCCTTCTAGGTCAGCTTCTGGTTCAAATTGGTAGAAAATCAGCATTTCTACGTCTCCAGACATGGACAGACACAGAAAGGGCCTGTTCTCAGTGGAACTCACAAGAGGGACTTTTTAGACTGGATGAAATTCAGGACCAAGGCTGAGTTTTGGGGAAATACGCTCATGCTGTTGGACCTCTAACACCTACGTGGAATTGTTGAAAAACTGTAAACACCAGAACAGACCTCGTGGATCGTAGGTGGAAGAGACCATCAGTAATAATCGGCAGATAGAAAATGTGTTTATCCGACGAAGCACAGACGAATAAGGGGCGTATGTTTACAAAAAAGTTTATTTCCTTTTAAAATGTTTTTACACTCGGTATGACAATGTGCTTACACAATACTTACAGTAGAGTAGGGTGAAACTTAGTTTGTACATAGAAAAATTATAACAAAAAAAAAAAGAGAGATCGACATCACCAACATTAACAACAGCAGAAAAAAAAAAAAAGAAAAAGAAAAAACCCTGGCCACTGAAATAAAATAAGAAGGCTGCGAGTCAGTGGAGTCCTAGATTTTGACAGGCTCGTTGGGGAAAACTGCATCAGGAGAACTGAGCTGGTGAGGAAAGGTGGGCTCACTGTGCTCCATGACCATACTCTCCTGCGTACAGCTTTGGTAATTTTACACACTATTTACACAGTTGGATCATGACATGAGAGTCCTTTTACAAAGTGTCTGCTTTATTTAAACATTCCCAAAACTATTATCTCATATATATTCATATATAAATCAATATACATATGTTGAAACTGGGTTTGATGCAATTATTGGGCTGTGAAAAATTTGATGGCCAGATGCTTAAGAAACATTGTCTGCAAACAGTGAAAAACCTCGGAAACTAGGTGTAGCGAGGCCAACTTCTAACTAGGACAAACCGTGGTAAAAAAAAAAAAAAGAGCCAGGACACACACACACACACACACACACACACAATGTTTAGTTTAAAACTGCAATGCTACAACCTTCTTTTTTAGCGTCATTCGTATTGATGGCGGACCGAGTTTGGGAGACGACAAATGGAGAAAACGGGACACACATTGAAACGGCACATCAAACATGGCATTCAAACCCTGCTCCCGTTATTATACATGATAAAAGACCAGAAAAAAACCAAAAATATTGATCTCTGACCCCTTTTACCAACCTGCCTGTCATCAGTCGAACCCCCAGAGTAAAAAATACGCTCATCCCAGTGAGGCCACGTTACTGGAAGCAGGACTCTCGAGGGGAGGGGGGGGGGGGATTCCCAGGATACCACTCTTGACTTCAGCCTGCATCATGCATTCATAAAACAACAGAGGCCCCAGAGTCTTGTGGTTAAGAAAGGCAGGGTTTGAGGAGTGGAAGCTTGGACCTCCACAGCCAAGTTAAAAGCAGCACCAGATAGAGTCAGTGGCAGCGGGGGTTGAGGCGTGCACGAGGAGGGCTGGACTGTCTGTGATCCGACTTTTAACAGTGGAAAGTTCACCACCAGAGCCGATTCCTTTATCTCTTCCTCATTCGGGGGGGGGCATAAAAAAATGTTTAAAACTGGAAATTGAGGTGATCATCTGAGGAACATATAAGAGCCACAAAATGGAAAGTAAAACTTGGGGAGGGAGAAGAAAAACAAAAAAAAAGAAAAGTCAGTGAAAATATGAAGTCTCTGTAGCACCCCTCAGTGTCATCCAGCGAGAGCTCGGCACCCAGAATGCACCACTCTAGCCTCGGACAGTCTTCAGAAACGGAGTTTCCGTGTGATCCACTGGAATTGGAGAGCTTCTCGGGCAGCAGTGCAATTCTTTGACATAAATACAGATAAGAAACTACTTCACTATTCAAGCTGGCCAGTTGACACGGAGTGAGTGGAAAAGGCAGATCTGTGCTTCTCCTCTGTTCACGCGGAGCAAATGCAGCTCGCCTCAGTACATTTCCGTGTCCTCCTTGGGCCTGTACACGGAGCCAAACCTCTGCATGTACTTTTTGATGTACTCCTTGGTCTTGTGCTTCACATTCTCATTGCACTCCAGGTCCTCCGGGTTGTTGCAAGCTTTCAGCTCTTTATTCATGACGCCATGAGTGAGCTACGAGACAGAACAGAGAGAGAGAGTTAAATACCTTCATTCTTACCAGGCTACAGCAGATGATGCAACTCCAATCTATGTAAAAGTTGTTGTGGGGTAACTGGATACTTAATCTCTCTTAGTAGCATTGCCCTTTATGATTTCAGACAATAAGACTAAATCTCCAGTCTGGTACAACAGCCTTCCTATGAGTCTTCAAAATCCACAGGCCCACCGGGAACCACGAGGGAAACAAAGCTGCCCTTTGAAGAAACGCTGGGCTGGAAAAGAGCTTTTCTTAACAAGGGCAGAGTAAAACAAAAGACGGGCAGATGACAGTTTACATGTGCAATGTGTTTTTCGTCTCCCCCCAGAAGGGAGAATACAAAAACCTTCGGCTGTTTGACGCAGAAATCGTGGGAGCTAAACTATTTAGTTCTGGTTTGAGGGAAGCTTTGAAAACTTTCCTTTTAAGTTGACCAATAAGCTCATTGTGCTCCGGCCGCGGAGAGGCCAGGACGCAGCTGCGGGCGTCTCGGGGATTCGTGGAAAAATAATAACTGCGGCTATGAACGCGCGTATTGTTTAACCTTACCTTTCGAGCCAGGTGTTTGAAATCTTCCGTGTTGCTTATGCGCCCTGATTTGCAGTCCGGCTTCCGGTAAGGATTTAGACACGTCACGATGAACTGCGACATCTGAGCAACACAAACACAAAGTCACATTAAGAACAGCAAGCGGAACAGTTATTCAGCATTTTCTCATCTGCTTGGGGGAAAAAAACAACCCCAAAAAACCCTTAAAAGGTATTGGTTACTTCATGAATCCTCAATAGTAGAAGAATGGAGTAAATGAAATCTACAATATGGAAAAAAAAAAAAAAAAGTGCCCTAAAACTCCATACTCAGAAAAATATGTTAATTAAGTGGATTAAATAGGTGAAATGCACGAAACACGCCGTGAGATCTTGTATAAATAAACTCTTTCACCATGTAACATGGTCCATGTTCAAATCTGTACCGACACTGTCCGAAATCCAAGAGTAAAAAAAAAAAAAAAAAAAAGATAGCGCCTGCTTCTTCAAATAAAAACCCAGATGTGAATATTGTTTGCACTCACCTCTTTGCGAAATGTCTCTTTACTTTTTTTAGCCAGTTCACTGGAAGTGTCTGCCTCAGCTGTCTTGGTGGAGAACTGAAACGACATCAGAGAGACAAATAACAACACATCCCCATCTTTATGACTTTACATTGTGTGTTTGGGGTCAAAATGGGAAAAAAAATAAAAAATTACAATGCCACTCTGGAGTTGTTTTTTTAATTTCACAATGTGGCTTTAATCCTGCACCAGCTCGGCCGGGCATGGCGGCACTCTGCTGAGCGGTAGCCATCAAGGTCAGTGGGCCATCGAGCAGCACCTGCTCGCCAGCTTCTCGACACAAAGCGGGGATATCCTGCCAGGATGCGGCCTCGCTGGCTCCTTCTTTCAACAGCAAACGCCAGCGGGCGACAGCTGACTTCATAGGGCCCGCAGAGCGCCGAGAACCAGCGGAATCGATGCGCGGAGACGCGGCGACACTGAATGCTTTGGAAGCACTCAAGCAACGCGTCATGATTCCGACGGCCTGGTGCGGACACTACCACCGTATAGAAGCTCGTACTGGGAAATGGTCCGTGACCGTGAAGCTGTTCTTGGCAGGAAGCGTTTCATGAAAAACACAAATCTGTGTTCTCATATTTTTTTCCCCCTCCATACTTAAAAAAAAAAAAAAAAAAAAAAAGACCTCAGCTACATCTTTCTCGCAGAGACAAAAGGCCACTTGCATAGTGAGGCTATAAAACTAGAAACCGCAAATAAATGAATGCGAGCTCTCCCAGATGGTTTTTATTATCCTCAAAGTGGGGATATAAAATGAAGGGAGAAAACAACGAGGCAGAGGAAGAGGAGATGAGCTTAGCCCCCCCCCCCCACCACCCCCCTTCGTGGCCTTGAGGCTTGGGGACAGACAGCTGAACGGAGGGCGGGGTGAGTGGGCACACGCTTCAAATTTCTGTCTCCACTTGATTCCGATGAAACCATTTGTGAGGAGCAGTCGTCGGCACTTTTATGGGACTCGATTGAGTATCGTTTCGTGGGTTAGGGTTAGGTGAGGCACCCCCCCACCCCCCCGGACACAGCTGAAAATAATCACCAGAGCAAGCATCTTCAACAAACATGATAATCATGTGTTGCATTTAAGCACAAATATTTTAGGAAACAAAAACAACCAAGTGAAGTGGATTCTTACGCACTTAAAAGAAAAAAAGGAAAAAAAAAAAAGATGAACTTAGATTTTAGGGTGTTCGATCACAAACATTTTCGGGCGGACTCCACGTGGACAGTGTGATCACAACACCCGACTTTTGAGCGGATCGCCGGAATCGATAAAAGGAATCGTTGGCCGATCTGGCCAAAGATTCTTAGGAATTGAAACACTGGGAACGGGTTCTCAACAGGAACCGGTTTTCCATTCCCATTCCCGACTCCCATCAAATCTCCCACTGCCGTGTGTCGAGGAAGCGTGTCGTGCACTTTGAGCAGAGAAAAAGCTCACCTTGGAAGGATTCTCATCGTAGGTGGGTGTTCCCAGGTCCATCTCGGACTCGTGGTCCACACTCGTGTTGTCACTGCTTCCTTCCCACGTGGGCGGGTCCCACTGTGTTTGCCTAAAAGGGAGACAACGTTGAAATCATATTGCCGACATGTGCCTTCCAGAGGCACACACACACATACACACACACCTCGTGGCAATGTGGTAGTAGTAGATCTTCCCCTCCGGGTCCCGAGCCACTTTCCAGTTGGGAGGTAGGACGATAGTTTTGGGTTTAGGGGGGGAGGGGGGAGGAAGGTCGATCACATTGTTGGGTACAATCATTTCCTGGAGGGCGAAAGAACATATGAAATAACCATGAACACATTTGTAGCTTCAAATGGAAATATGTACAGATGTGGCCCAAAACGATTGGGAAGATTACACTTCAAAAGAAAGTAATGGAATTACCTTAAATTAGATTAAGCTGACTGGAGTCACAGGCTGACACTTGTAAAACAGACAAACTACTATTGATTTTCTGTTCAATTTATCATTTTTAAATTAACAGAAGAAAAAACCAACTACTTCAGGAAAGGCATTTGTGTTTCTGAGCACAGAGTATTCTGCAAACCACTTTTCAACAGCTTCACACTCATGTCCAACATTTCTTGTTGGCATTTCTAGATCCACCCATAAAGAACATCACTGACATTCAGAAAGGTCGCAGGGCGGAGTATTACTTCACTTTTTGTCTTGCTTATCTTTCAATCATTCACACAATCTGTTGCCAATTTCCAAATTAGTGGAGGTAAGCTCTCCTCACATGGACCTTAAACCCAAAATTAGCAGGAGCAGCAACCTGACTGGAAAAAAAATTATCCTCAAGCTTAAATAATGCTGGCTGATTTTTGTTTACTTCAATTTGTAATGTGGAGGACATAAAGACGGAACACACACACAACTTATCAACATGCACACCGTCTATCTCTGCTTTAATGTCCTGCGAACAACATTATTTAGATCACATGTGTCAAACTTAAGACCCGCGGGTCAAATGTGTCCCGTCACGTTGTTTTATGTGGCCCGCGAGGGCTTAAAGGTCTGATTGTCTCAAACTAAATACCGTGTTATTTCCAATAGACGCGCAGTGCACGAGTGCAAGCCTTGGGGTGCTCGCCTTTTGGGAACATGTGAGCGCAGGTTCAAACATTCTAGAAAATACAGTAATTACATGTGCCTTTGTTGACACCGAAGTATTTTTGCACTCTTGCATACGCAGATTAAGACGTTCCCTGCGCTGGCCAGTGTTCCACCCGACGGCAACAAACTGAATGATTACTACAAATGGAGAAATATCGGTTTGTCTGTTCTGTTACGAGGCGTGTCGGTCGTCAGAGAACAACACAAGTCCACATTTTGACGCCGAGCACGGAGCGAAGGCTGCCAACGTTTCTATGCAAATGGTTATGTGATATTTGTAATATGAACACACAATAAAGTCAGAGTTACTTAAAATTGAGGAGCAGTTACGTTTATTTTACGTCATATTTCTTTACATTTAGTTACATTTATACTGTCTCACAGTTACATGTGGCCCTTTGAGGGGAACCATTATGGTGATGTGGCCGCCTGTGAAAATGAATTTGACACCCCTGATTTAGATGTACATCCCCCCCTTGTGGCCAAACTGAGACTGACATTTCAATTCTAAATATTTTTTTTTTTTTGAAGGACTCAACTCGGCTAAATAAACACATCAAGGATCTTTGTGATCCATTTGTTGCTTAAGTGATGTGAAAACGCAGAACAACTTTTTGAATTCTGTTTCAAGTCAAACCACCTCAGTTTCTATGATTACTTCTTTTACCGGCAGTTTCCCCATTAGGGGTTGCCACAGAGGATCGGATTTCATCTTCCGTCTCAGACGTCCACCTTACTCGCACCAAGCGCCTGCATGTCCTCATCCTCTGCACCCATGAAACTCTGCACTGCACTTACTCTTCTTCTGCTTTCCAGCTCCATCATCTCATGTCTAACTTTCCCAATAAAGTATCCAACATGAGCTTTTCTTTCAATGCACTCATTTGATTCCTACCGTGCTACTTCTGATGTGGGGAGAGACCTAACTTAGTGCGTGTCTTACCTGCTGGACAGTTTGCGATGTGACGATGGTGGTGACTGTGCCTCCCTGCTGCACCACTACTCCCTGCTGATGACCGGGATACACCGGCTGACCGTGCAGGTAGCTCGCCGTGGGCTCACTGTACGCCTGTAGAGACACAACACTGTAGATTACGACCAAAACAAGTAGCAGACATCCAGAACTCCATTTTAAGCGGCTGAATTCACAAACGTTGAGAATTTGACAATTCTCTTGACATGATCGGACCTGAATGACTGGAGTATTGGCCTGAGGGTACGCGGCGGGGATGCTGTAGATGGTTTGGCACGGCTGTCCCTGGTAGTAGATGGCCGTCTGCGCCTGGGCCTGCCCCGGGGCGGCGGCGTACTGCTGTGCCGGCTGCGTCTGCACAGTCACAGTCTGCTGAGTGGTCGGGTCCCAGAGAGTGGTGTAGCTCTGCTGGCCCTGTACCTGAGTGGCTGACTGGGCAGGCACAGAGAGGACAGCTACACCTGCGTCTTGGGTTGCTACAGCTGCCTGGGCGTACTGCTGGGGGTCAGCGGTGGTGAGGTTGGGGGTGGTGATGTGCTGCGGGAGGCTGGACACCGGGGTGGTCTGCGAGGTGGACGACGGTGAAGGGATCCCCATCTCGGAGATGAGACCTTGCTGAGGAGTCTGTTCATAACCAACGGCCCCCGGATCGACCGGAGGAGTCGGGAGAAGCACTTTGCCTGCGTTAGGGTTGGTGGGATCGACAAACGTTTGGATGGGATATCCTGGAGGGTATGTGATGAAACCCGGGCTGGAACCGTACACCAGAGCAGGGTCGTAGGCCATTGTTTGAAGCTGCTGCTGTTGCTGCTGCTGTTGCTGTTGCTGCTGCTGCTGCTGCTGCTGCTGCTGCTGAAGCTGTTGTTGCTTCTGTGCTTCCCGCTGAGCAACTTCCTGTTCAAATAACTTTCTCCGCTCCTCTGTAGACAGCTTGTTGCGCTCCTTGCCGACTCCTCTTGGCGTCTTGCTATTAGACGAGTCGAACCTGAAAAATCGGGACCACAGTTGACTTTCAAAGGTTTGCAATGATGAAGGCTTCATCTTAAAAAAAACACTTCTCACTGACTAATATTGAGAATCACAAACTTTCTTACCGTTCCTCAGTGCGTCGGCTGCTTCTATCATAGGATGAGGGTGGTGGAGATGGGGAACGTCTCCTCCTTCGCTCAGAGCTGCGTGGAGTTTTGTCGGAACCTCGATCACGATCGCGATCACGATCTCTTTCCCGGTCGCGATCTCGATCTCGATCGCGATCACGATCACGGTCGCGATCGCGATCTCTCTCCCTGTCCCTGTCTCTGTCCCTGTCCCTGTCCCTGTCTCTCTCCCGGTCCCGGTCCCAGTCACGATCCCTTTCTCGTTCATATTCTCGGTCTCGGTCTCGGTCTCTGTCTCTGTCTCTGTCGCGGTCCCTTTCCTTCTCACGCTCTCGCTCTCGTTCTCTGCTGCCAGAAGTGGTGCGTGGTGTCAAAGATGCATCTCGATCCCGGCTGCGATCTGCCAGAAGAGACAGTTTTGTCATAATTACAAGAGTAAGAAAGAGCCAAAGGTAAGCTTTAAAATAACCTTACCGGTTGCTTCCTTCTCCACCTGACTCTTCTTTGGTATCCTGTACACCTCCTGGAATTACAAGCAAAATTGTAATTTAAATAATAGATACCAAACATGTGGCAAAAACATTTTAAAAAAATGCATTTAAAGTTGACTATCTGAACCAACCTTCAGATCTTTCCAACTGTCCAGAAGGCGGGCAGCCATGCCACTAATGTCCAAAACATTGAGTTGGGGCTCCTGACTCCGCTCACTCTCCACATCAGAAACGCCTTCCTCTTCGTCCTGAGAGGGAGTCCCTATCACCGAAGGATCCACAGGGGTTGCTGTGACCTCAGAAGGCAAACTGGCCTCTGGAGTTTCATTTACTGGGGGGGCATCCGTGCTGGATTCACCAGACTGCGGCTCACTGCTAGGAGGCAGCTTATCGGCCTCTTTTGCGTCGGCCGTTGCTTCTGTATCGTCTGTAGGTTGTTCAGATGGAGGCTCGGCACCGTCCGCTTGGTTAGGCTGACTCTCTGGCTCATCTGCGGAAACAACAGGCTGCTCTTCCCCAGTTTTTTCATTCTCTGTTGGCGTATTCACCTTTTCTGCACCTTCCTGCTCTTCACTTGAATCTTTTGGTACCTCTTGTTCATCTGCCTGACCCCCACTCATATCGTCCTTCATTCCTATGTCGTTCTTTTCTACATCAGACTCCACCGTATCCTTCTCCTTCTCAGGCCCAGGTTGGTGCTGACTGCTGGAGGTCATTTCTACCACTTCCTGTATCTCCTCCGCGACCGGTTTCTCCTCTGTGACCTCCGCCACAGTTCCTGTCGGCGGATCCGCAGCGTCAATTAGTGTTTCTGCCTTCGGCTGTTTTGCATCGGAAAGTTCTGCATGTGCACTCTCATCTTCTTCCTCATCCTCTTCCTCCTCCTCTTCTTCCTTTCCATCGGAGGCTTTGCTAGCGTCAGAAAGTGCACTGTCGAGGCTGTTCTCGCTGATGATTTTAAGGCGTCTGTACACAGCTGGTTTCGAGGCGTCGCCATCCATTTCTGGTCCCAATTTGGTTGAGGAACCATCGGGAGTATTGAGGGGGGTTTGAGCCCGAGAGGTATTTTCACTGGAATAGCCATCCATCTCTGCCGGCTGAGGGAGGATCTTTGTCTGGGACCAACGCTGAATTAAGGTCAGAACTCTGCTTTCCTCCAACATGTTTTTATTGGAGATAGGCAGCACAGTTAGGGTCTTCATGATCTAAAAGTAAAACATACGACCGGCAATCAAACAACTGTGAATCAAGGTTTTGCTGGTTCTTCTGCAAGCCCACCGTCATTTCTTACCTCTAATTGCAGTTTGATGTTATTGGCACTATTGCCTTTAGCTTCTGTCACCTCGGCCATGAAGATCCAAAGCAAGGACAACCCATGATGGTCAAGGAACTGCTTCAAGCAGGAGGAATTCTGTGTATCCTGTGTCACACAATCACATCACATTACATACAAAACATTTAAATAGCAAGTAACTCTACTATTAACTAAATATCAACAGCTGAGGTCTTTACTTGTATGAGTTTGAGGCAGGTGAGTTTCTGCTCTGTGGTTTCCACTCGGACCATTAGTCTGCATAGAGACACCACTTGCTTCTCATCATACAGGCCTTCTCCATGCTCCAGTAAAGCCTCCAGCTCCTCATCGACCTGAAAACAACAATGTAATGCTTGATTGAATAAGAAAGCATATTTTACTTCCAACATCAACCAACAACAAATCTATCATTAATACTATAACTTTAGGGGCTTTGCTCAGTGTTTACCAGAAAAAATAATCTGACTCTTACATCTCTAGTTTAGAGATTCACTTATACAAATATATATGAATTACATACCATATAAAATTGTCTTTTACAAGTGAATTTGCACACTTTCCCATTATTGGATATATTCTTTTTGTCCTCTAATTATACAATTTGAGGATGTCCAACTCAAAATGCTCAGCAATTCAAGGTGAGTAATTCTAACTGGCGTATGTGATTGGTGTACATCATTTTGGCTTTGCAAATACTTAGAGACTACTAAATGTAGTTGAACGAAACACACGAGAAAGAGTCAGACATTACTGAGGGGACTGACCGTGGTGAGAGCACTCTTCCGACTGCGGTCTTTTTTCATCTTCCCTCCAGCTGCTCGAACACTGACTCTGTTCTCCCCACCCAGGAAGCCTCTGCAGCTGGGCGCGCCACAGAAGCATTTCTGTGCTTCTTTCCTTTACGTTGAAATCAAACAAACAGGAAATTTGCACATGGATGAAGCCTTTGATAACTATACAACCTCAACTGCTCCTCGTGAAAATATGCCTGATGTGTAAAACGCCTCAGCTGCTGAGAAACATTACCCGTATCTCTGAAACTGGTAGTCAAATGTCAGTTCGGTTCCTGCAGTGACAGCCTTGGTGGTGAAAAACCCAACACGAAGCTGGCCATTGACCGTCCACTGCAGCCGGAGGAAGGAAAAAAAAAAAAAGACAAAACAGCTGAATCAGGTTTCAGTAAAATAAACTGAAAGACGACAGAGTCTATTTACTTTGCTACTTTACCTTCTGAGTCTCACAGTTGGGCTCACAGCTGTGATTCATAAACCGAGAGCAGTTTCCCTTCAGTGTGGCGTCAATGATCTGAAGAGACGAAACGCAAGGTCATGTATTTCTAGCAGTCATCATCAAAATACATTCTTACGGTTGTAAGTCAGTTTTTACCTCATTGTTCTTCAGTGACATGAAATAGTAGTGGATGTTCTTATTGCGAGCATACTCCTTCACCCGTGTCTTGAATTCCTTGTGATCCAACACTTCACCGCAGTATTCCAGCACAAAAGTATTTCTAAAAAAAGCAATTAAAAACAAAAAACAAAATGCAAGTTTTACAATTCTTGCTTTAAATACTATCTGCAAGTTTTATATTGAAAGTTTTTAAAAGGCTTACGAAACCAAGTCTCTAGCTGCCCGTAGTCCCCATCCTTTATCTTCTGTGAGGATAACCTCAAAATCTGCATGTTGCTTCATCTGAAAGCGACGATTAGAGCAGTACACTCCATTCAGGCACCGTGAAGAGCTAGAAAATAAAACAAGTTGATGTTATTTCAAGGAAAAAACGGAATTATAACATGAAGTGATATGAAAGTGCATGTAAGAAGATTTTTTGATACATTTGGAGTCTTTTCAACATTGTGGATATCAACATTTTTATGCTGTCGCTGCAAATCTACCCATCCATTAGATTCTGATACAGCACCAATGTTTTTCTGCTTGTTTGTTTTTTTTTTTAATGACTAATGAACTCACCACTCAATCATCAGCAGTCTGTTCAAACAGTCCTCCCCACATGCCAGTACTCCTCTTGAACGCTCCTCTCTGGGGAGCACTGGACATTCACACTGCATCCTCTTGATATCTCGGTGAGATTTGCTCTTCTTCCTGCAAACAACGATCAAAAAAACCAAACACTTAACCTTTGAAGTACCTAAAAGTGTTTATCAACTCGATCTTATGCGAGTGTTTTGTAAATCGGACTCGAAATCAGCTTACCGTTCAGTCAGGTACAGGTTTTCTTCAATCAGGTCAAAGTAAGGGGGCATCTTTTTGGACTTGGAAAACTCTCTCCATTTACTGGAATCTTGAAAGTCGCGCAGCATGAGCAATGGGCGTTGCGGTTCAGCTTTGACAACAGTTTCTTTCGGGCCGTCGGTGTCCCCGTGACGTTCCTTCTTGAGTGCAGGCTCGGCCTCGGCCTCATTGTCAGAATCTGACTCGATCTCGGGTCTCCGTTTCTTGGGAGGGCCCCTGCCTCTGTGCGGCCGGAGGTTGTCGTCTCTCGGCGGATCGGGAACGATGGAGCCCCTGCTGTTGCTGCTTATTTCATAACCTTGTACAAAGCCAGATGACCCTGGAGTGTTGGTTCCACTGCAGTCCATGGGTGTTTTACACAGACTTGATAGTTTATCCACACTGTAATCGTCATTGGTCAGAGAGTCGGGGTGGATTTCTCCCAAATGATCCTGATAATGTCCTTGTGCATGGAGGTAGGGCTTTATGTTGGTTTGCATGGTCAGGGACTGTTGTGTGCACAAAGGAGTCCTCTGTTGGTGCTCTTGCTCTTTGGAGAAATTGCCAATGGGTTGAGTGTTTGCTAGCTGTGGTCCGTGGCTGCTATCAGGCTGCTGGTATGTACTACTTGGCTGTTCTGGCTGTGAAAGCTCCCAACCCATCACGTTGAATCTGTTACTGTCGTTGACGATGCCAGCACTGGGGAGATCACCGTGATGGTAATGCCTGTATAACTGATCACCTCGACTGCCAACCCCATGTTGGGGGTGCACTTGTATGGGCCTGTCAGACGTTTGGGTAGATTCTGTGGCATTAGCATGGGCGGTTATGTAAGGCAGGGCAATGATGGAGCCGGAGCTCTCTGAGTGACTGGTACTGTCAATCATGTTACTCTGGGATTGACACAACACACTGCTATTGGATGAATCACTCAAACCAGTGATTCCAATGTTGCCGACAGTCCCGTCAACCACTGCATGAGAGCCGTGCAGTTCTGAAGCAGTTGCATGATTGTACGGAGAAGCACCCTTGCTTTCTGCGTCCATCATTATGGAGGATGTTTTTGGCACCACAACTACAGAGTGCAACTGTTTGATAGCCTCGCCACAATCAGAATCATACTCAGAGTTGTCACTATCATTGGCATCACTCTGCCCTCCCGATGCATCCTGTGCAAGTAACGACTTCTTACCGAGTCTGTTCTTTTGAGTTATTTCCTTGGACTTGTTTTCATATTTATCACCATTCCAGTTCTGTGGAGAAGCATGTATTTCAGGAGAGTCATCTGTGGTCTGCTCTTGAGGAGAAGTCCGTTTCAGGTCACAGTGGTTGTTGCTGGTGTTTGCTTGTGAAGGTTCACTTTGGTCTTTGCATTTAGATGCCATGGATATGGCGTCCGAGCCAAAGCCCTCGTTAGAGCTCCTGGTGTGCTCTACCAGTGTGGAATGTGTTATAGCGCCCTGCTGTATACCTTCATTAAAATCAGTGTCCGGCTGGCCGTCCTTAGCAAACTCGATCTTTTTGACAGAGATGACTTTTCTAACAGTAGGTTTGCTATCTGCACATAAAAACTTTTGAGAATGATCAGTTTCCAATGTATCCTGCCCGACAATATCCCATCGAGACTTTCTGGTCGCGCAGACGCCCTTTTTCATGGGATCCATATTTTGAGATAGTTGTGACATCTGATTCTCAGCATCATGATACAAGTGATCTGATTTGAGGGAAATAATTGCATCAGACTCGACTGGCAAAATATCATTCACCTCAACAAACTCTGGTTCAGTGGTTTGCTGGACAACTTGTAAATCTGATATATCAAGTGATGCTTTTGGCCCAGGCGAACAGTCTAAAACTTTCACGTCTTTATTGCACATTATATTATCATTACTACTGCTAGAATTCATAAAAGCTGTGTCTAAGTTCACATGTGGTGGAGGCTCAGAGGAAAGGCTACCCTTCGATTCAGACATACAGCTTTCGCCGGCGACATTAGCATGCATTAGGCTTTCACTTGAGGTCACAGCAGAGACATTCGTCTTCTCAATTTCAAGATCTGATTTTGATTCTTTCTCTAACTTTAATGGTGACTCCTGGGAATCTTCTTTTGAGCATGAGGCCATCTCTTTAGGATCCTGAGCTCCGTGTTCTTTGTCGTCTACAACAGGAGCCGATTTTTCTTTTTCAATCTGAGAATACAACTCGGTGGTGGTTGCAGATGAAGGTGCTTTTCCGGGGCTGTAAAATACCTCATTTGATTGTCTATCATGTCCAGCGTCCTTTTCAGACAGTTTTAAAGGGGTTGGCGGTTTTGAGTCAGGCCTGCTGGTTTTGTTTTGGGAGTTTTTACAGTTTTCCACAGAACTGGAGTTTTTGTCAGAGGGAAGGGACTTTCCTTTATGGTCTGCATCAGAGTCACTGGAGGTGCTTTTTTGGCGTTTTTCAGATGCTTGCGAGTGGGTATGGAGACTGGAAGAAGAGGATCTGGTGTTGGTCTCTGACTTGCAATGGCTGCTAGGTTTGCGGTAACTGGAGTCCAAATCTGGGGAGCACTTGCGCTGGGAGTCAGAATCTAGTCGCTTTGATGTCCTGTCAGACTTTGACGACTGCATTCTCTTATCCAGCTCACTTGAATAAGAAGAATCTAATGATTTAGAGGCTTTCTCAGATTTTGAGTAGGATGATGATTTAGAGTCTTTATGTGAGCTTGAGTAGTTGGATGACCTGCTGGAGTCATTTGTCCTCGTCCTTGTTTTCCTATGGTCATCTTCAGAGTCGGAACTGTCCCGAGTCCTATCGGTACGAGAACGTGAACGCCTTCTTTCCCTGCGTGGAGAACTTCTGTGTGATCTCCGATCAGAATCGTGGTAGTACGATCTTCTGTCACCTCTGGATCTGTCTGATCTGGAGTGGGATGAACTTGTTCGAGATCCTCGCGATCTAGACCGTGATCTTGACCTTGATCTTCTGCGATCCTTGTCCGATCGAGATGAGCGTGAAGATATGTATCGAGAGTCTCTGTCTGATTTGGAGTAACTAGAAGACCTTTCATGATTTTCTGATCGCTTAGAGTAACTTTTTTCCCTTTCTTCCAAGTGTGAGCCAGAGGAAGACTTTTTTACGTCTTTGCTTCTGCTGTCAGAGTTTGTTTTACTTTTGGAATCAATCGATTTGCGGCTGGAAGACGTCTGGACTGAATCTCCTTCAGATTCTGAGCCTGGGAGAGCACTATCTGATTGTGACCTGGTTTTCCTTTTGGAGTCCTTGTTTTCCTGCTCAGAATTGCTGGGACTCTCTCCAGCTTTACCTGAGGAAGCAGCTGGCTTCTTGAGGCAAGGGGTTACTTTTGTCTCTGGAGATTCAATGAGAGCATTTTCAGAGGGGGCGTCCAGAGGCTGGGGTGCAGGGAACTCAGCTTCACTTTTGCTTGTTGGCATCTGTGATTCAGTGGCATTCTGCTCTTCAGGTGTAACAGATGCTTGCTCTTCATTCACAGAAACACTAAGGATTTGCTTCTTAAAATGCATTTTTGTTAAGTCCGTTTTTAGTTTGGTTGCTGAGGACACTGGTATTTGAGAGGGTGTCTCCGCTATCGATGTTGGCACCGGAGGTGTCGGCTTCTGTTCGCTTTTGCCGTCGGTGCTCTTCCCTGCTTTTTCTGAGGCTGACTGTGACAAGGCAGCATGAGGTTCAGCCACAGATTTCTCAGGACTGGTAGGGATGAAGAACGGGCTTTGAAGTGGCTTCTTTGTCTGTGCGAAGCTGAAGGACACTTTCTGACGACCCTGATCTTCTAGATTGACCTTCATCTTGGTTCCTTTAGGCAAAAGATGGTTGGACAGCATGACTCTGGGAGACAGGCTTTTGATAAGAGCTGCCTTGGACAGACCCTCCACCGTTACCTACAATAAAAGCAAAATATTTGCCATCAGTATTTGTATCCATCATCCTAAAGGATACTGATGTGACCAAAAGAGAAGCGATGTCTTGCATCCACTCATTTTTTTTCAAGATAACTTACCGATGCACCACTCCCTTCCTCTCTGTGATTATGTAAGAACGTCATGGGAACAAGGAAAAGAGAAAAGAGAAAAGGCAGAAATTAATTAGCATAGGTTATTGGGCAACATTGGGCAAAAAAAAGCATAAAAAAGCATTAAGATAGCCAGGAGAAATGAAAGCCAGTGACCTTTCAGGATGTCAACATGTACGAAACATGTAAGAACAATATGTTTCTCATTAAAAATAATATATTGCTTATATGCTCTGCTGCAGTGCAATTAGAAGTCATATCAATAAAAGGCACAGTTGTGATTTATCTCAGGGAAAAGCACTAAAATAGATTACACAATAAATTCTCAGTCCAACTATATTTGCAGCGTGTAAAAAAAAATAAAGTGTAAATTGACAGGGTAAGGATTAATATGCAACAAAATTCTTAGGATAGATTCCAAGCGCTACATGCTCAGCATGGTGCAGTGAGAGATAGCGACAGGAAGTAATCAATCTGAATAGCAGATAAATCACAGGAAGTACCCATGAGGCTGTCAGGTTCACTGACCTATAGATGCCACATATATTGGATTTCCTCAACTCTTCCACTTAGAATCGGCCATTAGGCAACCTGAAAGAATGGGGTACGTGGTCATAGTAAGTCGAAAAGACATTACTTTCAATTAGAATAAAGAGATATTTGACTGTTTTTGCTTTTCAAATGCTTGCATCGATAATGAGACCCATCTATTATAACCCATTTGTTCTGTACAACAGAAGCAAAAAAAAACAAAGAAAAACAAAACTGAAGTTAAAATTACGTTATAAATGATTTGTATAATGATTCACTCATAGAAATACACCTAAATGACTTCTTAAAGCATCATGGACAGAGGATTCTCCCTACTTTATACACAGGACTTTGATGTAGAAGAAATGTGACCACTGCAAATACAAAAAGGGCAAGAAAACTACCAACAGGATGACAGACGGAACAAATATGGCAAGCACAAGCTACTCTATGGCTATTTTTTCCCTGCCTGGCTCCTTGTTGTTTGGAACATTGACGGATGACATTTTTGTGTGTGTTGAATGACATCACGCTCAGTATGATAGTCCAGTTTAGTGCAAACACAAACATCCAAGACTTTTCATCTCAAGCCTGAGGTAGACCTCCAAATCAGAATTGGTGAATCAGCCCTGCAATATCCACATGGAACATAAATCCCTTAATACAAACAAACTGCATGTGTAACACCACGTATTGATTCAAACCACTGAGATACCTGAAAAGAGAATGAGTGGATCGTGGGTAAAGACTATGTGAAGTGATCTGTACGACTCTAACCTTTTGGTTGAGTACATGAGTGGTTTAACATTTTCTAGCTCATCTCGCCTGAGCTTCGGCCACTTCAGTCTGCAGTCGCAACGAACCCAGCTTTTAGTACATTTCACTTCCCAGGACTTTCACTGTACTTTAGCCATCACTCGCTCCATATCTCTGTCGTTTTAGTCTTCTACAAGTTCAATACGTGCCCACTCAGACTGAGATCAGGTCCCTGACTGTCAACAGCATTCACCTCTTTCTCATTAAATCTCACAATAAATTCAAAATATCCCTTTTTTGCATTTAATGTTGAAATGTGATAAAGTTCCTATCACAGAAACAGTCCTTAGCCAAGAGTAACTACTACTGAAATATGGTTCCAATACAAACTTCTAATTATTGTGATTTCAACCTACATAATATACATATATTGAAAAAGATTGATCTGTGATAATGCTCCCACACACTGGATTCCTGCACTCCAAACTGACACAATTTTGAACATGACAGAAAAGTCTGATTGATTCACAAAAATATTGTCGCACATCTTGTGTCCACGGAGTAGAAGTCAGAAGTGCAAAAAAATCTAAATAAATAATAGAGCGGAAATGATTAAAAACTAAAACTGACTATTTTTCTTCTGAAATGCACACGTATGGCTCAGTCACAGCTGGTGTGAAGGGGCGAGAGGAAGAGCACTGTTATCTGTTGAAGAAATCATGAAAGCTCCAAAGACATTACCATCACCTATGTATTTGTAGTTATCGTGAATTATCGAACATTTTCGCAAATTTATTGAATATCATACAGCTCCATTTTGAACTATTGCTGAATAACTGATGGTCAGTTTGCTTTGGTTATTTCTTAAAGGTCCCATATTATAAAGTTTTTTTGTTTTTTTTCCATTTTAGGTAGGTCTCAGAAGTCAAACAACATTGTGTTAAAGAGTGTTTCCCCGAATCCAATCTTGGTCCTGAATCTCCACCAGTCTCAAAATCACTCTCCTGAGAACAGGAAGTTTCTGTGTCTGTACCTTTAAATGCTAATAGGATGTGTCTGTCCACGCCTACTCCAACTGTGCTTTTCTGTAGAATTTGCTAGAAGACAAAATAGCAGCTGCAGGTAATTTAAGAGGGCAGAGCTGATCTACCTGTGGGACGGTCACAGTGAGGGAGTGGTTATTTCCCAGCATGAGGTCATGAAGGGAAAATCTCTGATTCACACATTTGAAAGTCAATTTTGCATAATATGGGACCTTTAACATCAGCTAATGTGCAGATCTTTATGCGTCCACTTCTTGTCACAGAGTGAGCGATTCTTATTCATTAATCTTATAAGACAAAACATCAGATTAAATGATGTCGCCTGACACAAACAACAAGGGTCCCCAAACAGCACACGCGACAAACACCGGCAAATAAATGGGCACAGGGGTGTGTATGCATCACTTCCAGCTCTCATTTCTGCTCTATTAAAATGTGTGTGTTTCTTTGAATAGGCTTCAGCAACAACTGGGTCATTAAACCCACCAGGATTCTTTTTCTCACGGTGACCTTCAGACTGAGACGTCTCTGTAGGAACATTCACCTATATAGAGAGCGCTATAGAAACGGCAGCTTTCAATCAAACTGTGTCTCAACTATTACACACAAACTTCAATCTTATAGTACTTCAATTGCAGTTCACAACAAATACAATATGCAAGCTAACCGATTATGAAATGACGCATAGCAAAATGCTGATCTGTGACTGATGCAAAGTCACATGGAACGAATTGTTTCTTTTCGTAAAATCAGGAGTCATTTAGGTTGAATTCAAAAATGTGCCTGGCAAACATTTTTTGAAAGAAATTTAATATGCAATTAATGTATATTTATTGCCTACAACTGCAGGAATCGTAACAAACACCAATCAGATGAAAATGAAAGGATTTAACAGTCTTCTCCATGCATATTATGTAACAACTGTGATATAAGTATACAGCATATTACAAAAATAGCAGCAAATGTCTCAGTTCCCTTCTTTGTAATCAGCTTCAATAAAGTGATGACACATTTATTACATTGTGTCTTAAAATGTAGCACGCTCACACAGATCCCTCTCTTTCTTTTTAACAAACTTTTGCCTGACAAAAAGGATTTCTAAATCCTAATCAGCTTATTTCTTTTGGTGCTTGTTGCTCTTTTGTTGATGACAACACTTCAAAATTTGGGATTTGTTGCTGCCCGCGCTTCAGAAACTGTTGGAAAAGTGGCAGTCCAGACAAAGACTTAATCAACACGGTGAAATGTAATGAGTGCCGAACACGTCTTATACAGAACACAACAATATGTGTTTTCTAATACCTGATCTCGGACTTGAGCAGAGCGTCCATTGAGAAACTCGTCTAGGATTAGTAGCCCTGAAGAGGCCGCTGGCCAAGAATAATCCAAATCAGAGAAATGAGCCGTCCAAAGTGACGCCACACCTGACAAAAAAAAAGATAGGGTTTCAATTAAGGTTTATCTGAAGACCCAAACCTGTTTCAAGCTACTCTGACAGAAACCTACAACAATAAGGGTCTACAAATGGAAAGGGTAACGACTTCTGCATGTCCCTTCCTGTGACTCCTGTTATCTGCCTCTGCAATGTGGAACTGTCTCCTCATGTTTATCTGTTATTAAACAAAATGTGCCTCCTTTTTCTTTTATTCCTGTTTGTTTTTTGTTTGGACAACAAAGCCATGAAATCTTGATATGCAAATAGTAGTATCATGTTGTGATCGCAGGACTATACACAGATGGGTGCAGGGTGAAGAGAAAGCATGCTTCTTGCAGGACAAAAGGTTGTTTGTAGGGAGAATGGCCAACATCAACACGAAAGTCAAATACAAATAATGCAAACACGACGATTGCTTAGATGCAAATCGGGGAAAGTAAAGTAGGTAAGACACGGCCTGTGAGTGAAAAGTGGATAGATCCAAAACACGGCCTTTTAAACGGATGAAACTCCCCTCTGTAGAACGGAGCAGAGGGTGTGTGGCAAACACGGAAGATATTTGAACAGATCTTTTTTTCTTTTTCTTTTTTTAATTTGTTAAAAACCAAGCGGCCATGTTCCCCACAGGCATGGAAAGATACACTAACTGCACTACACGATTGTGGAACTAGTTTAACAAAAAATATGAGAAGCGGCTAGGCTAATTTGTGCAGGCTAGCAGAAAGAGCTTTTTTTCAGTGGGCCATCTTTAAAGACAGCGTAAGCTCGTGCCGGGTTCATTTAGACCACAATTAACTGTTTATATGTGGATTGTATTCAAATTATTTCAATTAATTTCACAACCAGAGCCGCTTTCGGCTGCACGATGAACGTAAACGGTCTGAGATTCATTAGTATAAGCGGCTAGTCGATGAGCTGTGCTAGCGGCTAGCATTAGCGCAGTCTGCGGCTAACGCGGCTAATGCAAACTTCTTTCACTTGACGCTCTTTCGGTTATTTTAATCGCACCAAAGCGAAGCGACTCAATCGAATGCGTCTCGGTGATAATGCACGTGTCCGTATCCGCACACGAGCGGCGGGAGCCCTGCAGCCGGCTTCGCGAGCACGCTAGCACATGATGTTTTGTTTTGTAGCGAGATGGCTTCCGCCAGGAGCTCACGAGCGGTTTAAAACACCTCGAGACGCCGACGTAGACTCACTTCACGAAGTGTTTCAGGTCACACGGTTCCCCCATCCTCGATATCACCGCGGATCGGCCCTCTGTGAACCATCAAGCAGCGGTTGACACGCCGACGTGGAATTCATGCGGAGCCGCCGGACGCGACGGTGGGCTGAGCTGCTGAGCTGCTCCCCGGTGCTGCCGCTGCCGCTGAGCCCAGCCTCAGCATGAGTAGCCAGGAGCTAACAGGCGGGCTAGCCGCGGCTAGTTCCCAAAACACACATCAGCATCGTCATCGTCACCAACGGAGACGGTGGTGTGACTTCAACCGAGTGTTATGGCCACCGGGGAGGACGGCCTGATCCCGGGGGACTGGGGACGGGGTTTCAACATGTGTTTAAGGTAGTTTTAAGAGCCAAGATAAGTGATCCTCACAACAACAGTCTCTCCCCGAGCTGCCTGCCGCCGAGTTGGACGTCACATGACCGGGGTGGGGGGGGTCCGAACACAGCTGGCGCGAACCTCGGAGCGCACTGCGGGTCCAGAACATCCAGAAAAGAGTCGTTTCTTCTTCATCTTCATAATCCAAACTCAACGAGACGCACCAAAAGCATCCACAAGGGACTAGAAAGAGTCAACATTAAAATGACGAAAACATTATGTCGCGCTGCACTGTATTAAAGACACAATAAATAAAGTTTGTATTTTTATTTAAAGCCAGAAAATGCATGAAAAAGTCCTCTAGCATTACTTTAGATCTCTATTCTATTCTATTCTATTCTATTCTATTCTGTTCGAAGACCTGCAATAGTAAAGTACAACATTCAAAAATAATAAATGTCATGTAAAATCACTGAAATGCCAGTTAATTACTCGGTGCTTTTCTTATGTTTCCCCCATGAGCTTTACATGGAAATATACATCATAAATCGAATTTTAAAACAAATTATTTACATTTTAATCAAGTGTGCGTGTATGTGAATGTATTATTACACATAGCAGTGCAGTAGGGGGCAGCAGAGAGCTTTTACCTTCCTTTAAGTGACTGTGCGTGACCCCCGAGGAAGGAGACGAAGAAGGAGAACTGCTCCGGTCGTGCGAGACGAGTCACGACGCCACTTGTTTTTCCTCCTGGCTTCATTTTGTCTACATTTCATTCAAGAGTCTGTGTTTGGCATCTGTGTAAGTTTTATGGGCGGCAAGGCTGCTGCTTTGCGGAAGCATTTGTGGAGAACATGTAGTGGTTGTCGGTGATGAGCTAACGCTAAAGCGACAGGCCTTCCTTGTGGCAACGCTAACGTTAGCTTAGCTTCACATAATGGCGTTTCTTGGTTGGACGGCAGCGACGCTCGCATTGCACGCTATTCACCAATTCATCAGTATCGTTCACCATGCTCGGTGTTATGACCTGCCCAGATTGTGTACCTTCAATCGGCGGTTAAAAGCGAGCAGATGACTGTGCTATGGGTTAGCTTAGCTTTGGTGGTGCAGGTGGGTAATGATTCCGCCTTGTACGTGTGATCTCGGAGTGATCAGTCGTCATGGGACGCTTCTCCTAACGCGCATCGGTGGCTTGATCATCAATGTTGTTTGCAACTAGGACATTCGTTTTTCTCCAGCGGTTTAATTCCGCTTTTCTCGTTTGGTCACAGCTGGTTCAGCCAGCTGGTGGGTACAGTTCTATTTCTGTGGTGACAAGTTCACTCTGGGGACTCATTCCAGCCCTTATTTGCACAATTCAAACCCTGTTTGAAGTCATTGTTTACAAACGCAGACATTGTGTGTCTCTGAAGTAGCAGGAGTTGGTTTGCTTGTAAACAAAAATGTGAGCGCATTGTCTGCATCTCTGATTTCAATATGTGCTTACTTGTGATGGATCACTGAAAAACCTTATCTGGGTCTTTTTTTTTTTGTTCTTATATTGGTGATTTGGAATCGTAATCTGGAAGGAGACGGAAAAATACATTCTGGAAAAGGGGACTCGCAGGGGATTAACATGATGCCCATCGCCGGAGAGAACAAACTGCACCTGGGATGTAGACTGTTCGACCTGCAAGTGTTATTGGTGTCGTGACTGAGATACCTTGTTATATTGTTGTGGCAGAGAATCTCCATGATGTGGGTTTTCTTTCTCCCCATATCACAAGACCATGTGTCTTGACAGATGCACATGTACATGTGGAATGTGTCTGAACCTGCTGTGCCAGTGTCCACGTCTTGGATTTTTGTGCTCCGGCCCACCTGTTAAAAGGCTATCAAGCTGTGTGCTGCTTCAAGTTGTAACAGGAGGAGCTAACACTTTTTTCTTTTCTGAACACACCCTCCCTTATGACCATGGCCCACTAAAGGACGTTCTTTAACTTCCAAAACGTTGTGGTTAACAGCAACATTTGTACCGTTTTGATTGTTTTGGTATTCAGTGAGAAAGTATTTTGTGACAAGTTTCACAAATGTACAGACTTGTGCTTTTCAGCTGGTGGTTTCTGGCTGACAATTCAGCTTCAGTTGAGTTGCACGTGGCTGATTTTGGTGGTATGACATTGCCACTGCTTGACAACACCTGCTGTCATTATGGGTCAATTCTGTGCACTTTAAGTTGACCAACTTATCTGACCTTGGTCATAAACCTCAAAGTTGAGGTGCCTCAGTGATGGATGTGCTGTAACAACTCATTTCTATTGCAATGGAATGGGTGTTTATTTTATTTCAATCTGAGTGCGGTTTAGCAGCCATGTATTGTTATTTTCCTACAACATGGTTTTTGGTTCCAAAGTAGTCTTTGGGCTGTGTTTGGAATATTTTAGGATTTTAAAAGTGACTGTGATTTGACCTGTTGTGGTAGATACCGAGCGTTGTAGTGAAGATGCTTTCACCTCTAGAATGGGATACAAGAACTTTAAGGAATTAGTGTTGAACTGAGTTTTACCTTTGTGGTGAATGTTGAGGACCAAAGCCGCAATGGTGTCCGTGCTATTCGGGTCACGTGGCACTGCTTTGAAATGTTGCGAAAACTGACGCAGAGCTGGATATGGCCCGTTGGCAATAACATCATTTTATACCCTTCTGTCTACAGGTGCTGTTGTTTGTGCTTCAGCATGGCCGTCGTCATCCGTTTACAGGGGCTGAGAATCACTGCGGGTTCTGAGGATATCCGCAAGTTCTTCACTGGCCTCAAAATTCCAGACGGAGGGGTGCATATAATTGGTGGGGAGCGAGAGGAGGCTTTCATTATCTTTGCTTCGGACGAGGACGCGAGACGAGCCATGACCCGGTCTGGGGGTCTCATCAGGGGGTTGCCTGTTTTGCTGCTACTCAGTAGTAAATCAGAGATGCAGAGCGTGCTGGAACGGAGCGCAGAAATGTTGGAGACGGATCATCAGCGAGAACACGACGACAATGACAGACATGTCGAAAGACCTGCGAATCCGGAGATGGGCAGGAGGCCGAGCAGCAATTTGGCTTATTCCCCATCTCCCCAAAACCACATGGCTCCAATCAATGAGGACTGTTTGTGTTTGTTTCTCAAAGGGCTTCCGTTCACAGTGACTGAGCACGAAGTCTTGGACTTTTTCGGCGGTTTAAATGTTGAGGATATAGTCTTGTTGAAACATCGAAATGGCGCAAACAATGGGAAAGGTCTTGTTAAGTTTGCAACAAGAGCGGATGCACTGGAAGGTTTAAAGAGGGATAAGGAGTACATCGGGTCCAGGTATATTGAGATTAGTTCGACCACCATGGATGACTGGCTTCGCTCCACTGGTAGACCACTGTCGATGCATGACATGAATCAGGAGTTTGAACGGGGGAGATCACCTGTTTTCAATCGGAGAACCTCACAAGAGCGGATCAGATCTCGATCACCTGTTGGCCAGAGGTATCCAGCTCCTTCCGATGATGAGTATTGTGTTCAGGTGGACAATTTGTCTTTCGTGGTGGAAAAAGAACACATAAAGCAGCTTTTTCATACGGCAAACCTTGAAGATGACCAGATCCTCCAACTGAACGACAATGTCGGGCGAAGAATGAGAGCTGCTTTTGTACTGTTCAAGAATCGGCGAGACTTTTGTGATGCGTTAGCCTTGGAAAACACGCAGTTCTTCAATCGACTGCTTTCTGTTCGTCCAATCTCAAGGGAGAACATGATCTCCCTCCTGGAAAGTCAGTGCATGTCTGTCCGACCTTCTGGAAACTTTGAGGGGAGTCAGGAGAGGACTCAGTCACATTCAGGCGACTCCTACGACTCGGAGAACATCTGTGTGTTTGCGCGAAATCTTCCGTTTGACGTGCGAAAAGTGGAAATCATGGACTTCTTTCATGGGTTCAACATCACAGAAGACAAGGTGTGTGTGTTGCACGACCATACCGGTGCAGGGGTTGGAAAGGCGCTGGTTCTGTTTGGGTCTGAGGCCGAGGCGTTGAGGGCACTCTCTCTGAACGGACAACGATTTCTGGGATCAGAAGTGATACTGAAGGGCATCTCGCGTTCACAGATGCAGCAGCTGCTCGCCGAGCCGCCGGCAGTGCCAGACCTGCCGCCACAAGACGATCAGTTTTTGGGCCGAAGCAGTGAGGCGTTCTTTCATCGCGGGGACTCGGGGTATTCGGATGAAAGAATTCCTCCCGATGACAACATGCCCATGAGCAACGTGCAGGGTCACGGTGGCTTTGATTTTGAGCTCCGCGCGGTGCGCTCCGGTTCGCCAAACAACGGCGGCAATAGATTTCGCCACGGCTTTGACTCCCCAGTGCGAAATGTTGACGTGCCCACCCGTGTTCAGTTACATAACTTGCCGTTCCAAATCAAAACCCATGAAATCTATGATTTTTGCTACGGCTATAGCATCGTACCCGGTTCAGTGTCGCTGCAGTATGAACCCTCGGGGAGACCAGCCGGTTGTGCCACTTTGTTATTTCAGTCCCGGCAGGAGGCTTTGACGGCCATCAAGGAACTTGGCGGCCGACCAATCGGTCCAAGAAAAATACATCTAATGCTTGCGTGAAAAGGACGTTACTGCTTACCAGAATCCAATATGCCGTTACAGTATATTTCAGACGCAAACCCGATGAGTTGAACACAGTGATTCAAGATAATCAACATGCTTTTGTGAAGAATAGATTTGCTTTCTGATTTTTGACCTTGAGGTTTCCTCAGTTTCACTTTTTGCTGTGACGAGCCAGTAATTTTGTTTGAGAAAAATGTGATATTTCATTTTCATATTTTTGCTATGACACAAATGTAACACAATTGATAAAAACATCTGTAACTTTACATGCTGTTCTATAAATATAATCGTCTTTTTGTTTAATAAAATAATTTTCAGAAGTCTTTTTTTTTTAATCATGGTTTATCTGAACTTGTTCATGTGGAAAGAAAAGTGATGTCTATCAAGTTAATTTGTATATGATAAATATAATCACAAATCTGTCAGTTAATCTGAAAATAGATGTTTAAGCAGCCTGTTTTTCATAACATTCCTTGCAGATCAACAATGGTCAGTTAATTTCAACAGCTGACATATTAAAACAACTTTTTTTCATGGTTTTGGCAAAGCAGCTGTTTCGCCCAGTGAGAGCAACAGTCGACCTGATTGATGCATTTAATATGTAAAAATAGTGCAAGTAATATCTGAAGCATGTAACCCGTCCAGTAAGTGGAATTTTGGCTGCTTTTTCTGCAAGCAGCACATTACTGAACAGTTATTGTGTATATAGAATTGAATTTTATTTGTACATCACAAAAAACAAGTGATCTCAAAACATTTAAAGAGGAACAACCCAGCCATGGAGCATACATGAGCGACTGTGGAAAGGAAACTCGGGGCTCAGAGGTTGAGACTTTCTGTTGCAGTTCTTCTGCAGGGGTAGAAAAAAGATCTTTGAGACAGATTGTGTGGGTAAAAATGTCTTTTTAGTGATGGAAAGTCATTTAACAAAATGCTTTGAATTAGGAATCGGGTATTTTTATTCTAATACCATTGCACATTTTGTTTGAAATTCCCAATGTGCGGTCGACGCCC
The DNA here is from genome assembly GCF_963422515.1 of Blennius ocellaris. Taxonomy (NCBI): domain Eukaryota; kingdom Metazoa; phylum Chordata; class Actinopteri; order Blenniiformes; family Blenniidae; genus Blennius; species Blennius ocellaris. The sequence continues at coordinate 9,583,975 of NC_137657.1, forward strand.
AAAATGTAGTGAAGTAGTGAATACAGTAGAAAAGTAATATAAAACAGCCACAATGTAAGATGGGCAAATATATACAGTGTTTACATAGTAAACAGATGCCAAATACATTACACCCAAATAGGATTTCTTTTTTCTTATTTTCCAAGTTTTTCCAACTAATTGATCACAAAGGGCAGAATATTTCTTTAAAATCCACAAAAGCAGAAGGCAGCTTTTTAAAAGACTCATTTGACTGAATTAAATGCATAGTATTTGGTAGGGTGGGCAACCCTATAGCTTTATGTATATTTGTTTTGTTGAGTTAAGAGTTTTAAGAGATGCACAAAGTGAATCTCGCCTCCAGTTTTTGGTGTGGTGAAGGAATCTTATCTTTACGTGGGTCATGGAGGTGTTTTCAGCTCCAACTCACTGAACGGGATAAACCAGTATGCAAGATGGATTGATGGAATAATAACATCCAGAGTGGAAGTAACTTACACAAAAAAATCTCGCTTCACTGTTTTTGAGAAGGACGGTACTTGAGTACTATTTTAAGAGCATGCATCCTTCTTTTCACCTCTTTTTCACAACAGGAGTTACTTCCAAACATGACTGCAAATGTAATCAATGGTCTGAACCTTTTTATCTTCATGTTAACCAATAAGTTGTAAAAACAATGGATCAAATATTCAACAGATCTCCTTGTGAAACCCCCCCCCCCCCAAAAAAAAAACTTTTTGTGTTTACTGTGTAATCTTGTTCAGGGTCACCAAACATGCATGTTTTTGAGCCGTGGGATTAAAAACTGGCGTGCGCAGAGCAAACGCACACACACACACACACACACACACACACACACACACACAGGAAGCTCATGCAAACTCCACACAGAAAGGACCGGCCTGCATTTGAACCTTCTCCCTGTGAAGCAAGAGTGCTAACCACTGTACCACCGTGTGCGGCCGCCACTGACTTTGAGGTTTCAGTCACTGGACAAAGGTATTATTTTTAATATGATCCGATATAATATACTATGCTATATTATCTTGTTGGTATCTTTTATATTACATTTCAATGATATTAGATTTAGAATCGCACAGGTCACCAGGGTGGCTTGACCCTCTCCCCCAGCGGATCCTCATGGTGCCACAATGTAGCTGCTCACCACAAATGATGGTAATGTAGAAAAAGGACATTTTTAATATAAATTAATACAATTTGTTTATTAGTTTCAAACATTAAAACTATATGGGACACATCTTCAACAGATGATAATCTCTCTTTTTTTTTTTTGAAGCTGTAAAATTTGGATTACATTTCTTTTTTTCTTTTTTTTAAATTAAAAAAATAAATTTTTAAATACATTGCAGTCATTCCAATGTGCTTTTATAGAGAAAATAGAAAAGCCCAACATATCCACATGAGCAAGCAGGTTTGTTTGCGACTGTGGAAAGGAAAAACTCCCCCAACAGGGAGAAACCTTTGCTGAAACCAGACTCAGAGGTGGCGGCATTCTGCGGACCGGTCAGAGGATAGAGGAGAGGAAAGGAGAGGAAAGACAGAGATAGACTTGGTGGGGAGATACATACAATACCCTTGTTAGTGATACATAAAAACATTTTTCATTATAATACAATAATCACAGTGATCCAAATATTTTTCAACTACCATGAGATTTAAACAGCCTGAGCAACAACAGAGCAAAAACCAAAATAATCACAACAATGATAACAAAAGCAAAAACAAAAGTCTGATATATTTTGTTTCCTGTCCGACAATAACATTGAATTTCTGCCGCTGGATGAAGGTGTTTGATGCATATTTACACATTCCCAAACTAATGGCCATATTCATTGAAGTTATCACAATTATTTTGTGACCGGCTATTCTTCAAGTTCCGTGAATTAAATACCCAATCTTTCTTTAATATTGCAAATAAAGCACAACTGTAACCAATCTCAATTGCCATTATTCCTGAAACATTACATTAAATACAATACCCTAGAACAACTGTCACTGTGGCTGTACCCACATGCATATTATTTATTTTTTTCACGACCAACTGTACCATTCTATATTGTAAACGCTCACTACCTCATGCCTCATACTGTTTATATTCATATTTTTGTTTATTGTTATTATTTAACGTTACACATGCACCGAGATCCTAATATGTTAAACATATCTGGCAATTAAACTGATTCTGATCTGTAAGTAGAAATCATGAAAAACAACAACAACATACATTTCATCATTTCATATAAAGACATTCATTCATTCATTCGTGGAAGCTGGACGTCAGTGTTTTTTACTTTGACAGTCAGCCGGGGGGAAGTGGGGGATTCCTTCTGCCTGAGGAGAGAGGAGGCAGAGAGCCACGTTGGGACCGCAGACCACACGGAGAGGTGACAATCAATACATCATAACTCTTCGTTTTTACTGTCATCAATTTTTCACTTATCAACTTTACTCATCAACTTTAATTCTCAGCTATTTGCTCGCGTTGGCGCATCTTTGTAGCTGCTAGCCAACGTCGTTTACACCGAGTTCAAACTTTTTTTTTGTTTTTTTCTGTTTCCCCCCCCCCCCCCCCCCCATCAACTGCTGTCAATTTATTCTCTCTGTAACCTGCTGGACGTGTTACGAGAAGAAAGTGTGTATTTTACGGTAGAAACACGACAAAGGTGTAAGTAATCGACCGATAAAAGTGAATATAAACCGCTAACTAGCCACACGTCGGTCCTCTGCTATCAAAGGCTTCAGGCTGGGTTAAAAAAAACAAAACAAAAAAACCACTTCTTTATCAAAGTCTCTCTTTCCGCTTTAGGATGACCAACAAATCACATTTATGTTATTTGAAGTCTGTTTTCTTGCTGTTTGTTCGAAGTAGAGAAAGTCTAAGGGGAGATTTTAGGTGTTGAAGAGCAGTTAGCTTACAGTCCCACCTCGTCTGTCCTCATCGATTTCCAAAACGTGGAGAATAATTAAAAAGTTTATTATTTCTACACTGTTGACACGCAAACGAACAGGTTTCAAACGTCACCAGTGTGATGAATGAGGCTACTGTGAATAGAAGATGCTGCAATCCTGAGTTTTGTGTTGTTTTTTTCCCCTGTCAAGCTAAAATTATGTAGACTGAAGTGTTAATGTTTTATGTAGCGTTGAATTAATTTAAAATATGGTACATAAAAGTTTAACTGTAGTAACGCGAGATGGCTAAACGTTGAGACAGATCAACTAAAGCCTGAGCTTTAAATTGCAAATCATTTTTCTGTCTTCTGACTTATTGTGGTAAGATAATTTAATTTTATCCCACTCCAAAACCCAAATGAACGCAAGTGTGACACAGACGAGTCCTAAAATCAAAACGTGTACCGGCAACTGATTACCTCTGCCTCTTTTCATAGTTTTCGTTGCAACTATACCAGCAATGTTGGTTCTATGTTGTCCAATACGGTTGGATGCAGAGCTATTATGTTAAATAATCTCCATCGTAGCATTTCTAACCCTCAGTTGTGGTTACTGCATGTAAACGTTACTTAATACTAGTGACCATTAAGTTTTCATATTGGATCAGGAGAAGCTGGGTGATGTCAGTGGCAGTTGTGCGTCCAGCAGTGAACGCTCGTGCTCTTTAGTGCGAGTACACATTGTGATGTGCATGGTCTTTGTGGAAACCTTGCGACGTTTGAACTTTACTGATGCTAGAATATGGAGGTATCGAGGAAAAGAACTTTCCTGAAGCACCTGGAGCCTGCGAGGCCTCTTCGTCGCTCCATCCACCTGGAAACCGGTGAGTAGCCGACGTCCACGTTCAGGTGTGTCTGTTTGAAATCTTCTGCGCTCAGAAGATAAACGATGTGTTTCACTCAGCGCCCCTGCTGGATGCCGCTGAAGGCACACAGGCAGTGTTGGCTCAAGAGGTAAGAAATCCCAAAGAAAAGTGTCGGTCTGCCACTATCCAGTAATAAATAAAAAGATTTTTTGACTCATTCGCCTGTTGAATGTCGAATTACATGTTCAGAGTGGAGTGTCTTGGTGGCAGTTGGTTCTATTTCAACAACCTTTTCTAACATTTATTCATTTACTTACCTTTTCTCTCAACAGATGACTGTTGGTATAGAACAGTTATATAACATCTTCAACCTGGACCAACCAAAAAAAGGTAAGATTCCAGTGCTTAAGTGATGTGAAACAGTGATTATAGTGGAGACAACTTCAGCAACACTTGTGTGTTGTGGTTTATTGTTTTCACAAGATTTTAATTTGTAGTTAAAACTGCTCTGACTGTGCTGCTTTAACTGGAAGTGAATGTTTATTTTATATATACTCAACGTCATATGCTTTATCATTACTTAACCTATTCATAATTTAAATAGATTTAGTTTACGTCTATGAAATCTTCAGAAGATTGTGAGTGAGGTGTTCTGTCCTTCGTTTCCACAATAACTTCTAACTTCAGTTTAGAAGCTCATGTGATGGTCGTACTGCAGTAATCCTGGGAGCCGCCATATTGTTTAGTATTCAAGAATCAATGGAAACCTTTTCGGTAACCGCAAACCTCTCATTAAATTCTTTTTCTGTTTTGTTTTTGGTAGGTAAAATATGTTACTCGAGGGAGTTTTTAATCAGTCTAGCAGGTTGTCCACAGGCCCAGACGAAACCACGCTTCTTGGCGGAGGACTCTTTACTGTCATCCATTCTTGTGAGTTTTGTCTTTAAATTCACGCTTCCTGTTGTGTATTCCTTAATTATTTGGACAGGATATTAGCAGCTGTAGAGTTTGGATGATGTTTTGTTTTTGTGCCGTCTTCACAGAGAGATGCAGGAGAGCTCGGCCTTCATGAGGTGCTAGTTGAAAATGGTGGAAAAGAAGAAATGTGAGTTTAAACACACCACTGACAGATTATTTTTTGGGGGAAATGGCAGCAGGTTTTGGCTTGATTTGTCTGTCCCCTGACTAATTCCTCCCTCTCTTCTCCCATCTATTCATTAATTTCCATTTCATTTTTTTATACTTGTATTATTTTTCTATGTTTCTATTATTTATATATATTTTTTATGATCATCATTATTTTTTATTCTTATTTATTTATTTAATTGATTATTTTTTTAAATTATTTTATTTATTTATGTTTTTATTTAATTAAATTTTTTGCCTGAAGTTTTGTTCTTAGTGGGCGCGTCACTTGCTTCCCTTAAGGTACAAGTGGAATTCGGGGATTGTTGGTGAGGGGGAAAAAAAGTAGTTTCTCAAGTTCCTGCAATAATGTTCCTTATGCTTAATGACCTCTGTATATGCAAGTCTTGTTTAAATCTGTTAACTCTCATGTGCTATTAAAAAAACCCCAACAACAACAACACTACAATGGAAACCTCATTCCAATCACAGTTACTTGTTTCGCATAGATCGACTCCCGTCGTGGACTGGCGACCTGTCCATAGATCACCTCCCGTCATGGACTGGCAACCCGTCCATAGATCAACTCCCGCGATGGACTGGCGATCTGTCCAGCGTGTCCCCTGCCCTCAGCCATAGTCGGCTGGGATCGGCTCCCGCGACCCTGCACAGGATACGCGGTATAGAAGATGGATGAATACATGGATGGAGTCAATTAAACTTAAGAGTATTAACGTACTCTGTCTTCTATTCTTCTTCTCCAGGTGGCGGAAATGAAGCTTGAAATCATTGCACAGGTCTTAACTGTCTTACCCAAAGATTGTTTTTCTTTGCTTGCCTTTCCTCTTTAATTTATTTAATTTTATTTGTGCCGTTGGATTTTGCATGTCATTTTGAGAGACAGTGAATGCCTTCTTGATTTTTACTTTTTCTTTCTCCCCCATAATCGTTTGAAGTGACTAGAGTAGCGACGAGAGTAATTTTTTTCTTGATATCTGAGCATTGCATGTTTGCTCTCAGTTTCTGCTGTGCAATAATTTCATTAAGTTATTACAATGTTCAAAATATAGTGTTATTGCATTCAGTTCAACGCCTCGCTCTTTCTTCACTTTGACAAGCACAAGAGGACAGTCGAACTTCATTGTAAACTGTCAACTATTGCAATAAAACTTTTGCGTCTGAATCCTTGTATGAGTTTTACTCAAAGAATAGAATCTATCAAAATTAATGTCCTCTCAAGGGTTCTGTTTTTGTTTCAGGCCCTTCCAGTTGAGATTAGCGCAAAGCAGTTTGTGGAGTGGGAAAGGATTCTCTCGAGGTTTGTTTAGCAAGGGAAAAAACCGAGAGTGCGATATAAGACACTGCAGCTCTCCAGAAAAGACGGTGGAATGGGTATTCCAAATCTAAAATATTACTATTATTCGAGCCAAATTAGGCCCTTACTAAATCTATGTAATCAACATTACAACGCAAGGTGGAAGGACATAGAAAATAATTTAACAGTTGACCCTCCAATTCAGGCCTGTGTGGGAAACGAGGAGATAATCCAAATGTCAGGCAAAGTAACAAATCCATGGGTTAAGTTTCAATAAAAAATTTGGAATACAATTAAAGTCGAATATAAATGATTGGATACATTTTGGATTGTCAGATGGGTTGCCCATGATCCAAATTGCAAACCCAATCAATTGGATGCTAGATTTAAAAATTGGGTAAACAAAGGGATTACAACTTTCTACTCACTCACAACAAAAGGACAATTAAAAGACTTTCAGACCCTTAAAAAAGAATTTGCTTTGGAACAACAGGACTTTTACAGATATTTACAGGTACGTAATTATTTTGAAAATTGTAAAACTAAACATCCATTAGACCTGGAGGATCCAATATTCAAAGAGGTACTGAGGGCTTATACAGGGGACTCTAATAAAGGTGCTGTTTCTCGGCTATATAAAGGTTTTCGATTAAAAAAAAAAAAAAACACTACTGAGTACGTCAAGGCTAAATGGGAAAAAGAAGGAGCTTGTGAAATAACAACAGATGAATGGCAGAGTTATTTTGACTCAACGTGGAAATGCACTAACTCACATATGTGGTGGGAATTTGCATGGAAATGTTTGTTGAGGTACTTTTATCACACCGAAGTTAAAAACATATCATACAGGGAAAACTGTGAAATGCTGGCGTTGTTTGGGGGATCAAGAAGCAAACCACTGCCACATGTTTTGGGGGTGTTCAGGGCTGAATAAATTCTGGGGGTGATTTACATAAGATAATGGAAGAAATATTTAACACAAAGCTGCCTAATCATTTTAAAACTTTCTTCCTGGGAAGAGATGTTTACATCCTTGGAAACCTGAATAAATATTTATTTAGATTAATGATAACAGCAGCAAAGAAAAACATCACAAGAAGATGGACAAACCCTGTCAGGGTTTTATTTTACTCTGAAAATAAGTTACAAAAGTACAAATGTAGTTTTAAAAGTAGAGTTATTTATTGCAAATCTTTATGCCTGTTAAATAGTGTCAACGCATTGTTTGTCTAAGTTATTTTTATTAAATGTCTGATGTACAAGACGAGATTAATCAGTCAAGCTGAAGAGATGTGATGAAAACACACATTACTACTAGTATGGTACCACAACTGAGGCATTCTGGACACAAAGAGCTACGCTGAAATGTAATTCAAATATAAGCTAAGCAGTGTTACGTATTTAGACTTGAGAGCAGGCTATACTGGATTCTAGCTTGTCTTTCCGTGGATCCTACCGGACATACAGTACATAGTAAAATAATATTCTGTGGCATCAGGTAAGCCAGTCGATTGACTTTCTGTGAAGGTGTGTCATTTCATGCAATGGTAAAAGTGAGCCTCGCCACCTCCAAAGTAGTGAAAATTTAACTTCCCTGATATTTAGACATGGATTAATGATAAAGAGTTATTGACTCCACTTGTGAAACGTTGCTCGTCTTTTCCCGAATTAAAGACTGATGTGGGGAAAAAGCTTGTGCATGGGTTTAGTTCAGTATGATAACAAAAAGTAGTGTATGCTTGTCATTTAAAATTAAAGACACATAATTAAGCCTTTCTCATAACATTAGTTCTGATAATTCTCATAAATGCTTGTTATGAGATCAACATTGTGCCGTTTTAACATCCACATATAGTGAGCGTGCCAGTGTGGACATCTGAAGCGTTAATTTTACATAGGAAACGCTTGAATTCCAGATATCCGTAATACATTAAAGGTTGAAGGCTCCTGCCTACGTGATCGCGAGCAGACCAGCGCAGGACGCCCTGCGACGTCGCTGACGTCACAGCATCGTGGGCCGGCTCCACGTTACGGTGGCGACGTCACATGTAAAGTCAGATGTGTCGGCGAGAAGAGAAGAACCGGAGTTGCACCGGCCGGTGAGCACAAACCTCTCCGCGACCTCTCGTCCACCCTGTCGGCTCTGCGTCTTCTCTCTTCCCCCCCGACTCACTCGCCCTCGGCTCGTCACTGGAGGTAATGATGAAGCTCGCTCTCGCTTTCGTTTCCTTCCTTCCGCGCGACATGAAGTGCTGCGCGTGCCGCCGTGAGATAAACTGTCAACACCGGCTGTTTTCAATTTGAAAGAATAAGTCCTTAATTGTGCCTCTCGAGGCATCTGTGTTTTATATGACCGGGATTCTCACAAACCTGTAAATACACGTATACCACTATAATGCATGTGTTATGAGAAGTCGGTTTTTTTTTTCTCTCCCCCCTTTGTTATTAATGAATATTCTTCGCTTGGCTTCAGCTGTCATCGGTCAGGAAGATGGATCCAAAGGACACCAAACGCAGGTGAGCTCCACAAAACATAACAAGTCAAGTTACAGTGTAGGTTCAGAAAAGTACAGTGCAGTCGAATAAGGAAACTACTGGGTGTGACAGGATATTCACGACATTGACCTTTTTTTTTTTCCTGAGAGAAAGGACAAACATGTCCCCCCCACCCCCACACCAGCATCAACCTCCTCACCAGAGGAACAGCACATTTAGGTCATTATCTAAAGAGCTGCCAGGCTGGGGGGGTTGTTGGTTTATAAGTTATTAACAATAACCTCAGCATCAATAGGATTAACTTCCTGTCTGCACTTGTTGTATATTATTGTATTACACTGCTCAGAGTATCCAGATGTAGGTAGTAAGTACACATCAGCTACAGTAATACACTGTTTTGTTTTGAGTGGAAACCTCCACAAATCTACTTTCGACTACTTGACTGCAAACATTTTATAATCTACTTGTTACAGCAAGTACATGCAGGTACAAGCATTTTGTGAATTACACTTTAGACCTCCTGAAATTATGAGCGGAATGTTGCACAATTTTATATCGCACGTATTTCACAACTTCCTTATTGACGGAGAATGAAGGCATTGTAGTTCAGACAACAAACTTTGAAAGTGTGATTTCAGCTTTCTTTTTGTCTTTTGTTTAAAAAAAAAAAAAAAACCAGCAGTGGGGAGTCGTGTTTCAGGTGTTTTCAGGAGTTCTTAACTCCACCCAACAATGACTCAGTGTCTTGCACAAGGACACTTCAACATTTAGACAGATAAGAAATCAAACCTGTATATTTTCTGATGGCCAAATAAATATCATTCACTTTTATTTTGTTCATCTTATCATGTCAAACTCATTTATATTTTTATATAGATGAACCACAGATTTTCTTTTCACAAATAAACACATTTCTTAAGTCATTTTATTAAACATTAATTGTCAGCAAAACTATTTTTTTTATTCCAAATATTTTCTCTTCCATGTTTTTGTCTTCTTATTCAAATAAAAGATCTGAATATTTGTTTCACCTCTGGATTTACTTGATAAACATCAGGTTTTACGCGACTTGAAAGATAAAAAAACTAATAAGTAATGTGTTTTTAAGCTCTCAATATATTGATCTATTTCTTCTTATTAATGCATTTTTGTTTTGGAAAGTTTAAATCAAGCAGTTCGTCACCGTCTGCTCTCTCCGTCTCTTTCAGCCCAGTGGACATACACAACCCACACCTGGACACACTGCAGGACGACATACTTTACCACTTCAGCCTGGGAACGAAGACTCACGACCTCCCCGCCATGTTCGGTGACGTCAAAGTAAATGATTTATTTTTAATTGTTGGCTCAGAGACGTAATCCTCACATTTATATCTCCTCGACAAAACAATTGCCTTTGTGTCTTCCGTTGACAGTTTGTCTGTGTCGGGGGCAGCCCGTGGAGGATGAAAGCTTTCACCGAGTACATCGCCGCTGAGCTCGCCATGGAAGACCCCAAATCAGAGTACCCAAACATCTGCGCCGGGACCGACCGTTACGCCATGTACAAAGTTGGCCCCGTGCTCTCTGTCAGCGTACGTGCCAACACACACTGCTCAGGACCGTTTCGTTTGGTCATAAGATCGATTGAGGAACCTGTTTGTGTCGTGTGCGTTTCTGCTTTTGCAGCATGGAATGGGAATCCCGTCTATCTCCATAATGCTGCACGAGCTTATAAAGCTCTTGCATCACGCGAGTTGCACGGATGTTACGATCATACGCATTGGGACATCAGGGGGGATCGGTAAGGCGATGTGGTTTTGTTTCAACTGTAACTCCTTTTATTTCACAACATCGTCTGACTTGCTGTGTTTGCTGCGCTAGGACTTGAGCCCGGCTCTGTCGTCGTCACAAAGCGGTCAGTGGACGCCACCTTCGTGCCCAAGTTTGAACAGGTGATCTTGGGCAAGACCGTCGTGCGCAACACTGATCTGGATGAAGGCCTGGCGGAGGAGCTGTTGCAGTGCAGCAAGGAGCTCAACCAGTTTCCGACAGTGGTTGGCAACACCATGTGCACCATGGATTTCTATGAAGGTATTTATATTTACATGTATGTCTATCGTTTGTTCCGCAGATCTTGGTTTTTCATTGCGTTTTCTGATGTGACCCTCAGGGCAGGCCCGCTTGGATGGTGCCTTCTGCTCCTACACCGAGAAAGATAAACAGGACTACCTCAACAAAGCCCGGGAATCCGGAGTCTACAATATTGAAATGGAATCATCAGCCTTTGCCGCCATGTGCAAGCTCAGCGGTCTGCGCGGTGAGAAATCACAACCATTACACCTGATTCATTGTGCCGAAACACAAGCAGTAGTTGCCGAGTTTCTAACAATACCTGCCTTGCTTTGTGCAGCTGCCGTGGTTTGTGTGACGCTATTGGATCGCCTGAAGGGGGATCAGCTGAGCAGCTCTCATGAAGTTCTCACCAATTACCAGCAGCGGCCTCAGATACTGGTCGGCTACTACATCAAGAAGCGTCTGAACCCCAAAGCAAAATGTTGTTGATTTTACAGGCCGTCACATACTTCGGCCCACTTTCTGTTGAAAATTATGAAATAGGAAATATACTGATGCACTGCTACATTCCTTTTTATTCTTCAACAGCCATACATTTTGATATTTCTACAGCAGCTGATAACTTTTTACAACTATACCCTCTTTTGTTGATTTTACACTCTTTCAGGTGTTAAGCTTTCGCAGGTAGGATAAATGGGAACAGATAATTACATTTTTGTTTTCTTGTGTATTTATCAATTTAAGTAAGCATTATATATGATGTAGCAGCTTATCTCATGTCATATTTAAGGTGGTGTTTGTTTTATACAAAACATGAGGTTTCTTGAGTCTGAGCATTACATTGGTGCCAAAGTACACCGAAATGGTGTTTGTTTCTTTAATGACAACAAATGACTACTTATTGATCGGATTGTATTTTGTTGGTATGGTTTGTTGTAGTTATTTATCATATTTTCAATTCAGGATGTAAACTATTATTATTAAACTGGATTTTGTCTTCCAGCCTTTTATTTCGAGACTAAAGCTGTAACCTGTCGAAAACAGATTAGGAGAGGATTAAGTGGCGCTCCTTGTGAAATAAAGATAGTATATTGCGTTGCATGGACTGTGATGTTGTTTTACACTCATACTCAACAAAGCATTTTAGAATAATTTGGGTGTGATCCGGTTTTACACAAGGAGAACTGTTACATACATTTGGCTTGTTGTATTGAGGAATTTGCTCTTTTAGCTTTCATGTGTGTGTTTAAGAGACGACCGTCGTCCCCAGGCAGAGTGTGACCAGGCTGGTGACCAACGAGAGTGTTATAGAAAATCTGACCTACATGTGTGGAGTCTGACTTATCACAGATGTCTCCTGTTCTCATCACCCCAGGACACTACTGATAATAAACTCATCAGGATTGTTTTTATTGCAGTTCACGATGATGTCTAAGAACTACCTTTGGGCGCCAGAGCCAGGCCTTGAATACGCTTTATATACGGAAGAGGGGAGTGTGCCGAAAGGAATGATTGTCATAATGTGTGTGCCTGTGTTCGCGTGAAGTCCTCTGAAATGTCTCTCTGTCACGTGTGGGAGATCTCCGGCTGTATGTCTGAATAAATTCCCCTCTCAGCATCTCAACCTGTGTTTCACTTCATCTTTCCAAACTCCGGGCTTCACTGAAGAGCAGCAAAATTATCCACCGCAGTGAGGGAAAAGATGCCCGTTTGCTTTTTCCACACGCCGATCAGGCTGGTTTACAATTAGTACCTCCATTTGCCTCAGCCATCATCAGCCATTAGGACAATTTACTGTGCGCCGTCCCGCTGTCTTACTGTATGTTCAACCTTCTCCTGACTCATGTCAAAAAATCTGCTGACCTAAGAGCAGCTCCCGCAGCCTTTCTCCCACCATCACTTGGGGCCGCTAAACGTCTTACATCAGCAGATCATCACATTCCTTTGAAGCACTGTGCCAAAGATTTATTCGATTTCGAGTGGCAAATGAGATCTGAGAAGGAGATGGAGAAGCATTGGCTTTCTAAGATTCTCTCACAATCACCTATTGGATGGTTTGACAACTATCTAAGGAAATCTGCCTGCAGTGGTTTGGCTCAACTGTTGTTCTCGGAAATATAATCAATAGTTTGTACTCTTTTAGTCATTGTGGTTCAAAGCTGCATGATGAGGCATGCAAATGGTGAGACAGAGGAGTGTGAGTCATTTGTAAAGTAGCGAACATTTAGGCATTGTTCGCTCATCTCCAAGATGGAAAAGTGTATTCGTGTCTTGTTTTATAATACCAGTGGTATTTTGGGCAGATTTAACATTTTTATGGTCAATTTGGATATAGGCACCCTAATAAGCTGATGGCAAAATTCAACTTTTTCAGTTTTTCCAAAAACAGAAATTGGATTTAGCCTTATTAAATCCCCCAAATTTTGTGTTCTCGTGTTACTATTGACATACTCTAGTTCAGACCGCATTGTAAGGCCTGGTGGCCACATGTGGCCCATTCGCTCCCTCAATCAAATGAAAATCACTGTTATTATTGTCTTCATTACTTTATCTTGTCACAATTGTTCATGTTATTGATCATCGTTGCATTATTAGTTTGGTGTAGCATAGCTGAGCGAGCCATTGTTACGTCACAAAATGTGTGTTTTTCTTTTATTTACTTATGTACTTAGCTTGAAATTTTGAAAAAATGTAGTCATGAATTCAAGACACAGATTCAGAAAAACAAAAAAATAACAATTACTTATAAAAAGCATGCAAAAAAAAACAAAACAGAAAAACTGCTTTTCATCAAGAGATGATTGTTATTTAGCTAAATTAAATTCAACGTATATCTAACAGTAGTGCTAACCACCCCTAGTCAAGTTTGTACTATACTATACTATACTATACTATACTATACTATACTATACTATACTATACTATACTATACTACAACAACAATCTATTAAACTCTGTATGTGTATTGTTTTAGAGGTGGATTGCATTATCAAGAATGACCACTTAAAGCGAAAATTGTCAGAAATGCCTCCGGCCATTAGTTTATCGTGGTGTAAATACACATCATGCACTGATGCGGGTGAACTTTGTTGTGCTCGTGGGTTTGAACAGGCCACGAGGCCACAGCCCCCGGTGACGCGCGTCACAGCACGGAGGAGGGTCTGCCTGCGCGCTCCCGTGCGTGCCCACCTCCTCCTGTCTGCTCTGCGCTCCTGCCCCGGTCTGTTCTGTTCGCTGACTCAGTGCCTTAAGCAGCATCACCGACCACCAGGAGACAGCTCCAGCTTCATCTGCGTAGAAGACAAAAAAGATCCAATAAAAAAACATCAGCCATGGCCAAGACAGCAAGCGGTAAGCACGTTCACACGGACGGATGGATGGATGGATGGATGAATGGATGAACGTACTTGAGACAGGTGCGTCCTCTCGGTATTGACTCCGTGTCGGCCCTGTAGCCTGGTGGCGACACATTTGTCGGATTTTCGGCGAAAATGTTGGGATGATCGTCACTGAAATAAATGAAATCGTTGATTTTGAGAGATTTCCCGTGTTTTTTGTTTTTTTTGGGGGTGGTGGTGGTGGTGGGGGTGGTGGGGGGGGGGGGGGGGGGGGCGCATTGTCTCAACCCTGGATTCATGATCGCCGCATACAGCACCATCTCCTCTATGATCATCTACATCTATCTAATTTTATTAATCCAAATATATTGTTTTCTTTCGCTGTGTAAGATTAGATGAGGTTTTGATATGAGCGGCCCTATAAATAGATTGCTTTCCCACGCTGCACCTGCGGTCCAGGCTCCAGCGGCCCCAGCATGCAGCATAATGCAGACGGACCCCACCCAAGATGCTGAGCCGACGACCATGTAGCCCACAGCAAAGCTGCGATGGCTCCATCTCTCTTACTTTCACTCTTCACTTGGCTTCAAATGAACCTCGACTGCTCGATTATTTATTCCTATTGGTTTTTAAAATTTTTTTAATTTATCTATTTTTTATATATATCCTGATTAGGATGCCTTGATCGGATCAGACACAAGGTTGCTCCCTCTATTCTTTCCTTTAGCTTCTTTCAGCTCTTCCTTGCCAAGGATGCACCACTGTAGTCTATTTAGAACAATGTTGAATTAAAAAAAAAAAAAAAAAAATCGAGAGCATGAGTTAGCACAAATATCCTTGCACTCGTGATGAACTTGAAAAGAAATGCATTGCATCCTGCATTAGTCATCCTTTTTGATGGACATTTATTGTTGTAGGCCAGACATTCAGCGATTTGTTTTCATGGGTTTGTGTGCATATATATATATATATATATATATATATATATCTGAAGCACTTGCACCTTCCTGAATTAAAAGCGGCCCATCTGATCATTTCGATGTAGGTCCTGGTGATGTTTGTGTTAATTATAGTGTGGATCACAGAGTAGTGCAATAGACAAGTGTATAGCGAGATGGGAGGCAGGCCAGCCCTGCAGCAAGGGGCTGCTTCACGCAGCCTTTGCAGCAGAGGGCTTAACAACACCAACAATCTCTAAGTCCTCTCCCAAGAGCCAGGTGGGCACTTTGGGTAAATCCAGGATAAGCATGAATAAAGTGACGGTGGTTTTACAGCAGGTCCTGAGGATTTTGTAAAAAATAAACAACAGAAAAAAAAACCAAAAAACAAAACCAAAACAAACAACAATCCCTGAATGCAATTAAAATAAGTTAAGATCATTAGACAGCTGTGACAACTTAATAACTTCCACAGATCTCACTCACCTAGTGCAAATAGCAAGAGGATATTGCACAATAATGGTTTATTTTTTTTAATAAATATGTCTTAGTTTAACAACTGAAATGTTTTTTCCCCCTGACAAAAAGAGACTCACGATTTCATCACACACACATTCCTTTAATGAATTATTAAGCACCACAGCACTCACATACACTTTCAACTAATCATTAGTGCAGCGTTAATCTTATCTGATTGTTCTATTCGGCAATTTCACTCTTCTTAAAATGCAATTCTTTAAGTTAAAAGCTTCACTGGTATCCATGATATGTTTTTGTTGTTTTTTTTTTGGTTGTTGCAATAGTTTGCTCCTTTTGTAAGTTTCTCACGTCTGCTGAGAAAAACCGCCAGTAAGCGGTGTGATGTGTTGATGTTCCCACAGCTTACAAAGAGAAGATGAAGGAGCTGTCAGTACTATCCCTCATCTGCTCCTGCTTCTACCCAGAGACACGCAAAAACCTTGTCTCTGACTTTGAAGGTAACGTTTTCACAAAATTCCCCATTGATGATCACGACTACTTATAGCACTGATGTGTTGTGGAACACTCGTCTCACTGGCTTCACCCTTCTAACTGGCTGACTTGCAGACATGGAGGTGAAACCTCTAAACAAGCGAGCCTCGGGACAGGCCTTTGAGGTGATTCTCAAGCCGCAGTCTCCGGTGTCAGACGCAGCTCACAACCTTCCCTCACCTCCGAAGAGGGACGTCTCCTTGGAAGACATTGAGAAGAAACTGGAAGCTGCCGAGGAGCGGAGGAAGGTGAGTATGTTACCTGCGTGTAATGGATTCGAGTGTTAATGATGCATGAGCCTTTATTTTGGCGACGTTAAAACCATTCACATTTGCATAAACAGTACCAGGAGGCCCAGGTGTTGAGGGCCTTGGCAGAGAAGCGCGAGCATGAGAGGGATGTGTTGCTAAAGGCCATGGAGGAGAACAGCAACTTCAGCAAGATGGCCGAGGAGAAGCTCCAGATGAAGATGGAGCAGATCAAGGAGAACCGTGACGCCCATCTGGCGGCCATGATTGAACGTCTACAGGAGAAGGTGAAAGCTTTATGGACCCGCACGCGAGACAAATCATGGCCCGCTTGGACACATAACTCACGCTCACTCTTTGTTTTCAGGAGAAACACGCAGCCGTGGTACGCAAGAACAAAGAGCTGAGGGAAGAGGTGACAGCATGAGCCTCGCAGGAAGTCCCAGTTTCCGTGATACATTTGGTTCCTCCCATCCAGCCCCGTCCTCTTCTCTCCCCCGCCCTCACCATCTTTCTGTAAAACAGACACTCAACCCTGGAGGCCGAGAGGTCGGCGGACCTCGCCATCACACCACGACACGCCATGCCACCAGTACTCACTATTACCAGTATTATCAGTGGATACAAACATCAATAACACCACGCACCTGAAGAAATGAATGGATTTGTTGATTTAGGAGAAAATGTGGGAATATGACATTTGTTTTGTAAATATAATTTCTGTTTATCGATCTATCTCTCAATCTCTCTCTCTCTCTCTCTCTCTCTATCTATCTATCTATCTATCTATCTATCTATCTATCTATCTATCTATCTATCTATCTATCTATCTATCTATCTATCTATCCATCCATCCGTCTATCTATGATGGAAGGTGAAGAACATACAAATGTTGTGCTGTACTTCACTGTATAAGTTGAAACATTTTGTTTGTCACTGATTAATGTTTCAGTTATTGAAATTTGACTCTACAACCATTTTCTTGTGAAAGCCCTCTTGGTGTTGTGAGTTGACAGACATTTGTTTCCTGACGATGATGATGATGATGATGATGATGATGTCACGACTGATGATGTTTCTGTGTCCTTTGTGCGACAAACGGCGGTTGGTGTACCCAGACTACAGAGTTCTCAAGATATCAGCGTATCTCCCACATTCGCACCGACTCTCTTCTCCTCGCGCACGCTTGAAATCCTAATGATATGCCAAAACCCATAGATTCCCAAATTGTCCACCTCCTCGGAAATGAGCTTGATAATGAACTTAACAGGTGCTTTGTAATTATTATTATTAAGAAGAATGTCTTTGCCCAATGGAAGCCGCTGTTTCTACACTCGCAGGCTCCCGCTCACCCTGACAGTTTCCATCCCATCTCCAGCCAAAATCAATAGCTCTGTTGAGAACAACAGTATTCGGGGATGAATCCTACAACTTATTGAATGTTCCGACCCCATACTGGTATCATGTATAGTGTCTTGGACAGTGGAATGTGCTGTTGCTCCCATCTTGATAGTGATAGTGTGAACATAATGTATGTCCGCGTGGGTGTGTGTGAGAATGCAGATTTACCTTGAGGCATCATTAGCGTCTTCTCTTGAGGGGATTAGATAGAGAATGGATGTGGGATGCTTTACATTCGGCACACTGAACTAGTTCTCTTTTTAATATACAGTATCACTGATATCTGCCTGCATCCTCTGCTGCTTGTGTTTATCCCTTCATATATTTCTCTGTGAAAGCTTTGCTGAATAAAGGTTTGGGGATCTGTCAACATGGCATGCACCATCTAATACTTGGGGAAGGGAAAATGTAAACTGCCAAATAAAAGAACCAGTTATCTACACCTCCTGCTATTCACGGTCTCCACCCAGATTCTTTTTCATTAAGGTGTCAGTCTAATGTGGTTTTTTTTTAAAATTATAGATAAGTATTGTTGAAGGATTTACTCTAAAACACATTCGAACGGTTTCCTGGAGGATTAGATCAGATGCAATATGATAATCCGCCAGCAGGAGGCAGTATCTTACTTATTTTGGACAAGAAGAGATCTGAGTGGACCCACTTCACACAAATGTATAAGATAGTCATTTACATTGACAAATAAATTGACCGAGATACGTCACTAGAATTTAAATCCTTCCTTTTTTTCTTTTCTTTTCTTTTTTTTTAGAAGAGAATCTTAAAAAAACTAATCTGAAAACAAGATAAACTTGATTTGTGGAGCTTTATTGGGGGAACAAATCCCAGACAGCAGCTGCCCCACCTGGAGGGGTTGCATAGAAA
Organism: Blennius ocellaris; assembly: GCF_963422515.1. NCBI lineage: Eukaryota > Metazoa > Chordata > Actinopteri > Blenniiformes > Blenniidae > Blennius > Blennius ocellaris. The sequence goes on from NC_137657.1 coordinate 9,602,538, forward strand.
CGTACTCGAAAACTGTGAACCCCTACAAACCTGAACCTGAACCAGATTGAACAACACGTCTGTGCTAATTGATGATTTAAAGGCACATCTGTCCCCGTGTTGTTGTTACTTTTTAACCGCTTTCCTCCAAAGCCCTCATCCTGTTCACACTATTGTCTCCGTTTCAGACCAACCCAAGCTGGTGAGGTCAGGGCAACATTGTAAAGGATTTCCTCTGGCTCTTAATGATTTCCTGGGTATTCATAAGGGCAACAATGCACTGGGATTTGGTTACTTACCTGGCACGCAGTGAAGGCATTGCCTTTCAGTCAATAGGCCCTTATTAACTGATGATTAACCCTCGAGGGATTGGAGAAAAAGTACACCTGAAGAATATGTGCTATTTATTAATTTGAGGGGAAAAAAAGTACTTTTAATATAAAAAGTTTCTTTATTTTGAAAAAACAAACAAAAATCATACAATGTTGTGAGCAATTGAGAGGAAAATATCACACGAGAACACATAGCTTATGTTTCATACATTTAGACTCAATTTATTGGTACAAAAATAGTACAAATAGAGGCAAGAACGCAAGTTTCCAATTGTCAAGTAGTTAGTTTTCCCAATGATGTCCATATTCTTGTCCACATAGTTTGAATATCACTAAAAAGCAAACCAATTTATATAAAAGTAAATCATGTTAAATGCAGACATCTTGGCTCAACAAATGCATAGATTTCAGTAAAGGGTCTATGAGAGCTGACCTCTAAATTTGTGCTTGCAGTAAATCTATTCATGGCTCATTCGTCATTTCATTAAATCCATCCTCAACCTGGAGGAAGCGCAGGCTAACTAAATTAGTTTCTAGGTTTGTTTTTTTTAATTTTAGGAATATCATCACAAAACTCAATTAAGAATTCTTATTTTAGTTGAAAATAAAGGACAAATGGACTGGAAAATTACATCTTCCAATCTCTTCTCCAGCTTATTCCTTACTTAAAAAAAAAAAAGAAGTTTGCCTTGTTCCCCTGCATTTTGTAGCTATAAAACATTCAGAGCAGGTTTCCTGTTGAGCCTGTCTGTGATGGCGGGCACAGCTCAGCTGTTGCCTTCAGTCCAGTGGTCAGCTTCAAAAAGCCCCGATCTCCATGCCCCAGGGCCTGTAAGGCTTCGCCAGGGTGGAGGAGGGACTCACTGTGGCGACGGCCGTTGGGGAGACAAGAGGGAAGGCACCAAAGGAGAGCGGGAAGGCCGAGAGCGAGGAGAGAGTCGAGAGGAGCGGCGGCGAAAGCTTGGATGTTGGCACAGACAGACTGAGAGGCAGGGAGCCATTGGGGGGCACCCTGAGGGACTCTGTGGGGGGCACGACACCAAGTCTGGATGTCCTAGATACCTCCGTGGAGGAGGAGGAGGAGGAGGAGGAGGAGGATGTTGAGGAAGATGAGGAGGAGGGTGGGCTGCTATTGTTTCTGGATGCAGGTGTCCTGCCCTGGGGGTGCTGAAGCAGGAGGGGATGGGGGAGATGGGCAGGGGCTGTCCCGTAGGCAGAGCCCCAGGCCAAGTGTTCCAGTCCAGTGTTCACCTCCCTCTGAGAGGCGTAGTTGCTGAGGTGGGACACCAAGCGTATACGGAGGGAGTCTGTACTGTCCCGGCCCTCCATGATGCTCAGATAGCGAGCCGTCTCTGCCAGACACTCCCTGAAGCCCAGGCTACGGTAATCCTTAGCAAGAGCATGAGCCTCAAAGTAACCTGTTGGCAAAAAAAAAAAGAAAAAAGAAAGTTTGACAAACAAATCCTCCTGGAGTGCAAACATGAATTTATTCATACATCATCCAATAGTAAAACCAAAAGTTTGTCACCTTTTCCACCGGATGCATGGAGCATCTTTAAATGGTCCACTGTCATTTGTAAGATTTCAGCCTTTTCCAATTTTGCAGATCCCTGTAAAATCAAATTGTCCGTTAATATTTCAGAATTCCCTCACACGCCAATGAAGAAAGACTAAAATGATCAGTTATTTACCTGTTTCTCAAAAGCACTTGGCACCAGTCTTCTCAGTTCGGAGAGACTGTTATTGATCCGGTCACGTCTGCGTTTCTCAATAATCTATTGTGAATAAATGATGACATTTTGGTTTTTTTTAAAAACACACGGTGGTAAAAGTAATGTAGTAATGTGCAACTTGGCAACAGAGATTTTAAGTCTACATACCCCCCTGCGTCTTTTTCTGGCTTGAACTTGTGTGGATGTGGAGGGTGACATCGATCCGTGAGAGTCAAGTTGACTAAAAGAGACAAATTACACCTTTTCAGTGACATAGACACTGGATTTCTTTCTTCTTCTTCTTCTTTTTTTTTTTTTAAAAAGTAGTAAAGTAAAGTAAGTAAATAATAATCGGTCTTTGCAGATCTAATCACTCAAAAAGATATGGAACAATTCAAATGTTCAAACTTCTCTAAAAACACGTAATAGTTTAGAGTTTGGGTTTTTTTTTAAGGGCCAAAAAAATAAAAAATAAAATCAAACAAACCCATTTTCGTCGCCACTGTCCTTCTCCACCTCAACATTGTCGTCCAGGTCGCTGTCCGACGAGCTGTAGTTGTGGCTCCTCTTCATCGTGCTCGCAGTGTGGATGAGTGTTTCCCCTCGGAGCTGCGGTGGCGCACTGACAGCTCCGCGTCCGACGCACAGTTCAAAAGACCTGCGGCTGGCTCTGAAAAGGGGGCGTGGCTCAGCGGTGAAGTGAGTGGGGGGGGGGGGGGGGGGCGGGGCTATCAGTGTCACATGGGCGGGACTTGAAGAGCCGTGGCCAGTTAAAAATCGAGCTGACATTTAAGTGACACTGGGCTGTAAAAAACATCAATGGACGAGCCAAAGGCGTCAATGAAGGGAAGAAGAATGAAGGGGAGCCTGTTGGACATCATTAGAATTGTTGATATGTGAGGCATTAATTCAACGTTGGCGTCCAGTCCAGAGCGCTGGGATTGTTCCCCTGTTTTTTTTTCTGCGCCTGCCAAACTCAGACTGACCGGTAGACTCCTGTCTACAGGTCCACCCAGTTCCCCTGCTGAGACACCCAGTCCACGAACAACAGGCCCCCCATTGTAGCGGCAGCCCTCCTCTCATTTGGCGTTGTGGAGGACGCATGGTCTATTAGCAGAGTGTGTTGTTCCTTGTCCGCTGTCAGCTGTGTGGCTTCATGGCGGCATTGATCAGCCGAGAGGCTCCACAGTCACTCAGCGTTGCCATGCACTCCTAGGAAACTGCCTCCCCTCCTCCTCCTCCCCCTCCCCCTCTTCCTCCTCCACCGTCACTGCAAACAGGTCAACTGACTGGCGCAGGCCGACCTTCCCAGGGAATCATTCATCTACTGTGGGTGAAAATAGTCCCCTGTGAAATTGGAAGGAGAAACAGAAATGTTTTTAGAAGCGCCAGCTATGTACAGCTATGGAAACTAAACATAGAGGCGTCAGAGCTGAAACCTGAAGGAGAGCCGGGGTGGTCCGCAGGAAGGTGTGAAGACCGCGACCTCACTAACACACAGGGGTCAAAGAGCAACGTCTTTCGAGACACAAGGGATTTCAGTGTTTATGCTTAACTGTGTGTGTATTGTTCAATCATTCGCATTTCCATTTCACAATTTGAATTTCACAATTTGAGAGGCAAAATTCCTTAATTACGGGAAAAACTGATGTGCTGAGCAATACACAAACTGATGCACTTAATTGTGAAATAATTCAAAAGTTTCTATTATATATGTTTTATAATGTTCATCATCACAAAGGAAATAATGTTATTAATCTATTAGCAAAATAATACACATGGTTATGATCTTATTAAAAACCAACCATAATATCACATCATTTCAGGCTAATTAGCACTTTAAACTAAAATATACAAGTGATATTGTTTTTTTTTTTTTTTTGTGTGTTTTTAGTTACTTTCTATTTTTGCGAAAATACACAGATTTCCTTCACACTATTACCACTCCAACATTAAACACACAACAAACTACAAAGACAGCGAACACAAAAAACTCCAGTCAAGTTTTTTGTTTTTTCCTCTGTCTCTGATGAAAGGTCTGGGAAATGGCTTGAGCGTGGTACGCGGTTCCCCCTCTGCCTCTGACATGTCTGTTAAGGCCATCAGTGGCAGAACCCCCCCCCCCCCCCCCCCCCCCCCCATCCCCCTCCCCTCCACCCCCACCACCACCAGTACCTTGTAGAGGAGCAGCTGTTTCTCCGCTCTGTCCATCAGGTCAGTTGTTAACTCGCTGCACTCGGAGTGAGACAAGTGCGGATGAGAGTTTGATTCCAGGGAGCAACTGCAGGCCAACACGCTGTTCCCAGAATGTCAGGAAGGATTTCAGCGGTGACAGATACAATGTGCAAGCTCCAAGCTTTCCGTCGATGCAGACAGCGTGGATGACCCTTCGGGCTACCCCTGACCCGCGCACACATTGCAGACCCCCGCCTCCTCCAGCTCCTCTTGTCAGCACAGACTTTCACTGAAAATCAAGTCTGTACCTTGAACCATTTCATGCCTTTTCCACATTCCCATACGCCCACTCAGACGATTTATAGACCATAACATGTACATAATCCGCTGCTGAAAAACACCCAAAGCCTGCATGCTCCCCATTCGGACACTATTTCACATGTAAGACTTTACATACTTCATTCATTCATAATGTTTCACCCCAGTGAGCCTCCATTCCGATAAAGACAGCTATACTCTGAAATCTCTTTTTGAGTAACTCACTACGCTAAAATACTGACTCATACAAGGTCGTTTATTGACTCTGACTGGGACACGTTTAGGCTCACTTTGGGTATCATTTTATTATACGTATTGTATGGCTCCAGTTCCACTAAAGTATATATTGCCTCTAAGGATATAGCTGCGACCTCTGATGTGTCAAACAATACACACCACACTCTCTCACCAAATAAAAAAAACAAAACAACAAAGAGCCTTAAAAAAATGAAAGCAATTATTTTTCCCATTTCTGCTCATAAAGTGAAAAGTGTTAACTTTGACAATTTCCTTGAAGGCTCGACTGAAGAGGTCCTGGAGTGACTTGACGACATGCAGGTTTATGCAGATTCCATTATGTAGACACAGAGGACTCACGTCTTCACAGCAGTGCTGACTTTACTGTGCCTCTGTAAATGTAGTTATGACATATAACTTATAAAAAGCTTGACTTTTCACCTGTGCAGTCGAGTCACACAATTCCTTATAAAGAAGGTGGTTATGGACTCTGCATGTTTGCTCTGAGTTTATCTGCCACATTCCTCTATACTATTCATATATTCAATAACACCAGCAGTTTGCCAGCCTGCCCTTCTTACCAGGGGGCATATCTGACCAATGGCCAGGAAGCTAAAAGGTATAAGCAAGCATTTGTTTGAAACTGGCGTGTGCCCAGCTGCCTTCCTCAATCTTCCCTCAGGTTTCCCTTGGTGACTCTTTGTGTGCGAGAGTGCGGCCTGAGTGTGTGCTGGTGGGTCTGCATGTGTTTATGTGTGTGCCACTGAGAGTGTGCGAGTGTGTTTAGGAGGTGCCGTTTCCCACAACCCTGATCTAATTCCGTGGTAACTCAATCTCCGTGTGAGCGCTTCCCGGCGAGTGTTCTCCCGCCCGTCCACAGTCCCACCGGCTGAGTGGCTGAGTGTGTCTGACGGAGGCCGGCTCAGTCCCACTGGACTGAGCCGGCCTCTACCCCCCCCCCCCCCCTGCGGCCCCGGCCTCCGTCCTACCCACCCTCCCATCAGGATTGATTTACTATGTCAACGGTCGGGGCTGTCGGCGGCAGCGACGCTCACAGCCGCGCCTGCATCCTGTGTGCACACCATCCTGACATCTTATACCTGTCATTCAGCAACTGCTGCAGCCTGTGTGTGTGTGTGCGTGTGTGTGTGTGTGTGTGTGTGTGTTTACACACATTATGGGGACTTATTTTACTTGTGTGACTAAAAGCCAAGGCCCCATCAGAAACAAATCAACATTTTTAGGTGAATGCATGCTGTAAGGTTCTACTGAGTTCAATTAAAGGCAAGGTAATATGCTAAAGTTTAGGCCCGTGGTAGATTTAACTGAGTTTAGATTAAATCGACGGGAAATTAATGTAAGGTAAGTTGTGACAACAGCTCATAGCTTATAATGGTACTAAAAAAAAAGCATATTCCACCTTTTCCCCCAAAAAACTAGTCCATTACATTTGTGCCTCGCAAGTCATTTTGACATATCCAAGCTGCCTCTCACAACATTTTAACCTTTTTAAAAGATAATTTACAATTTCAAGAATCAATATATCCAAAGTTAACCCTTTAGGTACTCATTATAATACTTGGGAATCTGAACATTTAACCTTATTTATGTGTTAATCTTCAGGATTTTCTTTTTCACTTTTTAAAGTTAGAAGAAAACAAAAAGTTTATATACATTCAGATTTGAAAAGCTGTTGATAATAATGACACATATTTCATGTCTTCTGTCTTGAGATTAACCCTACTGGGAAAAAGCTCTTCCTGACTGCAGGTGTCCTACAATATGAATAATATGCAATTTTCTGGAAATTCGCCTTAAAATTATTTTTGGACATATTATGGTTATATAGATATTTGACCTCTTACTTAGTTGTTTTTTTTAAAAGCAATTAACTGCATCCTCTGTCGACGCATTCAATTACATTTATCTATGAAAAATATTCAAAAGTGCATTTCTCAGACAAAAATGAATGTATAAAAATGACAATATGGGAATTTGTTTCATAAAGTGGTGCAGGTATAAAGGTGGAATTTTCTCTATGGTGACATTAAATCTATTGGCTGCAAATATGTAGATCAAAAAGTTTGAATATTCCAGATTGTGGCAGTAATTCGTCGAGTCTTATGTAGTGAAGCAGATCACATGGTGTTAAAATGTCAAATTTCCCCAAATATATGAATGATTCAGTGCACATGAAGATTTTTTTTCATGTGTTCCTTCCGCCCCTGCAATAACAGTGTCGAGAGAAAGAAAGAGGGGGTTATTTGAGAGAAATGTGTGGAAGTGAGATCATTTCCTTGTTCATGTTTTATTCAAATACGAGGACGTTATAAGGGATTTATGAACTTTGCTGCATATATACATGAGGTGTGACATATTATGTAAGGCAGTAAAAATGCCACCCATGCTGGTCCTAAAGAGGTTGTCAGGCCGAGGGAAATGTCTCCCAGACAGCTTCCATGCAACAATGTTATCCTATGGGCCACAGCTTCCTGTCTGTCCCCTCTCATTCCAGGCAGCACCCAGGCGCTATATTGGGCAGGGACCAGACCAGGCCTGAGACTCATTCCCACTGTTTGACCATAATACATTCGCCTTCTCATTCTTTACTTTCCTGCCTTTGTTGGCATCCATTCTGTGTGTGCTTTTTGGATAGGTAAAGCCAGGGAGGATATGTTCACTTCCTTGTTTCTTTGTTTAGCAGGGTTTTTTTTTCTTGTTTTTTTTATTTTTCTGAGGATATCAACTCGGGTCATGACACTGACACCAGGATCTCAGTTCTTGCTGCCAATTACAGAGCTTGGAGTCAATTACAGGACATGAACTGAACTCGGGAACGATTCAAACGATACCTTGACGTCGATGTGGAGAGGTTCAATGTGCTGGTTTTAAATAGAATAAAAAACACATTCACATAGATGACTTAAGTCACTGTTGATTGAAGCAAATCTATTTCATCCTATTTGCAACAATGGTGCACACTCCAACACAAAGGCCCTCACGCACAATGGTATTGTTCCTACGGTTTACCACTATGCTGCCCATTACTAGTTAACTTATGCAAGTTCACAATAGAGGGAAGGCAGATCACAGGACCAGTTCCCAAATAAGCGCAACAGGCAACAGCACGTGATGTCCTCACAGAGAAAGCAGGACCGTGGAGCGAGCTACTTTTAAGGCCACACATTGTGCTGCCACAGGAAAAACATTGTTTGCATATCAATGGAGTGTGTGCATCCGTGTATACGTGTGTTTGAGTGTGTGTTAAGGTGAAAGGGGATTTGGGTCTCTAATTGAAATGTATCTCTTGGTTTACATCACATGGAGCGGTCTGCACAGCCCCTGTGAATTATTAGTCTAGTTAAGCTGTGGATTGTGACAATGACTTCTTTCTGTGTGTGTGTGTGTGTGTGTGTGTGTGTGTGTGTGTGTGTGTGTGTGTGTGTGTGCGCACGTGCGTGTGTGTGTGCGTCCGTGATTGGTCACTCTGGAAATGAAATCTATGTTTCAGAGCAGTTCTGCTGTGAATGACAGCTACGATGCTTAGAACTGACTTAAAACACTGAGTTTTCCAACTTCTGATGAGGAAACTGAAGTATTTTGGTGGCTTGTGTGTTTTGTTTGTCAAAATCAAAATGAAATCAAATCTGATCATAGAGTAACTGCTTATATTAAAACAAAAATGTCATAGAAAAGCAGAAATAGCCCATTTAAAGCGTATCACAAGTTTATTAAAAAAGAAAAAAAAGAAAAAAAGTATTTTTTTTTTTGAGAGCCGGCTCCTTTCCCAGTGGATGCTCTGTGCCAGCTGTCTGCTCTGCAGTAAAGTACTGCTTTCCCAAGCTCTGACCTGTGGGAAAATCTGTTGTGGCCAGTAATTGATTCCGCCCTGCCAGCCCCATTACTCTCCACTGCAGTCAAACTGCCAGTGATCTGCAGAAAGCCTGTTAGCACAACCCATTTACTCTTTCATTCTGCCCCCACTCTCACAAACATGCATCAGAATCCCAGCAAGTCCCGATTCAATCATTTCTGGGGACATTTTTTCACTCTATAAAGAAAATAGTTGCTGCTTTTATTGCGTTTTGCTCTATATCATTTCCCATATTGTTGCAATATCCTGGGATTTATATTTCATATGCAACATGCATGTATGCAAAAAAAAAGATTTTCTGGCTTTTTGCTTCCCGTTTTGTTATAGGAGAACCATTAAAAAACTGGCAGATTACACTTGCTACATGTATCCTCACAGCTCTCCTGTCACCATGTTTCTATTGGAAATAGAGATTTTTTTTGGGGGGGGGGGGGCTGACACAAAATGTTTACAATAGAAATACCATGCACACTGATAATCTCCATCACTGTCTTGAAAGGGACGCTTGTATGAGAGCTGCACCACACAGCCCCCAGAATCCCCCCCCATAGTCCCCTCCCTGAAAGTTTGTCATGAAATATTAAATGCAGTCATCTGCTCAGACGGTTGAGTTGCTTGTCCCTGCCTAACACTTACCACATGTCTAAATAAAGGTAAGTGCTCCCCCTTTCCAATTAATCTTCTATTATGGCTTGCGCTCTGTGCCTTTGCATCTGTGATTCCCAGTCTGGCACCAGCAGGTGGGGTACAGTCGGGGTTGGGGCGAGACAGTGTGTATGTGCGAGGGGTTATGTGAGGATTAGCAGGCTCTCGAGTGATGACGCGGGGGACTAATAAAAGTATAGTTTTTGACAAATATTCACATGATCATCTTGCTGCCGTTGTAAATGTCTGAACGTCTTGTCACGCAGATTACATGGTGACGCTTTGAACACTGCCTATTTAGAATGCTAAACAAAAGGAACACATTATACTGACCCATAGAAAATAATAGCTGCATGTGAGATGCAGAGAGACACGAGTGGCCTCAAGCCGGGTGATTTATCGGGGATTCTCATGACTCTGGTTCGTCTTTATATAACTACCAGCTGAGGGGTGCACTTTCCCATGTTGTCAGGGGTCAGGAGGCCACCCTCCGAGCACCGCTGCAGTTGTTTTTCACACAAGAATCCCATCCCACTACTGGGTGATCTAAAGGAGCATAAAAGAGGAGCAGAGAACTGTACAGTATGCATCACTTTAGCTCCTGGTGAACCCTCCACCCACCGCACTCTGCACCCGCTGGCTGTGCCCCATGGGCAGCTCTCCCTGTATTGACAGAACAAGCAAAGCCTCTGTAAGAGGAACCCCCCCCCCCCACACACACACACACACACATACACACACATACTCACCCCTCTCAAGCCCCACTGTCGGTGTGCTGCACACCAGAAGCCTGGGGCGCAGGGAGCGTGTGGGATGAGGGGATGAGAGAGAAGATCAAAGCAGGAAGCATGAAAAAGCTCAAAGCACACTGGCAAGAGGCACCTCCCTGACCTTACACACACACACACACACACACACACACACACACACACACACACACACACACACACACACACACACACACACACACACACACACACACACACACACACACACACACACACACACACACACACTGGCTGAGCAGGACGGCTGGCGCCCACCCTCCTGTTCCTCCGGCAGCCATGTAAGAAGGCGAAGCAGAGAGGGCACATCACTCAGGTCGTGTGAGCCATTCAGCCCCAAAATTTGGAACTGCTGGGAACCTGACCTGACGTGATGCCCCCTGTTGGTGTCAAAGGTGTGGCACACACTCTGTCATTAAAAGAAAAAACAACAACTAATAATCAGTCTTCTTTTTCTTATTTTACATGCGAGACCACATGTTCTGATTGCAACCTGCTCAATAATAGCTGGGGTTTGGAACAAAGCTCCAAACAGGAGGTATAGAAGATTGACGTGTGTGAGTGTGTGTGTGTGTGTGTGTGTGTGTGTGTGTGTGTGTGTGTGTGTGTGTGTGTGCGCGTGCGTGTATACACACACTATGGGGACTAATTTAACTATGCGTGTGTCTTTAATATGATACAGTGATAATGAGAGATATTTTGGTTAAAGACGAATGATTCTAAAGGAAATCATGACTCGTTTGTAGAAGATTCTAGATGCATTGACAACTCAGCAGGAAGTTTCATATAAATGATGAGTTGCTGCCTTTGGGGTTTGGTTTATGAGGCAGAGATTAGGGTCAAATGTAAACTGCTCGACTTGAAAAGGACTGCCGAAAGGCTTTCTTGACTTGTACATACGGGTAATGTATCCCCTACCTCGGGGAATGGCTTACTGAGAGTTAAAGCTTAGCAGAGGGAATACAATAAAAAAAAAAAAAAAAACATCAAAGAAGATGGAAGAGATTCACAATCTGAATTACAAATTGTTAAATGAATCACACGATGAATTGCAACTACTCTGCCCGGTCCTGGCATTCCCATCATGAACCCGATCAGCTGTGACCCTCGTTTTACCTGATGGCATGTGAAGTTGTAGGGTTTTTTTTCAACAGACTTGCAAACTCTTCTTTGGCCCTGAGGATCCTCTCTCCATTATTCATGAGTCCTCAGGTTGGACCCTGGGAACAAGCTGAACGAGGCCCTGTGTCAATACGAAACACTGGCCGCCACAATGGGCTCTGCCTCCAACTACACTGTTGACAGACACCAACACAAAGGAGCTGAAAGGGGTCCCCCTCCGTTCTCACACACACTGAAGAATGAGTCAGTGTGCTGCCGCTCAGAGCTGTGTTTGTACAGTATATACAGCTTTTGTTCATGGCCACTGTTCTCCCATCAATGGGGGCTGAAGTGTTGATGAAAACCAGAAGGAAAGGACTTCTCTGCAGATGCCAGCAAGAGTTCATGTTCATTAGATGGGCTCTGCGCCTGCTGGATGGCACCTGTGTGTAGGCCGAGAACCCCCCGGGTGACAGGACAAGCAGTAATCGGCTTATCTGATTGGTAAACAACATTCCACAATATATATCACTGCCCCGCCTCCGTGGCTATCGCGTCATTACTGGCCGCCACTGAAGTGAGTGAACAATAATGGTATGTGGACCATGAAATCAAACTTTGCAGCCGTGTGACAGCCTCACGACATCTTTGTATTTGACATTTGATGAATTGAAGTGTCACCGGTTACCTCCTGATGGAGATTGTTCCCCAATGCATCAACCACAACATCCACACAGGATGAAGGTTGGCACAACACTTAGCGGATGATTAAATGATCTAAATAAAAACTCAAAAATGTATAACACTGAATTATGAAGGCATCCAGGCATGCTGCCATAGTGACTCACAAATCCAGCATTGAGAGAACAGGATGAAAATGGGGTCCTTTGGGACAGTTTGTTGCACCCACATTCACTGTCAGCAGCTTCATCACTGTTCTTGTGTTATGTAACTGGCAGAGATGAGATAAAAAAACAAACAAATACTGTATGAACTATTTTCATCTAATGATTGAGTAAAATTGTTGTTAGAACGTGCAAACATGTTGTCATTCTGATATATATATATATACACCTCTATGACTCACTACTTTGATTTATACGTCACCAATTGACTCATAACTTGCACAAGTGATTTATAAAAAAGCACCACATTACTCAAAAAGAAGGGTTAAAAGAGTTTTTTTCCACCACATTGTGAAGCTCTTTAATTGTTGTGAGATCGAGGTGAGACGTAATGGCTCAGTCCACAGATGAGTCATATCACAGGACCCGCATCTGAGCTGGATTTGATTTGCTCTGAGCGTTATTAATCATGCCTGTCTTTCTATTATTCACTGTTGGCATTATCATCCAAAGTACCAACAAGTTCTTATATATGCCCAACAGCTCTGAACCAAAATGATCAGGGGAACAAACCATTTCATTTCATTGTTGAATATAATACATAAATATATAAAACTGTGTTGTTATCTGCATTTTGCACTGATCTCAAAATAGAATCGATGAGGCCAATCCCCCAAAAGCCTAATTACCTACTATAAAGTGACACCCAATCTCAGATGTCTGATGATTGAACCCAGTTTTTTCTTTCTCTCTCGGTTTTATTTATTTATTTATTTTTTTGTTTTGCTTGAAATACAAACCATTATAGCAATTATAGCAAATATGCCAACCTGGTTTAGATTCTTGGTACTGCGGTGTCTTATTGAAGCCACTGGAAGGCAGTGCACCGCAGTCTAGCATTTCTACCCAAACATTAAAACCGCTCACAAAAATAACAAGTTAAAAAAAATCAATAATCTGATGGCTCATATAAAATAGAAAGAAAAAAAAGAAATAACTTCAGAATTCTGGTGTTGCATGAAAAAAAACCCTCACTTCATAGGATACTTTTCATGGAGTCAGTCGACACTATGGACGTTATACAACACAAGAGCAAAGTGAACTGCTTTTCACGTGGCGCCACCTAGTGGTGACAGCTATCATCAACACTCTCCACACACTGGACAGCGTGCTGCTTCTGGAGAAATCTACTCTACAAATTACACAGTAATTTAACTAAAAACGTGTGTGAGAGCAGAGGATTATATTTCATTGAAATACAATATTTTCTAATAGAATCACGCTTTCAATTTTGGCTACTTTTCTGTTCTCTCACTGTACTGAATCATTGTACTGACGAATCAGATGAGTAGCGCTTGAATATATATTTTTCTATCCTATTAAGTACATCACAAATGATCTATAAAAAAAAAAAAAAAAGTAAATTAAACTCCTGAGGAGGTCTGAGGAATGCTACAAATGTGACTGCATCGTGCCCTCCACATGCTGCCCGGCACACACCGACTCAGCTGACATTAAATCTCACATCATGACTGTGATCAACGCGCGGGCACGCCCGTCACACATGTCATTAAATCTGATTTATAGCCACGCCCACTAAATCCTCTCGTTTCCACGGCAACGTCCCGACTGCACCTGCTCCCGATTGGTGGTCCGGACGCCGAACACGTGCTCCTCCGGGCTTCAAATAGACGCCTCCCGTTCCTCCCTCGCGCCTCTCCATCCCAAAACCCAAACATCCACCGGGAGCCGTTTCGCCTGCGCTGCAGTCTCTCCATCATGGTCGAGCAATTTGTTGGCAACTGGACGCTGATTTCCAGCGACAACTTCGACGAGTACATGAAGGCAATCGGTAATGTGACTCCTTTGATTTCACTGCACGGTGTTTGGTGTGGGGCGCACTCCTCCCGCTGCAGCATGCATGTCTCCCTGTGTTGCAGGCGTGGGCTTCGCCACGAGGCAGATGGGCAACATGGCCAAACCCAACCTGGTGTTCAGCGTGGGCGACGGCGGCCTCATTTCCATGAAGGCCGAGAGCACGTTCAAGACCACGGAGTTCAAGTTCAAGCTGGACGAGGAGTTCGACGAGTCCACCGCAGACGGTCGAAGCACAAAGGTGGGTTCCTCCTCTTCTCCCCCCCCCCCCCCCCCCTCTCCCAGTTTGTTCTCCCTAACTGATGCACGTTGCCTTGCAGACCACCATGACCCTCGAAGGTGGCAAGCTGGTGCAGAAACAGACGTGGGATGGGAAAACCACCACACTGGAGCGAGACATTCAGGATGGAAAACTCATAGCAGTGAGTAACTGAAGTTTATAGTCGTCTCATAACGTTGCCTTTTTTTTAGGTTTCTGAAACTAAATGCATTCTGTCCTCCAACAGAAATGTGTCATGGGTGACGTTGTTGCAGTGAGGACCTACGAGAAGGCTGCGTAACGCTCTTTTCTGAGTCTTCCTGCCTTCACCTGTTCTGTTCAAAGAAGCCAAACTGAGTTGTGGCCAAACTTGCAAATAAATTCTGAACTGTAAAACCGGAGTATGTGATTATTCAATAATGTGGTCAATTAATGGGACATTACTTTCATGTTAGTCTTGATGGAAATAATGTAAATTAAATCATCTGTGTCAAAGCATAAGCGTTTAAAAGCAAAGTGTCAAAGTGGCTAATGTAGGAGCATGGGGTTAACCATTTTTGCAATATCAAGTTTTGTCCATTTTGCAAATGTGTAAAATGTAGAACTTGCAAAGGGGGTGGTGTAACAAAAGCCTTCAGTTTAAAGCAAAGTGGCATGTCCAAAATCAGCAGTCCGATTAAGCGCTGATGTGGGAGGTGAGTGGGCCAAATCCCTCCTTGGGGTTCGGGAGCAGTGACCTCTGTACTAGGCCTCCTGTCTCTGATGCACAGACATGCAGTTCAAGCAAGCGCACGTAATTTGTTTTAATTAGGCTTCTTTGGAGCAGTAGGCTGAGGCATAAATCCTCCAGGAGATTTCCAGGCTGTGGTGAATGACTGACCCCAGGAGGTGGTCAAGCAACAATGACTGCAGACTAATGGCAATCCGATTCATTGTCTGGAGAGCTGCATGCACACATGCCTTTCTAGGAATATGTGCACGTTTGGAACGTATGGTGAAATAACTTGGGGCTTTTAATTGCTATTATACTGATGGGAATTCTGTACACTTCAAAACTTTTGGTTTTTGAATACCCCATTGTTGAGGATTAGGCTTACTTGGGATAGAGTGTGGATGCAGACTCATTGAAATGGTTTTACCACTTTAAACACAATCTGCTGATAAATTCTTGTATGGACTTATCCTCTCTGGCTAATCTTGAATGCACTCAGCAACTTCCATCTGTGCACTCATTTTACTTGATCTATTGGTTTATTCTATACTAATCACTGTATTCACTTAGATGTTTCTCACAGCAACTTTTGTGTGTTGCTAATGGGTTTGAATAAAGCAACCTAATCAATTTTATATTGCTTTAGGACAAATGATTGCATACTAAAATTGATTTTTTTTTTTTTTAACAGATAAGTTGTTGCACAAATGGGGGGAAAACTGCCCATTCAGATTATATTTACACATTTTATAGAAACATTTCACCTTTATGATCTGGTTTTAATAATTAAATCCTCAGTTACTGGGTTCCCAGTCATTTGTGAAGCACTGATGTGCTTTTAAAGCTCTACTATATTGCTTTATACCGGAGCAGATGCCAGCTATGGGTGAAAGAGACACACTGCACAGGTTGCCAGTCCATCAGAGGGCAAGCATGGACAACCACACGCATTCTTGGGTCAATTAACTTCATATGCATGTTTGAAAGGAGCACATAGGTGTGTTGCAGACGGAGCACTCATCCAATCATCCAAACTTGTTTTGCTCCATCAGTTGCTCATTTGAATGATTACATAATGTGAATTTGAAAGACTTCACTGCAGCCCGAGTCTTGCTGCTCTTGCAGAAATGTAGCTCCCCCTTGTGGCGAGTTTTGGTAAAGGCAAGACATGATTGGACGATACCACTGTTCTGTGATGAAAGGGGGATGATTGAAAATTCATTTGAATTTAGAAGTTCAGTAATGAATATGTTTTGAATACACAACTTAAACTATTAACATAATAAATAATATTGGGATGAAATCCTCTTTTTTCCTCCCATTATTGAACCATACACCAGTTGTCTCGTTAATGTCTTATCCCAAGAGTGACGTCGTACGTCACGCAACGCAGTCAAACATGGCTGACAAAGAAAACACAAATATGGAAGTCGATAAAGGAAGAAATAAATCTCCAGCTTACCAAGAGAAGCCACTCATTGACGAGCCCACCCAAAGAACCGGCGACCAGGACGACGCGACGGGTAAAGGGGACGCGGCCGGGGGCCGTGCCACGGCGGAGTACTGCGAGAAGCTGCAGGCATGGATGTGGCAGTATTACAGTGGATATGTCACCTGGCAGAGCTGGCTGGCGGCGTCAGCCATGAGCTGTCCGTATTATCTACAGCCGCCCAGCGGGACGTCGACGGCCGCTGACCTTCAGTCCCAGAGCTGGCTTAACGGTCCGTTCAGTCTCACCTTGTCGCCTTATCCACCCGCGGCCGCCGGCTCGCCGGGCAGCCGAGCTGGTGAAGCCGCCGGCGGGGCAGCTGTGGCCGCTCAGCCGCAGCAGCAGCAGCCGCAGGACAATGGAAACGCTCCGCGACCAGGTGAGTCCAGGATAAAAACAAAAAAACAAAAAAACCCTGGTGAACTTTAAAAACAGACGATACAACTTGAAAATGCAGTGCTGAACATTCCCCGACAGAGACAGGAGTTTCATTTGTGTAACTGGAGTTCAAAAACAAATGATTCAAAGAGTAATAACAGTACCAGGGTCCACTTACACCAAAACATCACAAGAAGGCATTTCCAGACACTTGATCCATGTTGTACATTTACAAATGCATCATCTGTGTGTGTCATTAACAACAAAATCCTTGTGTATCATTATTATTATATATGGAAAACCTGCCTGTGATCCAGATGTTCCTGTTTGTCCCCTTGTGTTTTCTGCCTGTGACCCTGCAAATATACTTTTATTCAACATTTTTACCTGATTGAGTTACGCTTGAAAAATATTCACAGGGGCTAGCCTTCCTCCAGGTGTGGCTGACTGTAAAGCCTGAAAAATAGATTTGCTCTATATATGATGTTGTGATCATTTTGTGTCTTTATATTGCATTTAAACTTGTAGTTTAGCCGTTAGATATACCCAACCTCTTATCACTGGAAATATTACAGGAAGGCAACATAATTGGCAGACACACTTTATTTGTTCAGTTAAATTTGAATCCAGGCTTCCTCACATGATATTGACATAGCCTCTCATACCTGTTTTGAGATCGAAGTAAAAAAAACAAAGAACTTGCTGTTCAAGATTGACCTACCTCTGGAATTCTTCAAACATTTACAATATTGACTTGCTCTTTTTGTTTGTCGTTTTCTCTCACCAGGTCGGGAGTATAGTATTCCTTCACCTCTCCAAAGACTAATGGCTGAGATGGTGGATTTCTTCATATTGTTTTTCATCAAAGCAACCATAATTATCAGCATTATGCACCTCAGTGGAATCAAGTGAGTTTATTTTCGCTGAGCAAGAAAAGTCTAAAATCAATGTATTTTTTGAGCTTTTTGCTGACAAATCCTTGAGAACTCCTGTTTGAGATCTCAATGCACTACCATGTTTCCCTTTAATTTTCAGAGACGTTTCCAAGTTCGCCATGCATTTTATAGTGGAGGAGATAGACGAGGACACGTCTATGGAGGAGCTGCAGAAAATGATGCTCGTTGCCCTCGTGTATCGGATATTGGTGTGTTTCTATGAGGTGAGTACACAGACAAACTGGTGTATCCTCTCATGGTCAGGGGGGTAAATACGTGCGATTAAACAGCCTTAAATATAAGGCGTTTCAACCTGTGGAAAAGACATCAGCCAATGAGGCTTCTGCATCTTTCCCCCCCTGTAGATTGTGTGTATTTGGGGAGCAGGAGGAGCCACTCCCGGGAAGTTTCTCATCGGACTCCGAGTCGTCACTTGTGACTCGTCCGTTTTGGTTCAGCCGAACCGGGTCCTGGTGGTGCCGGCAACTAATGTTTCTCTCTCTGCGTAAGTAGTTAATCGCCGAGCTTCAGTCCAAAGTCGTATCGTAGCACACGGTAACAACCTCTGTTCCCGTCTCCCTCCGCAGATCGACCGTCCGAGCCTTGAACAAGAACTTTTCCATTGCTTTCTTCTTCCCGGCCTTCATCACACTCCTGTTTTTCCAGCACAATCGGACTGTGTATGATATGGTAGCTGGCACCATTGTTGTCAAGCGCACCAGGGCCAGATGATGCCAAAGTGCACAGGAGAGAGGCCGACAGTAACTCGGAACAAGGCACAGAGTTTAGAGTTTAAAAAAAAAAAGAAAAGAAAAAGACACCTGCAGAACTTGAACGTCGCCACAGGAGAAATGACATCCGTATGTGCTATTTCAGTTCCCTTCAAGTCGGGATTGGTTCTTGACACACACTGTATTTCTGCATGTGAATCTACATGCTGCACTCAGAAAGCGCTCCTGAACCAGTGTCTGTACTGAACACGGGGGGGAAAGAAAAAAAAACCGATGGGAGACGCTACATAAAACATTGCCTGGTTATTAAATCTCTGGCTGATTTAAGGTAAATGTCAGTTAATATTTCCACTGTTAACCATTCATTTATGAGATTATACCTTCAGTATGTCTTTGTATTAAATCTTTTTATGGTCAGATTTTATTGTTGATTAATCTTTGTGACTGTTTGGGCGACGCGTGTCGCTCGGCTTACTCCCCTGAAATCCCCCGGATTTAAAGGAACATTCGGATCTGCTGAAGGAGAAGATGATATGTCAATTTTGCTACGACTTGCTCCTCTACACAGCCAGCATGTGTGTGTGATTGAAGGGTTGATGTATTTACACACTTTATGTGATTGTTTTTTGCATTTGCAAGATTAAATGAAACCACCACTAATTCATAGCAACCGTCTTACCTATTCCTTCCGTGTCTCCCACCTGGTATGCTGGACTATGATATATGGACATTGTGCTGTGTACCTCTCACATACAAACAACAACTTTCCTTAGTTTAGTATCCACCGACAATCCAAGCACATGAGAGTCGGGAGATATGAATTGGCGACCCTGAAATGCACGTGGGTGTGTTTGTGTGTCGGGGATTGTGCTCCTTCACCTCTCCAGGGTGTGTCCTGCCTTTCACCACGTGCACCACCCTTCAACAGCCTTGGCTTGGATTTGTTAGGCAGATTGTCAGATGTAGGAAAAAAGGAAAATGGGCAGAAGGACAGAAATGTCACCAAGGACGTCCATGAATTAGTAAATTACCAGTGAAAGGAGGCGCTGCCACACTCGGCGCTGCATGAGTGAACACTGAATAGCTGGGTGAGGAAAGAATTACAACTTGTGAACTCTGTCGCTGATGAACACATCCAAAGTCCTGCAGGAAATCCGATTGTTGTGATTATATACTCCTCTACAGTGGTCAAAACCTTAAATACTCTAAATATTTTAAGGTAAATGTTCTGCAAGAAGTATCAATTCGCACAGACCCCTGATATTTTATCCAAATTGCTTTACAAATCTGTTTTATTTTCATCCAACCATCCAGAATGCTTTTAAATATGACAAACATTAATTTCTGGTATCAGAATTCTGTCATAATGTGCATTGATGTTACAGATTGTTATAGTAATGGTGATGTTCTGTTGATATTTCACTATTATGCAAACCTACATTATTGAATTCGGCTTTAATTTAAAACAATGGAAGAAGATTAGGTATCTTACTCAATTTAAACATATGTCAAAAATGACATGCAAACCCCACTATGATCAGTTTAGTTGGTGATCAAATCAAGAAATAGATTTTGCCAGTTGTGTAAAAAATGAAACACTGAACGAGAGGGAAATACATTTTAATTTTTTTGGAGTTTGGCTCCACCTGGTGTCTATTTTATGGTCCTGCAACTATTACTTCAGTTCAGGTTGGCTGATGCATCATGAAGAATGGGCTCACTGCACTGTTTCATACAAAACATTTATTTTCGGGTTGTCCGGTGGTAGTCACGGGGAAAAAACCCTCCCCGTTTGCCCATGACATGAGTCAGTCTTTACTAAATCTTCCACAAAGAAAAAAAACAAAAACCCACCCCAAACCCCAGTGATTCTGAAACATTTGGTTTGAAATGAGTTCTCTGGCATGTCACTAATACTTGGAGTGGGACTGCGGAAGCTCCAATTGTTGGCAAGTGTTGACATGGTGATTGTGTTAGGCTCACTAAGTGGCAGCTTCAGCTGACAGCCACAGATGGTACTCCCAGATTACAGTGACCCCCCCCCACCAACCCCTCCAACCCCACCCAAGGAGAGGCTGCCATGCACGATGCCATAGGCAATGGAATAATAGAACTCATAGTCGGAGCTTCACAGAGGTCTAGGAAGTGTGGGCAGACACTGCCCACCCACCAATACCGCGCTGGATACAGAAGAGTGTGCGTCGCTCAATTTGGAGGTGGAGGCATGTTTGTAATCTATTTTTGTATCGACATGCTCTGGCTCCTTTCCAATGGAGAATATGCAGGCGAGAGACTTATTATTCACAACAATTTGAGTCAAACCTTTGTGTGAAATTATTTGCAATAAGTCTGTCAGCCATGGCAGTGAATGAAAAACTAGCTGTAAATAAAAAGAAATTATATATATATATATATATATATATCTATCTAAAATGAAAAATTGACATTTTCATGTAAATCGCATCATCTCTATTTATAGAAGTAGTAAGGTGGGTGGGAGTAATAATGGCAGTGCTGGAAGTGATTGCTTATATTAAGAGATGATAAAATTAGATGAAAATATCCCACCTTTCTTTTTGAGAAGCAATCCGTTAAATAGGCTTGGTAATGTGTAATGTCTTCTGTCTAATAAATATCACAGCAGGTTAGCTGAGAAAGGGAACATAACAAAAAAAAAAAAAAAAGAGTACGACAACTTCACCTGCGTACAGATGGATCATGGCTGCATAATGTTTTCCTTTTTTCCCCCCTCATATGATGTGTTATCTCATGTGTGACAAATGGAGCTCCTGGTTGCCACATGGCACGCCATACGGCATTGGGTTTATGTAGTGTCCAGGCTGAGTTCTCCCCACCTTCTCTGGATCTTTTAACAAGGCTCACAGCTTATGTGTCTGTATCTGTACAGTCCGGAGGGAGAGGGTAAAACAGTCTGGACTGAAGAGTGAAATATTCCCTTGTCGAGCGATCAAGTTCCTGCCCTTAAATTCAGTCATTCGCTCACCAATTCCTCCTGTATGGCAGGTGGCTGCTGCTCTTCACACATTCTCTCTCTCTCTCTCTCTCTCTCTCTCTCTCTCACACACACACACACACACACACACACACACACACACACACACACACACACACACACACACACACACACACACACACACACACACACACACACACACACACACACACACACACACTGTTGCAGGCTCCAGGTGTTGGGCTGAAATTCTGCTCGCTGTTGTTGTTGCCGCTCCTCCCAGTGTGTTTGTGCATGCTGGTATTCCTCTCAAGTGGAGTCAGTAATTACAGGCTGGCTGGGTTCTGCCTGAGTGGAAGGGGCTGTTGATGAAGAGGAGACCTGTTGACTGGGGCGGGAGATGAACGTCTGCTGGAACACAAGAGGTGTCGCCGGGTAACACACGCACACAGACGTGGCATGAATATGCACACACTGTTCATGTTAAATTTGTGTTATTCACTGATCATTTCATTACATCGTCACGAGAGTGAAGTTTGCCGGCCCCGGGTTGGTTTGGCTTGCAGGGACTTAAAAGGAAATTTGTCCGATATCGTCAAAATGTATGGATATTTTGAATAAAATATGTTTAACTCTACCACGGATTATACGATATACTATAAGAACCGGTTAACTGGTCATGGATCTGCTCATTTTTTTTCATGATGGAAGTAAAACTAAAACCTGAATGAAGATTTAATATGTCTGTGATTTCACTTTTCATCAAATGTCTGTTACGTTTCGTGATAACTGGTGGTGTTGGTCTTGTTTTTTTCAGCACTGAAGCTGCTTGAGATTCTGATGAACGGTTTACGAACTTGCACTGAGGAAGCAGATGTTGAGAAAAACTATGTAACCAAGGAGACATGACCAACATAATATTAATGTCCACATTGGAGAAAGAGGAAGCCAGAGAGAGAGAGAGAGAGAGAGAGAGAGAGAGAGAGAGAGAGAGAGAGAGAGAGAGAGAGAGAGAGAGAGAGAGAGAGAGAGAGAGTGAACTTAGTAAACACCAACTGAACAAATACAGAAAAACATATTTCATTCTGGTAGTCCAGACACTGAAGAGATGTAGGTAGCCTTCAGTTTCACCACTTTTGTGTGTGATGTCTCTTTCTTACAGTCTGGGAACTATTACAATTTGTGTGTGTGTGTGTGTGTGTGTGTGTGGAGGGAAGGCACAGCACTCATAGCATTTTTCTATGACATAACAGCCAGTTTCTGGGTGTTTGTGCTTTCGAACACTGAAGAAATCTGCTTAAGGCAGCAAGTAGCTTGAGTTGTCAAGACAACCATGGATGCTGCGTTAGTGACTGCAGAGACATTCAGCCTCCTCTCGCTTTGTTGGATTGTGTTGATTTTCGGGGAGCGCGAGCTCAGATATGAAACTGCTGCACGTCTGATGAGAAAACGAAGGGTAAAAAAAACTAAAGAAAAACCAAACACATCTTGCCCCTTCTGTCGTTATGAAATCCTCGTCTTGGCTTGTGACATATTTGTGTCTTCATCGCTTGCTCTGTCCTCTGTGTCACGAGAGAAGCTGTGCCTCAGATTCATCTTCGCTGGACTGAGGAAGTGATGAATATTTTTTTGCCTAACAACAGCTGCATTATGCAAAAACAGTCGAAAACTGCCAAACAAGCCGAAACCTAAACATCAAAGCGATTTAGCCTGTTATAGCGCGTAAATAAAACAGCGGTTAAATATGATCATAATGGGAGAAAACAGCAGCTCGTCCTTTTGAAAGCTAATTAGAGCGGCAGAGCAGAGGAAACTGTCTGCAGCATTTTTACACGTATTTTCCATCCATCCATCTTCTGCAGGGTAAGGTTACAGGGTGCAGGAGCCCCCTGCAGGCATGAGGTCGGGGGCCTGCAGCCCATTCCAGTTTATATTGGGTGACAGGGTACAAGGGGAGACGCTGCACCATTCGGTTACAATTTGTGCATGTGGTTGGAAGGTGAAGAGCTCCTGCACACACGCAGGGTGAAAACATACAAATGCAAGCCATCAGGGCTATCTGTACCACTTTGCAGCAGATTAGAGCATATTTTGTACAATTCTTAGGGCAATAATAAACAATCATGTGCTGAAATGGACTGTCGTTTCTCGTTCCTTTGTCAGTTAGCCGGGATCGGCTCCAGCGACCAGCGACCCTGAACGAGATTAAGCAGAATAGAAGGAGGACAGATGGATGGAAGAAAACAAGGTATGCATGTTAGGTCATTTTGAATTCCGAATTCTGTATCATCACTGCTCTCTTTTATTCGTTTTAGATATATTTTGGAACGCAAGAGATTGGATTTGTAGTATTAAAGATTAAATAATAGTGTCTATGTAATAAAGTGCCCCCTGTTGTGTGAACTGGGTATTGAACTCTTGGCGGTCTGAGTCTCACTGAGGTCATTTCAGGGATGGTCGAGTTCCCTGCTTTGATATATAAAGGTAGGAAGAAAACAGCACATCTCAGCGCCATTCTTATGCTATACGCGTCAGAGAAGTTGTTTCAAGTCTCCCGTCTTGCCCAAATAATTTGTTATTAGCATGTTTGGAAACTGTGATTTGAAGCCAAAAGAAACTTTGCTTTCTGGCTCCATTTTATACTATTTTTTTTCCCTTTTTTTGTCTTACTGATTCATTTGGCTCGTGCGTTTCAACAAACCCCACCGAGTCCCTTCAGTGGCTGTATTTCCTCCTCCACAAATCACTCCCACCCAATCCTTTAGTTGCCTAAACTATGTTCTGGAGATGTGCGTAAGCAGTGGCTTGCTATTTTCAGCTGAATGAAAAGAGTCTTGGCACTTGGACTCAGGATGAAATCTGTTTTGTTCTGCTGAATCTGGCATTCACCACATGCACAGTATCTACATGAAACAGAGTTAAAGAATTCAGTTTAATGAGCTCCTGCAGCAAGACCACAACTATTAGACCCTGAAGCATGAGGCTTGATCATTTGTTTTATTTTCAACCAGAGGATTTACATATATAGAAAGATTTTGCTTATTTTTTGGCAAACAGAGTCCTTTTTTTTTTGTCAGATGTCTGCTGAAAATAATAGTAATTATTCTGATGTAACAGGTTGATTAAATGGTTGTTGATCTCCTCCTCCACATCAACGTCCACTGCCTCAACTATGAATCATACTGCTCTCGTAAAATGTTTTGTATGGGAGGCATCAAGACAAACAGAATAAAAACTCTCCTGACTAGGTTGTTTGAGGTAAAATAACAACAACAACAAAATCCTATTGAGAAAAAAAAAAAAATCTATACTTAACCATTTTCTGAAATTTATAATGGATGTTTTTGCCATTTCAAAACAAATGGGAACTATTTAGATGAACTATTAATAGAGTCATTTCAGAGCTGCAGCCTCCTGATAATCGATCTTTTAAACATCCAAAGACGGTTCAAGGTCACGTTGAACTCTTAACATAACTCAACAATTAGCCCTTTGTATTCAAACGTTGAATTCACAAACATCTTCTCCCGGAAGCCCAGAATGAGTGCTAATTAAAGTAGAATAAAAGTGAAGAGATGTAACATTCACACTCCTCTAATGGAGCGAACACCCAAAAAAAAAAAAAAAAAAAAGGCGAGGTGAGGTCAGTCTCACCTGCCCGGTGGATTCGCTGTCCCTTTGCTCTTTTCCTTAACTGCTGAATTCACTGCCTTTCAATAGGCTCTTTCAGCGTGTCATGCTACTCCACCATTGAGCTACAGCCACGTTACCACCCATCTTTCTTAATGGGGACTGGAGACCGTGGAGCTGCCTTGTTGCCATGGCAGCAAGCGCTTTCACATTCTCCCCACATCGCGTGGAGTATGCATGTTGTTTCCTCCAAACCGTAGCGCGCCACAGCCAGAGACGGGTCTGCTCTCCGACAGGACCCGAGTCGAGGTTATTTACCTCCCGCTCTGATACCAAATGCCCTCGTAATCCCACCGCCCACACTGCACTGTCCATCTTCTGTATTACTGATGCGTGGCAGGGCGCTGTGGCTGATCTCGATCTCTCACACACTGAACTTTGCTCAAGTACTTTAACAAAACAACAAAACATATAGGTTTTTCATTACTATTCTTAATACTCATATTATTCTTATAATTTTGCAGCTTCTACTTCAAGGTGAATGTGGTTGAATCAAAATCAGACAAACACAGTTAATCTTCAAATAATTTGGTTGATGCAGTAGATAATGCCATTTGAGAAGCTGGGACAAAAAGAACAGGACTCTGTTTGCTTGAAAAATTCGCAAAATGATTAATCGGTTATGAACATAGTTGAAAATTATTTTCTGTCAATTGACACAAGGATTAAACAAAGACTTATCTCATCTCTACAATGCAGTAATCATTTCATGTTGTGAGGAGCAGAGTAAGAAGTCGTTTTTTCCCCTGCTTTGTTCACATCTGAAACCAGACTTTGCTTCTTCTCCTAATTACAGTATGCAAAAGAAGAAAAATGTGCTGATGTTTCACTTTGTGCTGATTTTTCCTTAATGTGCTGAGACACACTCAGACTGATGTGGATATTTGTGCAATGTTGACAATCATTGTCTTATAAAACAAAGTAGTCAAAGGGTTAAAGTTTTGTCACAGTG
The DNA here is from genome assembly GCF_963422515.1 of Blennius ocellaris. Classification (NCBI taxonomy): domain Eukaryota; kingdom Metazoa; phylum Chordata; class Actinopteri; order Blenniiformes; family Blenniidae; genus Blennius; species Blennius ocellaris. Next base: position 9,628,536 of record NC_137657.1, read on the forward strand.
CCATATTTACTAAAGAACTGCTTCGACAATAAATTGTCCTAAAATCAATTTTTATGTAATCGTTTGCGTCAATCTAATGATATTTTATAGAGAAATGTGGTACTTTCCCACCTCTACTCTTATTCAACAGTGACGTGATCGATTACAGATGTTCCCAGGAAACGCTAAGAAACAACCAAGAATGAGGCAATGACAGCAGAAGAAGCTGCACCATGGGAACTATCTTCCTATGTCCTATCTGTGACTATTTACAACATACAGGCTTACAGTACATGCACGCTCTGTTTACCGTGTAGAACCGAAATCAGTGCTACATGTCTGGACATGTCCTCTGCATTAAAGGACACTCACTTGGCCACATTTGGTGTAACTTGCACGGACGTGGTACAGGAAACGGGAGGCGATGCTTGGATAATTGTTTGCACCAGTTTCAAGGTAAAATGATGCATCCATTTAAGATTTGTGTGTGCCTGTGGACAAAAATGAAAGAGTGCACAAAAACAGGAACTTGTACAGTTAGGGTTGTACAGTGTGATAACCTGCAGCAACTGGAGCCCACTTGGATTCTCATGGTGCTTTTCCACTGAGACACAGTGGATGAGAATGTGCGAAAGAGAGACATCTGTGTGTTTAAAAATGGAGGAATGCAAGTGTAATGCAATGGTAATTTGCTGAGACAGTGGTGTGCAGCTGCTGCTTCTTCGAGATCTGTTACAACTACTGCTTTAACCTTACACCTACTATCAACTGTAATAGTACTACTGTTGCTGCACTTCAGTTACTTAATAGTTTAGGGGTTTTTATGTGGCGAAAAATGTTTGTACGATGACAGATTTATGTATGGTTCGACGTTCTCCCTCTTATTAATTGTGCACCACACTGAGGAATGTGACACCTGTAGCTCCGTCTATAGCGGAGAGCCAGTGTGATCACAGAGCACATGCAACACCGGCAGCAAAACTCCTCTGTCAGGTTGGACTACAGTCATAAGCATGCAAGAGCATTCAGCAGCATCAGTAAACATGTCAACAAAGGCTCGGTATTCCTGATCTGTGTCGAGGAGTTTGCGGGGCAGAAGCTTGTGATCGGGCTTCAAAGAGCAAGGCAGATTTGACAGCTCTGTCTTGGTGCACTCTCACTCTTGATCTCCCCCCCCTGCAACTGTGAACGTCTCACTTCTGTGCAACTCAGATTGGATTTGTGAATTCTCAGAGGAAAGCTTATTTCAGCTCACTTGGCTGACAACAATTCTGACCTTCAATTTACAGTGAGCCACTCGGAGGAAACGAAAACCACAATCTCTTGTAGATGCCCTTGTGTTTCTCAGTGGGATCCTGCCGTGTATCACACTGCCTCTGTGGGGGGAAAGTGTAGTTCCTGAGTTTTTTTACGTTGAGCTTGGCAGCTACTTTGCAGAGATATGAGTCACAGTGGGAGTATGAGGCTGCAGCCTCTTGGCAAAGAATACACACAGGTTCAACAGCTGGGAAAACACAGTTTCAATATGTGCGTTCAATTTGTGTTTTCCAGCTATGTGCAGCTTTTAGAAAACAGTGGTTGCATGTAAAAATCAAATTTGAAATGCCTAACATGAATGCACATCGTGGAGCTCACCCCGACAAAACCTCGACTTTGGGTCGAAGCAAAGTTCTCCAACGATGTGCATGGGTTTTCTCTGGGTACTCTTGTTTCCTGCCACATTAAAAAAACATTCGTCTGAGCTTGACTATAAAATCACAGTATATATGATATAGACAGTGAGGATCGGCTGCAGCTCGCAAGCTGAAGGGATGAACGGGTGAACATGAATGGTGTATATAACAAATGTAGCACCTGAGTAAGGAAAGTGTGACTATCAATACAGGAGCAGGTAGACTGATTAACAAGGGATTTAAAAGAAAAATACGGAGCTTCTCTGGATATTTTTGCCATTCGTGGTGCATTCATAAGGACGTTCTACTTTCTCTGGAGCCTTTATGAGTTCATCCTGCAAGATTGTGATGGCAGCAGTGTTTTGTTGTGGTCTTTGTTTTTCCCCAGTCTGCAGTCAAAGAGAGCAGGATGAAGGGATGCCTTGCTTGTCTCACCTGCAGCGGAGCAGAAAGCTGCCTGTCTGCTGCATAACTCTTTCTGCCGTCAGCTGCACAGGATAAGGAGGAGGCCTTAGGGCGAGGAGGGCCCCAGTGCCAAGTGTCCGGGTGGGCGGGTGGGGGGTGTTTATCAGCACTGCCTGCCTGCACTGAGGGGAACATCTCTGGGGAAGAGATTGGGGAGGCCTGGGGAGTCCTGATGGGTTACTCTGCTGCTGAATAGAGGCTGAGAATGTAATTGTAGGGCAGCTCACTGGGCAGATTAGGGGGAGATTTGTCACTACGTGGAAACTGCATATGAAAATGAACGAGAAGGGAGCAGTGCATTAACGCGGCTTCGCCATGCTAACACACAAAAGCAATTTAATCCTCTGTTGGTTTCTCCTGCGCGCTCCTCTGTCAGTGTTTCTGCATGTTGTATATGCCCATGTAAATATATCCCACAGTTGTTCACATTCAGGCAGTATGTCTGTCTGAGCAAAACCCTTTCTGAATCTCTTCTCATTCTCCCTCCCTCGCTCTCCGTCTGTTGCTTCCTCCCTCCCTCCCTCCCTCCCTCCTTCTCTCCCTCTCTCTGTGTGTGAGCGTAGTCTGGGCGCTGAGCCAAGTAGAGTGTGTTTTTTTGAATGAATACCTGATGCGGCTGATGAGGCTGGCTGGGGGAGGAGCTGTGTCAGTGGAGTACTGAGAGAGAAAGGAAGGGGAGGGGGGGAGGCAGAGAGGGAAAAGGGAGAGAGGCAGAAACACACACTGAGCGAGAGAGAGCGAGAGAGAGAGAGAGAGAGAGAGAGCGAAAGAGAGAGAGAGAGAAGCAACCAGGCAGAGAGGGAGCTGGCGGTCTGGTGGCCTTGCATAACACACGTTGAAGCAGCCTTGCACGCAGGTCTTGGTGTGAGCTTCAGCAGTGGGGAACTTCCTTCACCGTCAGCCCATTGCAGGGGCAACTGGATCCTCCAGACCGGAATCCAGAGAGAGGAAGGCAGAGCTGGAGCACCACAGCTCAGGCTGCTGGAGAGAGAGCGGCACAAAGGAGAGACTCAGGAAGAGGAGTCCTAGGAAACACGTCTCCAACACACAGACACCCACATACGCACATACACACACACACACAGTGACAGGCAGCAAGAATCCTTGGACATGTTCTGCAAACAGTGGCTGTGGAGAGACTGGTGAGCTATTCTTGGTACTTTAACTAGGGGAGGGGAGGGGGGAGGGGGGTCTTTTCTTCTTGATTTGTGGCATAGTAGTATTTTCTGCCCTGCTACTACACTCGTGCGCGCGCACTGTCATCCTAAAGCCCCCAGAGGCGACAGTCACATCATCGGTCCCCTGATCTGACCACGGTCACCACTGTGGGATGGAGCAGTGTTGACCCTGTGCATCAGTAGTGCTGCTGGCTGACAGGGATGCCCGTGTGCACGCCTGTGCACGTAGATGGTGCGATCAGTGTGTTTGTGCGCGTGTGTGTGTGCGTGCGTGCGTGCATGTGTGTGTGTTTGTGTGTGTGTGTGTGTCAAGCAGTGATGCAGAACTCTGGAGTCATTGTAAAGACAAACAGCCTGAACCTCACTGCCTGTTCTTACTGTCTGCTTTAGTCTGCCACACGGTCGGTCCGCCTCTTAAAGGCACAGGCACCACAGTTGTAGAGCGAAGGGGCCGTAAAATGGCTCTTTTCAATATAAGGAAAAGCAGTGCACTGTGTTGAGCTGCCCTGTGGTTAAAGCAGCTCCCCTTGGGAGAGGGGATTGACGTGAGGTCCTTCTTATCTGCAGCGACTCGCACGTAAACGCATGTACATATTGTCTTCCATAGTAACCCCCCCCACCCCCCCCATGCCACAGCTCAGATTGATAATGATGTTTTTGTTTTCTATATATAGCCATTTGCAGTAGAGGGTATTCACCGAGTATTTATGATTGGTCGTGCAGGTGAACCGGGATGCACAGCTGTCCTGACAGCAAGTTTGTCTCCACTATGTCCTTGCGTTAGCTTTTTTTTTTTTTTTCCTTAAATCATTTGCATAAAGGTACATTTGAGGACACTGCCGCTAAAAAATCCCCCCCCCCCCCAAAAAAAATTGGGGTGTCTTCATGTTGCATCTCTACAAAATCCCCTGCAGAGAATTTGTTACTGCTACGGAGTAATGGCTCAATGCAAGGAGTAAACACAGCGGGTCTGTGAGCATGTGAGAAGACTGGGGGCTCTGGGGGAGGAGATATAGAAAGGTGGGGGGGACTGGAGAGGTTGCTGCATGAGAGAGAAGATGTAACTCTGCCCATGGGCTTCTCACCTGGAGACAGCAGTGAGGGGACGCTGAATGAACTCATCTCCGCCACGCAGTGACGGGGGGGCACACACCGCTGCACAAACCTATTTCTGTGGCTTGTGTAGCTTTTTCTGTGGGAGTATTGAGAGAAGATCACACGTAGGGGCTGGCTCCATCACTCTGTCTGAGCTGAACGGCAGCAGCGTGAAGAAATAGAGATGCCCCCCCCCCCTCCCACACTCCCAACCCCCACCCTCAATGTTGTCATTCTTGCATAAATGTCTAAAAGGTGTCAGTTGTAGGTCTGGGGACTGACTCAGGGCCCCCATGCTGTGTGGTTCACTGTGACAATCATGTCTTGAAAGCTTGCCTTTGTTCTTCATAGTATCACATAAGCCTTATGTTTGTTGGTGTCACTGTTCTAATAATAGGCTGACGCTGGAATATCTAGAGAGGCTTTTGGCTGCTGAGCTGTGTGTGACTGTGTGCAGAGTGTGGAGTCAAGCAAAGGGAGAGACACCTTCCTGTTTTACGTCTCGTCTGCTGACACGAGTGATGTTTCTGGCGGTATTTGAAAATCAGAGCATGCTGTCTTTGTCTTCCAGTAGTGCTATGAAGATAGGAGGTCCTTGTTCTTTAGATGTGATGTCATTACAGTGTTGACACACTGTTGTTAAGGTGGGGTTGTTGCCACTGAGCGATGCTGCACAGCGTAGTTCAGACTGTAGCGGCGGCTGTGTTGCTGATCAGGGATCTCTCAGCTCGGTGGGGGCAATGGCGCTCTGATGCTGCAGGCGCTACTCAATGTGGGTCAGGAGAAGCAGCACTCTGTCTTCTTCCCATTCCCCCATCTTTTCTCCCTTTTCCCCCCTCACTCCTAATCTTCTTTCTCCTCTCACTCTTTTCTATATCTCTCTCTCTCATTCCTTGCTCTCTCTCTCCTCTAACACAGTACTGTCTGTCATCTTGCATTGCCTTTTTTTCCCTGTCCTCCCCCTCATTCTCCTCTTTCTGTTTCTGTTTCCCTCTCTCTCTGCTGCTTTCCTCCTTTGTTACATCTGGTGGACCTACCACCTCAGTGGTTGTCGCTGTTTTTGGATGCAATGACCTTGTCATTGCCCGTGTAAGAAGTAGATGTGTCTAAATAGAAAATGACCAAGGTCGCCTTCAGTTTTTTTTTTCCCTCCATGTATTTACGTAACGTGTCTGTGGTTGCCTGCTGTAGTGAACCTCTAGTGTAATATGAAAGCATACTTCAGTATTGTCAGGTAGAGTGGAACACAGGGTGGAAACTGAAGGGATGGAGGTCCACACATGTGTCATGTAGTCCATTTTGGTGCTGCCTTTGGCTAATGAACAACTTGGAGCAGTGTGCATTGACCCACAGATAAGCTTGCAGGAAAGAATAACCACTCTGAAAGAGCAACTGTGGGAAAAAAGGGCTCACGCAAAGCAAAACATGGAAAGTTGACGCTATGTCAATCTAAAATATGCACGCCTTATAAGTGAAACAGACACCATATAAAAGTTTGAGTTCAAGTGGCCCTGCTGACAAAAAAAAAGTTCAAAATACGAGTGGCTACTTAAAATGCTTTCTGGGTTTGTTTTCACAGTGTGTTCTATAAATCACTTTGTTTCAAATAAAGAACTTGTTTCTCATGATAGACTCAACCCAGCCTTCCGCTTGTCTCGTGCTAAACCAATAAAAGTTTGACTGTTGTCCATCATGTGTCCCCTTAAACTTAAAAAAAAAAGTTTTCATTCATACAAGGCAGTTGACTGGCATTGTTCAATTATTTGCAAAAAGACCCAAGCTATAATCCTTCCATATGTTCTGTGATCAGGTTAAAGGTATTGTGGTTTCATTTCATTTTTCGGATCCTTCCTTAGTGAGGGTGTTATTTTGACAGCAGTCACACTAACTCAATACACTGTCTGGGATTGTTAAGACAAGAACCAAAACACAAACTCTGAGGTAATTTCTTATCCTTTCTCTCTGTTCAGCTTTTGTGCATCAGACAACTAAGCAAGATAACAGCCAATGGCAATACACATACGATGGCCCTTATCACACACACATTAACGCAAGAGTTGAGAAAACTCCTGACCAATGTTAAAATGTGCAAAAAACCCTTCTTCCTGTTGCGCAACATATGTTTTGTCTAGTATCTCAATAACTAATACTCGTGAACATGCTTGACAGATAACCTTTAGGTCCTTTGAAGAAGGATTCTTAAACATGTCTGTTGGAAGAATGTGCACAGAATCGACATGTTGGGTTGAAGTGCATTCGATTCAACTCAGATCCAATACCATCTAGTGGCAAAACAAAAGCACAACATCTTCACAAACATGAAAGCAGAGTCAAGTATTTTGGTGGTTGCTGTTTTGCATTTACAGCCCTGCTGGAACATTTTTAGAATATGGCTCGTAAACACACGGCTCTGCTCACTGAGGTGCTTCTGCAGTGCAATTAGATTAATGAGACCGAATTGAATTTTAAGTTGCGTCAAGTAAAGTCAAGTTTATTTATATAGCTCAACGGCAGAAGAGAGGCTTTCAAATCTTTGCAGCATATGATTAGAGATTTCAAACTTGTCTTCACATTACCGGAGGGCCTAAACTTTTCTTTCTCTCTGCCCTCAGATTTCTGTCAACAGCGTGGAAGACGTGGAGCAATCAGAGATGATTCCTCATGAAGTCAGTGCAGCTCATTTTCTGAGCTGGAGTGACTCTGTCTTCTCTGGTGTGGGCACTGGACCTCTCCACCAGTAAAACACAAAGACAGCCAGAGCCGCCCAGCATACAGAGAGGTGGGCCTCGTAACCACTGAGTGCAGGAGAGAAAGCAAGAAGATAGCCCTGGAAGATATAACAAGTTATACCAAGGCATATTATAACCATACGTGGCACTATGAAAGCCAACCAAGAGCGGAGTAATGGATGCCTGCCACCGAAGAAGCGTGAGATCTTGGCTTTGGAGCAGAGGCCGGTGGTAGTAGCCACAGCAACACCTCCTGCTGTGGTGGCCGCTGAGAATCCCCACACAGAAAACCTGGCATGGCTGGCCAGCGTGGCCAGTGAACGCTGCAAGTCCAGGGAGGTAGAAAGCCCGAAGTGTCCTGTTGTGTCCTCTTCCTCCTGCTCTCCTTCCACCTCTCTCCCATCTGCAGTGACCCCTCTTTCTGCACTGCCCTTGGCTTCTCTGCCTGCAGTTTATCCCACAGCCCTACCTCAGCAAGCCGGGACCATCCAGTTTGCTCAGCTGGGACCCAACGTTCAGTTCATCAGCTCTGGTCCCTATGCCGGCTACATCTCCTCTCACATCATCTCCACCAATGCTAATTCTGCACCCAACAGCTCGGGCTTTGTAGGGCAGCGTCCTCAGCTCGATGGTTACACCACTGCCCTCATTTCACCCAACACCAAAGGGGAGCAGCAGTTTCAAATTGGCCTCTCCCCCACAGAACTGACTCCTGTTTCGCTACCAAGCTCCCCTCAAGTTACCAGCCAGTACATCCACCTGGACAGCAGAACGCCTCTGACTGTCAGTGGGAACGCTGTAACCTCACCAACAACCCACCACCTTCAGCTTCACCCTCACGCAGCTGTTCTCCCACAGACTCTTACTCTCGCCCCCTCACAGCTGGTGGTTCAATATGCAGATGGTTCGGCTGGAAAGAAACCAGAGGGGCATGCCAAAGGTGTGCTCAATGGGGAGTTGGAGGTGGTGAAACAAGCAAAGGCCTCCAGCCATACATTGAACCATCAGCCAGTTCAGAGCTATGAGGCCAGGCACATCCTGCTACCTGCAGACTATGGCCAGAATCCCGCAGGACTCCAGACCTCGCTGGTGCTCGTAGCTCAGCCGAACCACGGAGCCGAACATGAGCCTGGCTCAAATAAAATCTCCATAGTTCAGACCGAGAAAGGAGGCATTTGTTTGGGGAAACCGGTGTCCAGATCATCATCGTTCACCTCTCTCTCCTCCTCAGACATGGTGAAGTCTATGGGTCCTCACACAGTCATCCAGACTACGCTACCCCCTGAGGAGCTGCCAGCCAGCCTTTACTCCTCCACACAGCCGCCCATTATCGGCTACATCACCAGTGCGAACCAGCATGCTGTGAGCTACCACGCCACACTGCCACAGCACCTTGTCATCCCCAGTGGTCAGTCGCTCCTCATCCCAGTGAGTAGTGCCAATAGTGGCACGGAAATGGAGGTTAGTCGCAATGTCAGTGCCCTGACTGCTACTACGACACCTCAGATATCCACTGCCATGCCACATGCCTATCTGGCTACCGCCCTATCCAAGTGCGAGGCTCTCGGGCCAGATGGACATCAACCACTCCCTGCTGTGGCCCAGGCTCCAGCTTTGCCAGTACTGCCCCCAATCCCAGTTCCTGCAGTGGTGACACCTCCCTCCCCGACTCCCACTCCTGTTTCCACTCCTGCTCCCGCTTCCATCCAAGCTTCTCCATCCATCTCCTCTCCCTCTTCCCCGGTGGCGCTTCCTCCGTTCTTCATGCGAGGCTCAATTATCCAGCTGGCCGACGGGGAGCTAAAGCGCGTGGAGGACCTCAAAACCGAAGACTTCATTCAGAGTGCGGAAATTAGCAGTGAGCTCAAGATCGACTCGAGCACTGTGGAGCGTATTGACAGTGGTCAAAGTCCGAATGCTGTGGTCATACAGTTTTCTGTGGGAGAGCTTAAAGCTCAGGTAAGTCACTCATGACTTGTGTAAGATTGTTTTCAAGTGTTTTAGTTAGTATGTGTCGACTTTGGAATCTGAAGTTATTGATATTATAAAGCTGCACTGATGCCTAAAAAAATTAATAATTAGTAATAGAGACTAATAGTTTCTACTGGTATTTGAAAGTGAAGTAATAACAACTTGTCTTGAACAATTCAGTGAGAGAAACAAAAAAAACAGCTTTCTTATTTCCTATTTTTCATGCATGCTGAAACTACTGAACTACTACTTCAACAGGTGGATGCATCAGGACGTGTTACGTTTATAATTTTAAAGGTTATCAGACAGAGTAGACAGAGAACTTTATGAAGGCTCACTTCTAAGTGCCACAGTAAGTGGCGACAGGCGGTGAGCCAGTAACCCTAAAGCTAAAAATCCTTAAAATGTTATTATCTATACCTGTGCATTCTCTCTTTGAGGAAACACAGTAATTACACACGTAATTGTCTTCCTTCTCATCAATACAATAAATTGAATATTACAAAAACAAATAAGTATGTGCTCATATGATTCTGTTGAAGTTCTACACGTAATGCTTTGGAATGTTTGAACTTCTTTTAAAAATCATCAATTCAGGGTCCATGTCGAGCAGAACGCTAACTGTGTGTGTTCTGAATGTGTTTCCCTGCAGGTGTGTGTGGAAGTGCTGGTGGAGTACCCTTTTTTTGTATTTGGCCAGGGCTGGTCGTCGTGCTGTCCGGACCGTACCACGGAGCTGTTCGAGCTGTCTTGCGCTAAGCTGTGTGTGGGTGATGTGTGTGTATCACTGACCCTCCGTGGATTGAGGAATGGATCTGTCACAGACAGCCAGGTTTTTGGGGCCAAGCTGAAAACTGGTTTCCTATCTGAGTCCTGTCACAGCATGGATCCCAGTGTCAGGAACAGTATGAGTCCAAACGCTGCAGGCGGTAACAGTGGCCTCCTCATGAAGGCGTCCGGTACGGACCGGCTCGAGAGGCAGCACGTCGCTGGACAAGGACCGGGAGTAGAGGTACCAGCAGGACTGGGGGTAGTTCCAGGACAAGAAGAGGGGATCTACAGAGCTGGACCAATGGTGGCGGTCTCTGGAACTGAAGAAGTGCGACAGGAATCTATGAAAACTAAACGACAATGTGGCGATCCAGAGAGGCCAACGGTCCGCAAGAGACGGTGGTCAGCTCCAGAGCGGGACCAAACTGAGAGACCTGAGGAGGAGCCTCCCGTGACTCTCCCCAAACCCTCCTTCATCCCTCAGGAGGTCAAAATTAGCATAGAGGGCCACTCCAGTACAGGGAGTGAAAGATGTTTGGGCAAACGAGTGGACTGCTGAGGGAACATTTGAAATCCCCGTGGTTTGCTATGTTTCCCGTGTGTCTTTTCTCTTTATCCAGACTACTGTGTGATTATAGACTTGAGTTTACGCAGTATTTACACGTTTCCTGTCTTATCTTTTTCTTCACCCAAGTCTGATATCTACATTTGAAGTCCAGAAAAGCATCTTCATAAGTGGTATCACACACAAGATCAGTGCAATCAATGCTTGAGTGCAGAGTGAATGTTGGGCACGAATGGCCATCACGCGTTCGAGAGACTGGCGTGTTACATATCGAGAGCTGGATCTCCTTTGTCATGGAGCTTTCACCCGTTAGACGCAGAGCGCTTTGCCATTTGGTTTTTTTTGTTTGTTATTTTCTTCTTACATGAACAAGCACAGACCCCGATGTCAGTGTGTGGAAAGTGGTTTGATATAATTTGAATAGTTTTGTGTGCGTGTGTGTGTGTGTGGTAGTACAGAGTTTGAGTCCGAGAGAGTTGGTGTTTTAATGACAATGCTGAATCATCTTGGCTGTTATTTCTGCCGTCTTATACACCTAAATGAGGTTTTTGGCTTTATACTCGAAAGTATTTTTGTTTTTTTCTTTCCTTTCATTATTCAGATCTCTACAACTACGAGCACTGCTGCAGGTGGCCTTGTCTCTCTGTGTCGTTGTGTTTGTGCCTGCGTGTCGTTTCGTGTGTTTTCTTTTCTGTGCGACTGTCAAACAGAGCACAGGATTGAGCTGTGTGTGTGTGTGTGCCTGCACGCACGTGTGTATGTGTGTGTGTGTGTGTGTGACGCTAGTTGCTGTGAGCTCAGTTATCAACCTGCAAATCAAGACTTAAAAGGCCTGAATGTAAACCACTCAGCTTGTCCTCAATACTGACTCATGATTCACGCATGTGCTGCTTGACATCCCACTGATATCCTGAGAATTCCTCACCCGTGATTTTTTTGCTATTTGTGTCATGAGAACTTGACATTGAGCTTTTATCTCATACTCACTTTCAATGTCTGCAAGTTTAGCAAATTGAAACCCAATAAAAGCTGTGGTAGCCATACGTGGGAATGCCAAGCCTCTATAAGTAGAGTAAAAACAATTATTTCTACCCTCACCACCACATGACATGTTAACCGATATGTGTAAGAGTTCACCTCACAATGAAACCTAACTTACAAATATATTTTTGACAACTTGTGGGCAACGGAACGACCTCCAAGTGTAACGACCGATGATGGCAGCTCCATGAAAAATATATGAAAGCGACAGAATATAAGAAACAGCTGCCAATATGATGCAGTCCAGGTCAACACCGCTGCAAACTTTAACCTCAACAATGAACATGGTGTTGGAAAAAAAAAAGAAAGAAAGAAAGAAACTCTCTGACAATCTCAAGCCAAATCGTAACATCATTACCTCTGTGAAGGCAGAATTTATGGCGGAGCTGTTTCACAATGATCACATTATATTGTGCAATTGTATCCAATAATAATAATAATAGCATAATAAAAAAATTAAAAAAAGGCCAACGAGTGGATATGCTCATACTAAGTTCTGCATCACGTTCACCAGCTCTTTACCAACTTGCCTGTTTGCTGATTGGTGCTGGGCAAGTAGTTCATAGTCGGTTTATCAGAGCTTTTCACAAAAAAACAAAGCAAAACAAAAAAACATCTGCCTGCTGGGTCCTAAAATAAACCCAGAGGAGAGTGTTGCAGGCTGTACAACTGCAATATTAAAATGAAGGAGGCTGAAAAGCTCTGATGAAGTGAGAGGAAATGCATGCAATCAGCTTGGGATTTCTTGTGTTTTACTTGTGAGGATGAGCGATCATGTTCATTGCTTTCTTTACAGAAACTATGGCCTTAGATATACAATATGTACCTATAGTTCACAGCAGCACAGGATTTTGTAGGGTTTTACCATGAAAACCTCAGTGACGGTATGCTTTCCTGAAGTCCATACCTGTTATATCAGTGACAACAAACTCCTTCTTATCGTCAGTAGACCAGTGTTCATGTCACTTTCTTTCTTGGAGTAGATGAATAACTTATAGTTCGTACTCAGGAACAGCGGTAACTGTTTGTGTGTGTAAATAGAATGCAACGTGTGTGTGTGTGTGTGTGTGTGTGTGTGTGTGTGTGAGTGTGCGTGCGTGTAATAGCAGTATGTACTATATATGTCCATTTTCACATGTATGCTATCTGAACAGCAGCACTTTGATAAAGCATCCGACCGGAGTGCGGTGGATAAGTGGAAAAGTGCTCTTTTCCTCGGCTGGTAGGAAAAAACAGACTGTTTTTCTCATGGCGTCACACGTCCCACAAGTTTATCACTGAGAGAAAAACATTATAGAGCTGGGCAGGGAATGTACTTTGGGCAAGCTATCTCAACTTTATATTTTTGATGATTTATAGAGCTACTATTCAGAGAGAGAGAGAGAGAGAGATGCAGAGATAACTAGCCAGCGAGTGTCGATCATGTACAGAAAAGTGTAACCTAGAAAATGTAGTGCGTATTCTAATCCTTATGTAGCCGATGTACTGTATGTGCCACAGGGCCTCCTTCTTCAGTCATTCCATTAACCAACCAAGTGGTCCTGCTCTGGTTTTTGTCAGTTCTGCTCTTGATCAAATGTTCATGAATGTGCCACAGCTCTTTGGGATCATCTGCACACTTCGCCCCTCATATTGACTTTAACTTGCACACTGTAACATACAGAATGTGTGAATATGGACTGCAATTTATCGTAATAGCCATTAAACTCCTGAAAGGTGTTTTATCGGAAACCAAGTAATCAGACTGTTCTGTTTGTGTTTGACTGCTCAGGCTAAACACTGCCCAGTGACTGTTCTCCTGCAAAATGTATGTAGTCTTATATCTGTCATTGTTACACAGTGGAGCTACTGTTTGATCAGTTTGTCTTTGTAGCCATTTTCACTCTCTTAGCCTGACCTGTGTTTGTACTTTCCTAAAAACAAAAAAAATTGCTTTTCAGCTGCAGACCAGAAAGAGGCTTCATATTTTTCTCACTGTTTACAAATCCCTTCCACTTGGCCTGGGCTCCTTCATTTGCACTGATTACAAATATTTCCATATAAAGAAACACAAAGGTGCCGTCGGGGGGGGGGGGGGGGACAACAAAAAACCAGCCAGAAAACTTCACACATTTCGAAACTGTAAATTGAAGTTTTTCGTGCTACAGTGAAACAGAACGCCTTAAATACAAACAGACAGCATGCACTAATAAAGAGTAGCACATTCACATACGTTTCAAAAACATTTCTACAATACAAGAGGGTGGGACTCAGTAATAAGAGAGAGAAAAAAAGAAATGATGGTGTGGGATTTGTTAACAGTAAGTGAAATATATTACCAACCTCTTCCTTTGAACTCCTGCAGACACACGCTGTTCATCTTTCTAGTTAGACCTGTGCTCAGCACACCCTGCTGTGCATTAAATTGGTGACTCCATGCACTAATAAGAATGATAAAAGTGAACATTATCTTACCCTAACAGGTGCAGGATCACTGCATGCCTTCAAAGTTCTGAGAAAGAGATCAAATTAAAATAATAAAAAAAAAGCGACATGCAATCATCTGTAAGAATGGAGCCGATGTTGCTTGCAGGTTCGCTGGGGCTTTTAACGTTGATTCGGAAGGTATAATATTCATAATTTACCCTCCCCCCCCCCCCCCCCCCCACCCCCGTGTTCACAAATTCGCTTAAGCAAAGACCCATAAAATATGTAATTGTCAACAGCCTTTCTTTGCAATCTTGAATATGGCATAGAAGGGCCACCCTGTGGTGAGATATGGAATTGCACTTTCAAATGTGGGTTGGGGGGGTGTTGTGTTGTGTGTGTGTGTGTGTGTGTGTGTGTGTGTGTGTGTGTGTGTGTGTGTGTGTGTGTGTGTGTGTGTGTGTGTGTGTGTGTGTCACGAATGCACAAAAGAAATGTACAGCATGTCTGAGAGGAATTGTACGATACCTGTACAACATCTCAGCGATTTGTAAATAGCCAAAGTCTTCCATTATGATGTTGGTATGACCTTGTTGCAAGTGGAGAGAGAGAGAGAGAGAGGGAGAGAGAGGGAGAGAGAGAGAGAGAGAAAGAGACAGAGAGAGAGAGAGAGAGAGTAAACACTGATCCCCATGTACAGACTTTTGAAGTGATTACTTTAAAATACAACTCATCATATATTTGACAGAAACACAAGATATTGCTTCACCTAAGATGTTTTTTTTTTTTTTTTTGCACCAGCTCAAACACCCATGCAGGAAACTATGGGAGTAAAAGACTTAAAAAGATATTTTGTAATTTGGGTCCTCTTTGGTCAAATCTCAGCTAAGATACAGGTATGTCTTATGCGTACAGTATGTAGTAAGTATCAATAATGTTCCTTTATTTTAATGGTGTTGAGATTTGCTAGTCAGAAACTGTAAAATCTTTACTCCAGATGTTTTATTTGACATTCGATCAAATATATTCAAAGAAATAAAGAGTCTGTAAAAAAAACAAAAAAACAACCCAGGCTGTGTGTGCATGATTTACTGTTGCCTATGTTTCAATTTTGTGTAGTCGGGCTTGTGTTTTTCTATTTCATGGTGACAGTTATAAATCTATATATAGACAGTGAGAGAGTTGTTGCGCTGTGACAGTATTTTATATGTGCATATATACGATTTGCCATCTGGGTGAGTGTGATAAATGTTTCCCCTTGAGATATGCCGGATAAAATCTTCACCTCTGCTCCCTTGCTTTGATATTTCAGACAACAAACTTTCATCTTCCGAGGATGGGTCAGGGCTGACAACATGGAGGGAAATGATTGATGCTGTTTAGTTTTCTTTAAGGTAATTTTCATTATGAAAGTATACAATACATGGGCTCTTGGTTACAACTTATTTTCATATTATCATCAACATCTGGTTAAAAGACTGCACGGCACATTAACAGTATCTTCTGAGTTCGTAGTTGATTTACACAATATAATCTTTTTAGAATAGATTAAAGCCCAATTTAAAGTAATCAATTAACATTGCATGCATGTTTTTGGACTGTGGGAGGAAATCAGTGCAAGGTATGAAACACCCCCCCCCCCATCTCTATTTTATCCTTTCTGTCCCAAAGCCCCTCACACCACTAAAAAGTCACTATTTAAACTTCTGTTTACTCTAGTCATTCACCCTCTATATCAATGAGTCAGACTTGGTAAATATGTTGAAAATCTTTATGCACATACCAAAATCACACATATTCAATAATTCTCTGGCTTCAAAACTTTCCGTATTGGATATATTTCTCACTTGATTTATGTATAAGATTGACAGAGGAACTAATTATCCTGTGCTCTTTTATAATGTATTATAGAAAACTACCATATATATAACTTATTAAAAGCATCAGGCATATGTTATGTTTGAGAAATTGCTCTGGTGTTATTTATGCAATGCTTTGCCCAAGCATGGTGTTCCAGAGTTGATTTAATGCATATAAATACATCAATCCGGTGAACAGACTGGAAATAAATGCTGTTTTCTCTGAGTAATGGGTCAAAACAAGCTTCGACTCGGATCTCAATGTTCAGCATAACAATTCAATAATGTACTTCATGATCGCCGTCACCAATATACAATCATTAGTTTAAAATAGACAGGAAGAAATACAGAAGTTTTGTCCACTCAAGGATGAATATGAAATACATTGATACATTACCACTCCTAAATAAAACATCAGCTTCACTTTATGAGACCTCCCTGCTGCTGTCTGCATGTTTTTATCACCTTTTTTCTCTCTCACAGATTTCACATTTCCTTTCAAGAAACACATGATTTTTCTGGTATTATTTTGTGTCTTCCTCCATTCACACAAGCAAATATTCCTCCCTACTTTTCTAAATCAGTAACAAGAAACGTAATTAACTACTGATCTCCACTTGCAACGCTGCACAGCAGCAGATATATTCATAAATCAGCCAACTTTTCTGCTCCTGAATTGTGTTACATGTTATATCAGTGGCTGCCGCAAGATGGCGCTGTCATTCTTTGTGTGCAGATTTGTAGGTTTATTTCAATGCTGCTCCACATGAGGGAGCAACAGTCCTTTTCTTTCAGGTGGAACCACTCGGCTGACAAAGGAAGAAACGTGATATTGGACCGGAGAGGATTGAATCTGGTGAAATCATCCATATAATAGATGTAAAGAGTAAAAACACATGTAGATCTAGTCTTTAAAGAGAATAATCTCCACATAGCCAATCACAGAATGGCAAAAATAAGTCCACCCAACCCAGAATTACTCACATTTTCTACCTTTGTGCTTACGCAGGGAGCGAAGTCTGTCTAAAGTGATACAGAGACGACTGTAGAACGTGGAACACGATGTGACAGAAATGTTTCCACTTGTTTCCATGTCCGCTGAAACCCGTTGTAAATCCAGTATAACACATGTTGCATTTTCCACCGACATAAACAAGCAAAGTCGGGTTTGTTGCTGTGAGGCCAGCGCGCCAACCACTACACCAGCATAGAGTCGTGATCAGACTTTATGCATTAAATCCAAGGTGAAACATCGTTCAAACAGGATTTTATTCTGATAAAACTCCACACTTGATAGACGAGCAGAAAAACAACTCAACGGAAGCAAGTTTAACTGAGGGTACTGTTGATGCATTGACAGCATTGTCCTGCCTGCCGGTGGATGATACATGAATAAAAACAACACGTGAACGCTTAAGACGCTGCTAACTGTCAGTGAGTACATATGCACAGTCTTGAAACTTTGTTGTGTCGCTGATATGGAGTGTTTACCTTAGCATTTGGCTGTTTGTGAAGAATATCTGCTTCATTAGAAATTTAAAAAAAAAAAAAAAAAAACACCCACAATAACTGACACATGAAAGCCTTCAACTGGCAGGGGCTCGGCTGTGAAGACGTGGCCTGTTCTTCAAAGATAAATCTCTGTAGTCACTGTGACACAATAATTAGTTATTTATTTGTTTTCTAGTCTCCTGACTTTGTTCTCTTGGTTATGTGGTGGGTTTCAACAAGTCTTAAGCACTGCTTTTGCTGTTCAGCCGTATCAATATCTTATATAGCAATGAATCACTTACACTATATACATAAAACAAGCTCTAAGAAAATAAAAATAAAAATGCCAGTGTAAACAAGCCTCAGTATCACACAACGCCCAAATATTGCACATACATTCATAAATATACACTTCAGCTTTGTGCCTTTTGGTTTATGCATGTGGCTGCATCGTGTGTGTGTGTGTGTGTGTGTGTGTGTGTGTGTGTGTGTGTGTGTGTGTGTGTGTGTGTGTGTGTGTGTGTGTTTGAGAGAAGAAAACAGAGATAAATTAAATAAAATTTGTGGCAAAATAATTCACTCACTGGATGAAGGACACATGATACAAGTGGATCTAATGAACACATACATATGTACAGTACACGCACACATGAACACACGCGCGCACACAAACAAACACGCACAAAAACACACACACGTAACAGCACTTGTGCATAGATCTCTCGTCTCTTTGTGCCTCTCTTACACAGAAGCACAAAATAGTTCCGTTACAGAGACATTTGAAGACTTGTCTTCACAACAATAGTCGTCAGGTCTGGTGCTTCATCACAGCCTGTGTCCTCTTGAGCCCGATGAAAGTGTCGCTTCCTCTGTTTCTGCTTTGATCCGTCTCCAGTGGTCGTCCTCCGTGTGGCGCTGCAGTCTTCACTTCGTCCCTACGCAAAGCTTCTGTAACAGGAGGGAGCAAAGAGCTTCCAGCCCAAGAATGTCAGATCTCAGCCTCCGATTGAAGTCACTCAGAAGGTGCACATCCCTCCCAACACCGCGACCGTCCAAACCGGGAGCTGTCCCGCGGCGTCTTAGGCGTCTCCGGTTTGATCGGACGTCAGCTGCTCTTGGTCGGAGATGTCATCGTCGGCCGGGGGCCGCGCCCGGTCAAAGAAGCCACACTGAAGAGGTCACGTGAAATACTTAATGTTGTATTGGACAATTAAACTACAGAAAAGAACGTGCGTTTACCTTCCACATGGCTAACGTTAGCATCGCCAGCACGAGGAGTCCCAGCAGTATGGCCAGGATGATGACCCAGAGTGGAACGGCGAAGGACACGTCGGGAGTCCCCCACAGCACCAGAGTCCCCATCTCATAGAAAGTCAAAACAAGCGGTGTTGATAAAGATGTCTTATTCCTTTGTTTCGGCCGGGCATGAGCTGAAACGTTCAGTGACGTGTCCAGCTTACCGAAGTTCGATGCTGAGGCAGCGCCGGAGCCTGGAGGCGATACGGCATGGATGTGACCATGACCGACACAGTTGAGTTGAGGACGTACGGGTCGTTACGGCGCTTCAAGACAAAACATACATTGTTGTGTAAATTTTAATGCCAAATGCTAAAACCTCCACTTTTATACTGATCAACATTGTCGTGATTAATAAAACAATTCCATTTTACAGATTAGAGTTCGGGGCACCACCGTTACGGCAGCCATCGCCCCAAGGCTTCGCCTGCTCTGATGTTGTCAAAATGACATTTGCACACATCAAAGGAGAAAATTTGGAATCGAGAGCAGACCCGAGAAACTCATTTTAAAACCCCCTGCTTCTATAAGTCGGCAAATCAGACTGGAGAGTAACGTGATGCAAATGATGGAAACAGTCTGCAGCCTCGGTGCAACGACACGAACCTGCAGGAAGGTGTGAGCCCAGAGTCTCGACCGAACCTTCACCACCGCACTCTGGCCGCGATCCAGCCGACCGACCACGCACAGGACCCTCAGACAGGAGATGTTGGTGCAGTTCTGCACGCGGAGAGGATTTGTAGAGTGAGAGAGCGAGTAAAAGACAACAAACACCTGTGAATCGCCAGTGGACGTTTGGTTTAGTTTGTTTTCTCTGGACGTGTGATGCGACTCACCAGAGTTTTACTGCTGTAACCGTGGGGGCCGCTGACGGATCGTTTGTGGCGGCGAGGAGGCGCGCTGGTGTTTCTCAAGAAACCCAATAATTCAGGTGTGTCCTGGAGAGCGGAAATCTGGAACAGGCGAGGAGAGCGCAGAAGGCGGGACAGTTATCAACACTTTAATATTGCAGGCCGGAGACTGAAAACGACAAAATCTGGACAAAGTCAGGTTTGCAGACCTTATCCTGCTTTAATGAGACGGTAATTCTATATATTTAACCCAAATGATGAAGGATTTTGGCAAATGTGAGAGAATTACAGAAAGAAAACAATAAACTATCTTGCACCAGAGCTCACTGTCATTAGTGTGAGCTAATGATTCTTTTGGAGGACTGAGATTATCCTGGACTACCAATGAGAACAACCTGAGGATTATAGAGACGTTCAAAAGAAATGTGATAAAACAATGCAATACATCCATCGTTCAAAAACAGGCACAGCATTCAGAAATCTGATCAAAAGCCGGTATGCTGAACTTAAAGGGATTTAATTTCCTGCCGATACAATCGAGCAAACAACAATAAAAGAGAGACGGACAACCAGCGGGGGTGAAAAACCTGAACGTCCTCCAGTCTCAGATTTATTTAAAAAAAACAACAAAAAAAAAAAAGGATAGCGAGGTATTTTAATTGTTTCTCCGCTGGGAGTTTGGCTTTGAACAGATTGAACTGTGAGAACAGCTTGAATGAGTATTTTAATTGAAATATTAAGGAAATTCCAGCAGCTGCGTCGGACGTGATTTACATATTGATACTTTAGTTTAAACTTTCCAAACAATGATTAAACAGCCCAGTGTTTAGAGACTCTGCCACTTCAGGAAATAAACGTGACGAAAACGGTGACTTTGCTAATCAGTTTCGTTATCAAACCAATGGGAATTTGATTAATTAACCAACTGGACAATTATAATTAAGAGACGCCGAACGAAAAGAGGAAATGTGAGGAACATTGCATGCGCAGTCATGAAATCGCACCGCTGTCTTTTCAGGTGAAATATGCTCTAATCATTTCAGTCGACAATGTTGATCTCATAGATGATTATGGCTTCACATTTCGAAAACAACTGCACATTTCAAATGACTGAGCAGATGATATCATAAACATTAGGAAAACCTTCCAGATCTCAATCGGGCTCATCAGCGTTAAACTCGCTTCTTGTGTTGAGCCAACTGGCAGCGAGTAACGAGTAGTTATGTTTGAAATAAGTGGATATAAATGATGGAGAAACTGACAAGGAAAAACCTGCAAGCAACGCTGTGAATAAAAAAATCTGAAAAAGGAGTAGGATCAGAGATTTTATCGCATGCTTGCAGATATGTGGTTAGAAATGACAGGCAATTTACATCCGTTATGTTTCGGTCTTGAGACAGTTTTTATGAAGATGTTTGCATATACATAACCTTGAAATAGGTTCATGTGTTTTTTTTGTTTTTTGTTTTTTTTAGGTTACCTGAAGACCAAGTGGGTTGAGGCTGGTGTTTGTCCGGCAGCTAATTGGTCCGTCAGTTTTAATCTCCATGGCATACAGCAGGTTCTCGTCATAGAAACGAGAGGGCCAGCCGATCTGAAGCTCAGCCTCCTGAATACTGCTGGGACCAGAGTTATGGAGCTGGGGAGGGAGAGGGAGGGAGAGAGAGAGAGAGAGAGAGAGAGAGAGAGATGTCAGTATTTTACTCTCTTTTGTCTTATGAGAGGGTCTCGAGTGGTCGAGGCTTTAATCAGGTTGCCATAACTGTGGGATGATGACGACAGAGGCCACCTGTGTTTTTATGAAGATAATACTAATGCTGCTCTCAGCCGCTGGGGATCGAAACACAAGACAAGTAAAGCCTTCGACATCGCCTCTCGCACCGTCCCGCAAGAATGGATGAATACATTTTGAATTCTTATACCGTCACCATCAATTCAATTCCGCTTCGTGGGTCACACACACACACACACACACACACACACACACACACACACACACACACACACACACACACACACACACACACACACACACACACACACACACACACACACACACACACACACACACACACACACACACACACAGACTAGGTCATTAACACTGAAGCAAGTCATCCAAACAGGACATGATCCCGGTGCTGCAGGGCAGGAATTCTGCAAGAGCAAAAAAAAAAAAGAAGGAAAAAAAAAAAGAAAACCTCTGTCGTCTCTAACTAGAAGCAGCTGCCCGCTGGGAAAAGCACCACAAATGAAAATCATTATCAGCTGGGGGACAGACCAGACACTGCTGCGCTCCACTTCAATGAAGCTGCCGTCCATTTAAAACAAAAAGAAATCACATGTACGGCACACAGACCTATTGTAAACTGTCGCCAGTCTGTCTGCCGTTCTCCCTCCGTGTATCTATTTGTCTGTAACTCTGTTTGACCCGCTTTTCTTATTCCTGACAGTGATTATTAACTATCGCACTGCATCCTCTCTTAACAACAGTTAACATCCGTCTTCCCTTCCGCGCTTCACTCCTTATTCCTTTCTCTGTTTTCCCTCCCATCTCACTCTTTCCTGCCTCCACAACAACGGTAATTAGTCTTGAGCTGGAGACCTTTGATCAGCCAGAGCTCAATTATTTATAGAGCTACTGGTGTTGCTGTGCGTGTGTGTGTGTGTGTGTGTGTGTGTGTGTGTGTGTGTGTGTGTGTGTGTGTGTGTGTGTGTGTGTGCTTTTTAGTTCAGAGCCCTGATGACTCTTTTCCCAACTTTACACACCTACGGCTTCAATGCTTTCCATCTCAGCATTTGCTTTCTAAACAAAACAAACTTCCACCTCTCCATCTTTACATCAATAAATGCATTTTCTGTCTCTTCTTAGCAGCGGACCTGACAGCCCGGCCACGTTTCAGCTTACAGAGCCGCTCTCACCTCATAGATGTGAGTGACTTGTGGTCCGACTTCGTCCTCTTTGACCGGCTTCTCTTTCGGTTCCCAGTTCGGGAAGGGAAGCACCACCTGAGAGGGGTGAGACACGCTGGGGGAAGAGGAGAGAAAGATCTCACTTATTACCATTAATAGATCATGGCTTTAGAATCACGTTAGCACAACATTTACTGTGATGATTTTAACCAATGATTCCTTGCCTTGCCTACAATTTAGCTCTTTGTTCGGTACAGTTCACAAGATAAAGTTGCTTCAGGAAGAAAACCACTTCGAGCCTTTACCACAATTTAGTCTTTCAACATAACAACATTTATGTAAAAATTACTTTGGCAAGAAACAGTTTTACAGCTATTAAACCTTATCAGAGAAAAGAAAGCTCAGAGTGTTCTTTCATAAGTACGTAGACACTGATCTGCTATAAATTCAACTTTTTAAAGGTTTATGAGATTTGACTCCAGTAAAATTCAGTTTATTAGTGTCCGGGCACTGAAAGTCCCAGAGGACCCTATTGAAACTCCAGGGTTTATTATTATTATCCTCCTGACAAAACAAATGTGTTTTTGAGGGGCTTAAACGTGCTTGAAAAGTTGCGAAACTTTGCACTCAGATCAGACGCTGCTCTTAATGTGATAATTAGGGGGAAATTACACATGTGAATGGCACAATGGCTCAACAGCGCCACCTGCAAAATAAAAAAAAAATCAGGCCTTGGATCACACCTCAACTACAGCTATAAAATTTGGCACACATATGTAACACAAGACAAAAAAAATGGTCTTACATGTGTCGTGAAAACGTTTTAGGAATGTGACAGATTTTGGCCAATTATGGACCAAATTCCACATTTTCTTACCATTGGAATGACAACATTATTGTTTTGTACAAGTGAAAAAAAAATAAAAAAAATTTCTTTAAAAAACTGGAATCAGTTAAACATTAATTATTTGTACAGGAAATTAATCACATATCTTCTACACTTTATTCAGCATAAGGTTGTGAGTTGCTGGAGCCGATCGCAGTAAAGCACAGATCATAAATCAGACTACATAGTGACCTGAAATAAGATCATATTCAGATGGAAAGCTCATTCAACTGAAATAGTAAAGGCTTCAATGTAACCTGACCTACTGGAGATGTAACGTAATGGAAATGCAAATGAAGGAGTTTAGCAGAAAGCCACATGACATAATCAAAAAGAGGTAAATGTAATTTCATTTGTTTGTTGTGTCTTCTGCCATTGCATATCATAACAGCACAGATTCCATAGGTGAAATGCATAAATGTGAGATGGACAGCTGTTGTAAACACTGAAATGTACCCTCCTTTGTCTCATCCCAGGCCGTTGGATTGTTTATGTGCACAGCTGACCACACCCAAACAAGGCCATGCAGAGTCTCCTTTAAACTGCGGCTACATGCGTGCGTGTTCACGTGTATTACGGCATCTGTGAACATGTCAAAGCCCATGTGCACATGATTTAGTTCAAATGCTTTTCTCGAAGTTTGTTTTCCATCTGCGTATAAACAGGGCGCACTATAAAGGAGCAGTAATGTCCTGCAAACAATCACAGAATTTGGACTGGAACGGGATCAGCTGTGTCTGAGAGGCTCACTGCGGGGCGATGTTGGTGGTTTAAATACCTTTGAGTGTCAGCCTGCAGCTGAAGTACCTACGTATAGATCCCAACCTGCTGAGCCGACCACCACACAACCCGAGCTACACATGGCAGCTCCGCCCCTCTCACAGCACTAACCCTCTGTCCCTGCCGAGATGAGCCCCGCTTCCCATCTGCTGAGCGTCAGGTGCATGCACAGCGTGGCCGGCCTATGTGTGGGAACTATGTGTGTCGAAGAAGCGAGTTAAAATTGGGAGACTGGAGTGTATAAAGTTGCTTGACTCACCCGCGTAAATCCAGTTGAGCTACGGCAACGATGGAGAGATTCAAGCTGACCAGGTTGCTGTCGGGGTTATCTTTGTTGGAGCTGTGGAAACACACACAAAGGATTTGAAAATGAGGTATAAAATCGCCACAATATATGTTTACACAGTTTATGTCCAAAACATTTAAAACAAGGTTACGATGCAGCGTGAGGGGAGGAAAAAAAAAAAAGAAAGACATGAAATAAAACTGCCTTTTTTTCCCCCCGTGTTCAGCTGACCAAGAAGAAATCCCCGAGCATTTAACCATCTGTATCTACTGGTGTATCAGAATTAATGCATTGAAGCAAACAGTGGGTTTGTTGTGTGGAACTTGTCTTCTGTCTGCAGTTCCTCTGGGCTATCTGTCATCTTCTGTCTCTGTGGTTAGTTTCATCAAACCCCAAACAGTGACGGGACCAGGACAGACACAGGACTTATTTACTTGGATCAGATGAAAGACAAACAGCTCTTTGTCCGTATGTGTGTGTGAGAGAGAAATGGGTTGGAGGGTATGCGTGAGTGTCGGTGGGCGTGTCACCTGTGGATCTGCAGCTCAAAGCTGATTTTGGGTCCGGCGTCTTCCAGCCTCTGAACCGAAAACCTCAAACCAACAGACAGCTGTGCGGGAGTGAGGAGCAAACGTAAGAAGAGAGGCAATGTAGTGAAGACATGACAGGAAAAAGGAGAACACACACATGAAAAAAAAAAAAAAAGAGGTTGAGAGGAAAGATAGCCAGAAATAACATGCATCTGGACATCAAAAGCCTCATGACGTCTGAAGTGTCCAGTAACAGACGGTAAAATCCCTGTTGGAAACATCCTTCCCGGTTTCTTCATCGGAGGAATATGTGAGTCTGTGTGTGTGTGTGTGTGTGTGTGTGTGTGTGTGTGTACACACGCTGATAATGGCAAAGTATTTTAAATCTTGAGAAAATCCAGACAACAGACACACACTTAAAAGCCACAGTTAAGTTTCTTGTCTCTCCTCGGTTTAAATCCCCTGTCCACCAGGCTAACGCAAAACACGTGGAGGATTTGATTCATCATCAACTGGGTGCGACAATGTGTGTGTGTGTGTGTGTGTGTGTGTGTGTGATATTCTCAGAACATCAGGTTAGCCACATGATCCAGAAAGGGAAATGACAGCTTGCAGACTTGCTCTAACACCTCAAGAGACGGGCCAGAGTCTGTGTGTGTGTGTGTGTGTGTGTGTGTGTGTGTGTGTGTGTGTGTGTGTGTGTGTGTGTGTGTGTGTGTGTGTGTGTGTGTGTGTGTGTGCGTGTGTGTGTGTGTGAGTGTGTGTGTGTGTGTGTGTGTGTGTGTGTGATGGGGTGAATATGTTGCGCTGAACTATAAAGTCTCGTTGTCTTTATGGGACACATTAGAGTGGCTCTAGGACATGAAGCAGGCTCGGGAGATCTAAAGAGACAGACACTGAGTAAGTATGAGAAACTCAGGCCAGAGTCGTCCTTATCAGCTCCCTGTCACTGATAAACGTAGGAGGAGGAGCGCTGTTCGAGGTATGGTGGTCAAACAAGGATTTACAGCACCTGATAGCCAGCCTGAATGTATATTGGTTATTGTGGTGGAGAAAATGAATCCAATATCTATGAAAACATTCCAAGAGAACTGTTTTCATATTCTCTGGGTTGCCCCTGTGCTGCATGTGTATTCAAGAGAATCGTCATTGGTCCACAGATTCTGAATGAATATTTTTGCTCAAGTGTTCGTGTATTGCCTTCTTGGCAGCCACAAAGCTTTGTCACAGTGTGTATAGCCACGATTTAGTAAAACAACCATCTTTTGGAACAACAGTGACAGAAGTGGGTTTATATTGCTGAAGCGGCGGTTTCGGAGGTTTTCATTGTTATACTTTCGGTCAGCTTTACAAGGCTGGTACGAACTGGAACGAACAAATCTGCCGCCAAACACTGTTGCAAAGCCGACAACAGAATTAAGCCACAAATTCTAAGCAGACATCTGCAGGTCTTACAGTTCACAAAGGGCATGTCTTGTACCAAAGCTTGGGGTAGCCATCAGGAGGGAGGGACAATGTCTCTACATCAAGACAATGATTTACATTTCGATAATGCTCAATTAGTACAGAGGTGCCAAGAAAACGTCCTCCCTGTACAGCCATGCTTTTATATTATTTATCCTATACTTTACTCCTGCCTTCTAAATGTTGCAGCAGACTTGTGACACCAGGCATCAAAGTCACTTAAATCATATTTCCTCAAAAATGGAATACTTAGATTTTAAATATTTGAGTTTTGTTAAAAGTCAAAAAGGAACTTAACAGCTTATGTGACGCAAATATTGCAGCCAGTGAGTGAGAAAATGATTACAATGTTTTTATTTGCCGAGAACAAGTACATTAAGATTCATCCACACGAATAACGGCTTGCATCTGGCCAAAGTCTAAAGAGCAACATGCATGCGAAACCTTGGCATTGAGTGGTTTAATAAGCTCAGTTACTAAAGTTAATCCAAAAAAGTGAAACAGATGTAGTCAAATGAGCACAAATACTGCAGTCTGCTTTCCTTCAGGCATTAACCACCTACTTGGAGGACTCTGCTCAGCGAGACGCTGCATCTCTTTGTCATGTGGCACAAGGGCCTGAACTCAAGCGATGAGAAGTATTTAGCTGCTCCATAGAGGCACAGTCTGCATGGGGTACATGGAAGTATGTTCTGCATAAGCTCATGGATTCCTGAACGTCCAACGGGGCGAGGAGAGAGTTAAATATGGGAAACATCTGGACGGCCGAGAGGGGGGGGGGGGGTTTGCACGCACAGACACCGACTCACACGTGCACGCGTAACGCCATCCTGCCCCCCACCAGTGAAACCTGACCACATAATTGATTTATCAGAATGCTGTGTGTCACCAGCCAGAGCACCACCACCACCACCACCACACCACTGGCCTTGACACCTCCTGGAACGGCGCTTTCACACGTGTGACGGGCTTTGCAGCAGGGATGTTCTAAACCAGCATGGTGGGATTTTCATGTAGAAAGGGACCACTCTTCACTCTGCAAAGCCCCGGCTTCCTTTACATGTCACCAAAGAGCTAAGTGGATCATTATCGCTCGACTGTGCACGACGGCCATGGGAGTCAGAATGTGAGGAACCGGAGGTCAGGGTGTTCAGCGGTAATCAGTGGTGAATAAAACCCGAGGAGTCACATGGATTGCTGAGGGCTGTTTTATATTAAAGTGTGTGCAAGCTCTCACCTCTGTGTCAGCCACCATTGGATTCCCGAGGTCACACACCACCATCCTGGAGTCATTGATCATCTTGTACTCGCAGTTTAACTCAGACAGTGTCTGGAGGAGGACGGGTCCAAAAAGCAAAAAAAAAAAAAAAAGAAGAAGAAGAAGAATGGGACAAGAACATTGAGTGAGGGTAAGTGAATGAAAGTGACAAATAGGGAGCAGTGAGAGTCAAGTGGTGAAAGAAAAGAACCACAGAGGGAAGCAGAAGACCGTCAGAGAGAGGGGAAGGAGCGAGAGGGAGTTAAAAAAAAAAAAGACAAGGAAACAGGGGAGTGGGGGGAGGAGAGGAGAGGAAGGGTGATGAATGCACTGACAGTAACAATGTCATCAATCAAGTGGGCCCATTACACACTCATTAGCGCACACACATGTGCAAAAAACACACACATTCGCACACACAAGCGTTGACCCCATCCATTTCCGTGGTCACTAATGCAGCGAGTAAATCATAAAAGGGGCATTTGGGCCGCTGCCAGCGAAGCCCTGCTGATAGCCTTTACTTAATCACGTCAAACAAACACACTCCACAAAAGACACAACCGGATGTGGCGTTTTACTGTAACCTCGGCTTCAAATAGCTCACTTCCTCGCTTCATACTTGACCTCACTCATGACGAGGCCACTGTCTCAGTCTCCGCCCCGCCGGCCCTCAACATCAAACAGCATAATTGACGTCAGGCAGAGTGTGCGGCGTGTGTCGCCGTGAGCCTATCGTGCGTCTTGTTGTGTGCGCTTACCTCCACTCTGCGCTGCACGCCGATGTAGTCGGCCTCCGGAGGAATGAGCGTGTAAAGTTCTGTCTCGTAGGCTCCCTCTCCTCGGTTCACCGCAGTGATGGTCAACATGACCAGATTGTCGTCTCCAATTACGATCTCGGCACGGTCCCTGTGGTTTTTTTTGTGTGTTTCGTTGGGGAAAAACAACAGTGCACAAGAAAAGGTTTTCAGTCATCTATAGGTCACAGAAAATTAAGCACTTTGCCGAAAAACCCCAAATCCTGCCCTATGGCATCTATTTTGTCAAATTAAGTTCAGTATTTCAAGGTTGGACTTCATGAGCAATATACTCAGCTGCAAGGAATGTGTTCCCTACGACCTCAACGCTAACCCCAATACTGTGTGTGTGTGTGTGTGTGTGTGTGTGTGTGTGTGTGTGTGTGTGTGTGTGTGTGTGTGTGTGTGTGTCAATGCATAGAGGGTGACAGGATGTTTGTGTAACGCTGCCATGGAGATACCGTACAGCTGGAAACACTATAGTGTGTAGGGTAATTCAACTACACATATGCACACAAACAGCCCCCCTCACACACTCACGCACACACCAATGGTAGATGGGGACTATGATGTGAGTATGTTCAGTGTAAACCTTGCTCATTGTGTGAGGGAGAACAGGCATACTTCCCTGGGTTTTTCGTTTTTTTTTCTTTTTTTTTTCTTCAGTGTGTGGATGTGTGGACATATTTGGCTGAAGTGCTGAGAGTTTACAAGCGGAGGTCGGAGGCCACAGCCGTCTGAGACTTACAAGCTGGCGGAGAGCTGGAGGTCAGGGATGCAGATATTGTCGTCACCGCAGTCCAGGAGTATGTAGGCCTGGGAAGAAAAGAAAGGTACACTAGATGTCATCATGGCACCAAAAATAGAGGATCGAGTAACCCGACGCGCTGAATGCAGGTGTACAGACGCACACAGGCACTGTGAAGGTTTGATTAAAAGTCAACACGGCAAAAACTTCTGAGTATTTATTTGAACACCTTCTTTGAGTGAGAGAGCAATCACTTGACTGTGTATTTTTCCATCGGTGTGCTTGTTTGACAAATAAAAGCCAAGTCTGAAGTTGGTCCAATGCAGGAAATTTCTATAGGCTACTATTATCATTTATATCTTATATAATAGGTTGAAAGTTAACCTCATTTTCGTACACAGGGTGGAAAACAGGCAAAGTGGAGCTTGATATCAAGTGAAGCAGATGTTTTTTTCTATTCCTGAGTAAGCCTTTTCAAAGCCAAGGTAAGCATTTTCATCAAAGAATGCCTGAATAAAATATACGATCAGGTTCTTGGGAGGGTCTCAAACTTGGCAGAATGCGCTCAGAGTTGGGCTTCATCAAATCACGTTGATTTATACAACACAGTGTCACAAACCACAAATGTGTTCCAGGGAGTTTTGCTATTTATGCGTCTCATGACACCACTGCTTTGGATGAGAATAGATACGATCTCCCTGAAAAGATGCTTTATATTCGGGGTGATGTGGAATCTGTCGAAGTCCTCCTGCAGCTAAGGCTTGTGTACTGACCTGCTCTTGAAGGAAGGTGCTGCTGTAGTGGTTGAGTACAGGCGGGAGGCTTTGGTCCCGGTGAGGTGGAGCCATACTGTAGTTCAGAGCCAGAGAGATGGGGGTCAATTTGTCCCTGAACTCATCATCCTCCTTTAGAGAAGAAACACAAACCAAGGACAATGAGCCATCAGCTTTGAACCATAAGTTGTAGAGTTTGCACAGCTAATTCCAACATTTAAGCAAATTAGTGCTTTTGTGTGTGAGCAGTAGAGGCCTGGAGGTTAGAGAAGTGGACTTGGGATCAGTGGTTTCAATCCTCTGCATGGCTCCCAGAGCATGACCCCCTGACCCCCCCAGCCCACGTTCTCCCAGCATGTCTTTGAGGTCAGCCATGAATAGGATGAGTTAAATGCACAGAAGAAATTCCCCCAAGGGGATCAATGAAGTCTGCTTTGTCTCTGATGTATGTGTCTCGTGTGATTGGCTCACCCGTAGATAAATGGTGTAGCTCAGGCAGGCATGTGGGTGGTTGTGACCAAGCCTGAGGAGCCCCGTGCGCTGGGGCTGCTGGGTATCCAAGAAGAGGACTCTCTTCACTCCACCCCTGGTGCCTTTCAACCAATCCAGCTGCAGCTCGGCTCTCAGGTCTGGACGGAGGAAGATAGCGAGGGAGAGAATGGAGAGTATTAATGAACAGGTGGAGGAGTCAGCAAGTCAGACGACACGAGGTCTAACGTGTTGTGTGGGCAACTATCGGCGTTTCACTCCACAGAGACTCGTCAGACGTTGGAAACAACACACGCCTCCGCTGTCTGCGTCTCGTGTGTCCTTTACTTGTCTTTCCTCTCTCGGCGTTTTCACCTCCACTTAAAACTGGAGCAGGAGTTTCTTAGCAGGAAACCCTAATGAGGTGTGCCGCAAAGTTGGCTGTCTTCACTTCTTCCACCTGCACCAACCCCCCCCCCCCAAAACAGCTGCTTACCTACGGAGCTGGGGATCCCCACTCCGCTCACTGCCGCACACACCTCCACCTTCAGGCTTGAAGAAAAAAAGAATATGAGAAAAACGTGATGACAGTTTACAATGTATGATAATAAATTAAAGCCTTCAGATGTCGCCCGTTCCGACACAGACTAGTGGTGTTTCAATACTCATTCAAATGAGCGAAAGCACACTAGAAGTCAAGTGCCTTTCACAGCCGACACTTGGAATGGCTCTGTAATAAACGTAGGTGTCTACTCTTTCATCTATTGCAAATGTGTAAAGCGAGCATTTCCTCGACAATTGCACGGATGCAAAAGAATTGAAAAATGAAGCGTACGAGTAAATAACTGTTCATAAATAAGGCATTTCTTCCTTCCTGTACTCCAGGGGGCGGTGGAAATTACCACGGGCCCCCCCATTAGGTGCAGACATGGGAGACTGGGAATCGTTTCTGCATTTCCTCTATTTATGTGAGTGTTACCCCCATGGGCAAGTGCGCTTTTGTGTGCGTGTGCATGTTTGTTATCGCGCCTCTCATCAAGAGCAGGAAAGTGACTCACACAGAGGAGCCTGCGCTAATGCTAAAGTTAATGCCAACTAATCATGGGAAGCTTACGGACAAACTGCTCATCTACACTGAAGACATATGAGGCATGAAGTAAATGACTCCGTGTGTTTACGGTTTGTTTGGTTTAGGTTCACGAAACCCCAACAACCAAAGTGCAGCTGTTGACTACACTTGTACGTTTGTTAATGATTAGAATCCCCATTAGACGACACAGTAATGATGAGCTCGTTTGGCCTCCTTCAACATTTATGCGGCGCAGATGTGAGTTCATGTGTGTTTCTGTTTCTGATGCAAAAATTGCTCCCTTAAGAGATTTTGACCTCTCCAGGTGGTTTGCATGGTTGTTTAATACGAGCTGCATATAAGCCTGTGAGTGTTTCATGGTTTTGGGAGGAGTGTGCATAAGTGTGACTTTAATAAGCACCGTGTGGCAAACGTATGCGGCCCTCCCAGTTTGCTGCTCTGATTCTGGGTTAGCGATTCCTGCATGTCATTTCCACCAATTTCCCACCCTGCACCCTATAGACAGAACTCAAATATCCCCTTCCTACATAACCACAGGTTCCCTGACTATACAAGAAGAATCACGGTCAAACGAAGAAAAGGTGGCACAGCTGAGAAACTGCAGAATCACTTTGTTTCCTTCTGTGGCTTCTGCTGTTTTCACAAGGGCCAGCGTTTCACTTTGCCATGATCTGGAGTGTTCGGCTCACATATAATCACTTTCTAGTCCCAATGCGGCCGAACGCAACACACAATGGACCGACGCACTTCTTAACACTAACTGGCTGAGTGTTTTCATTTCCACTGATCTTTCATCGTCAGACAAAGTCACACTGTGAAATACTCCCCACAACAACAAAAGGGCGAAACATTAGATTTTCAAAAAAAAATTATCAACACATTCAATCAACAATTTTCCTTTCTCCTCATTTTCAAAACACTATCGACGAGTTCATCCAGCAAATTAATCTGCAGTTTGTGTCCGTGTCATCAAAGCAAATTCACACACCTTTCAGAGTTTCAGCTTTTAATGGTCACAAAATGGTACGGAGGGAAACAGCTCATCAAGTCATTAATTTCTTATCACGATGAGAGACCTCAATAACTCAATGATTGTTATTTTTTCTTTCTTTCTCTCTCTTTCTTATTGCTAGCTATTTTCCAACTCTGAAAAGCAAATAATACCAAACATTTTGTTGTCAATATAAAGTGAAATGGCACAGATAGGGACATAAATGAAGAGCAGACGCTCATTCACACTAATAGTCAATTTACAATCACCAGTTAGGCTCAAACGCAAGAGGTGGACATTCAAACTCTACGCAGGAAAGCCACCAAGGCCAAAAATCAAGCAGAGATATTCTTACTTACTGTAAATGAGAGTACATAAAAAAAAACTGCAATATAACTGGCAATAAAAATTCAACTCATGTTTATGTTGAGAAAGTACATAGGTATAATTCTTTTCGTTCAGAAAACAAAGTGGAGCCTGGGAAACTGACCCCCCCTTTTTCTTTTTCTTTTGATCAGAGGGAATAATCTTTTAGCCAGCGGGTTCGAAGGATCTGTGAGAATAGTGGAAACTCACTCAGAACAACAGTCAGTGTTGTTCAATCACCTTCAGGGCCAGAGACCACCGGGTAATTATTTTTCAGGAAATCATGTGCTTCGCTGTGCGGCTCAGATATAACGGTGGTACGTGAAGCACAAACCTGGGCTCCCACATGCTTTTCTCCGGCTCCTCCAAACGTTCAAACCCTTCACCCGTCTGAAACCAAACAGCCTCAGACGTCCCCCAACTTTACTGCTGCTGTGAACTCCCTGTGTGAGTGGAAGCCATATCTAATTCCACGGCTCGGACCACAGTTTTTATGGCGGTTTATTTAAATACGCTGAGTTTTGTTTTGACAAAATTCCACAGTTTAGTGCTCGCCGTCTGTCCGACTCAAACCCCATTCCCCTTTTTTCACCCGCTGCCAGTACTCACACCACACACCACCACTCAGACCCCAACGTGGCAACTGGCCGAGCCCACGTCTCGTCCAAGAAAAGTCCCGCAGCGGCTCTCCAGCCCGAGAAACTCACGACCAACAGTCGACTGTGGTGAAGCAGCGGGAGCCTCGAGGACGGTTCTCCTCAACTAAACTCACCCCCAGACTGTTCAAAGCCATCCTGCCACCCACAGGAACAAAAATATAATCAAAACAGAATTATGCAGCTTCAAATTAATTGCACAGTCTCATAAATCTGAATTTCCAGGGGTTTAGCGAGCAGGCTTTTTCAATGTACCGATACATTAGTGCATTCGAGCCTCAGACAAACAGACTTTGGCCGACGGCAGAAATTTAGAGCATGGGGTGGAATATTTGTCACATCTGTCAGAGTGAGTGTGATTTGTGAAAGTGTATACTTTATACTGCATACCATTTCGTGATACAGTATAAGCAATGCAACGTCTGTTACAGGTCTGAGGTCCAGGGCAGCGTGGGCCTCATTAGGGACTTGTTTGTTTAAGACTTTGATCCTACACGCGTATTCAATTACAGGAGGTAACTGTAACTTACTGCAGTCTTTATCCTAAAACACCTCCAATTAACGGGACCTGTTTGTATTAACAAACTGAGGTTCAACATTAGTGATTAGATTTTTTTTTTTTATAACAGTCACAGCTGCTAAACCAGAACCAAACAAAGGTGTTGTCAAGTTGTGCAGGTGTGTAATTTTAATCAGCAAAGCCGTTTTTTTCTCTCAAAAGCGACGCTTTTAAAATAACACCATTAGAGTATATGGGCTCACGCAGAGCAATGCACTCCGGCACCATGCTGTTTTACCATTTCGCATCGTGTTTTACCTCAGGTGTTATCAACAAAGCCAGCGCAGAGCTTTTTTTAATTTATTATTTTTTCATGAAGGCTGAAATGCAACGCTAACCACTTCACATTCACAATTGCTGAGATGTCGCCACAGTGTGACTTAGTCTCATCACGGAAATCAGGTCCCTTTATTTGGATGTAAATACTGGAAAATAACAACTTGAAGAACTACTGACATCAATCAGAAGCAGCAACAAAACAGCCGAGATAAACTCAAAATATCCAGACAGAAGCGGACAGCATTTTCTAAAGGTATTAGAATTTGACCATAGTGGTCAGTGAAGGTTACTGAGGCTTGGCATAAAGGTATGAATATGTTGGAACACAATATGAAAAAAATTACGACATGTTTAGCCACATTTGACCACTGTCCATCTGGATAGTGTCCCAAAAACAAAATGACCTATAATCACATTTGGAAAAGTTTCTGTGGAAAACCTAGACCAGGGATCTGCAGCCTCATGTGGCTGCTCTGTATCCATTCTGTAGTGAAAATGCTAAAATTAAAAAAAAGTAAAATTAAAAGAAAAGAAAAAAAAAATCTTTAAAAATAAACAAAAAAACTGCTTAAAAAAAGAGCCAAAATATTCAGACCCCTGATGTGGTCTGATGAGGAGACATAGCATCCGTCCTGTGTGGATGGCGCAGCTGAAAGCTTTCTGTCTTGGACAACCAACCAAAAGTCTTTTGACTCTCATCAAAATCCTCTCGATGAGGTGTTGACAACCAACACAGAGTCAAACGCTTCTAAATAAATCTAGGGTCTTGTTTTAAATAAGCCTCACCAAATAAAACGGTGTTGGAATGGAGGGAGCTGAAATGAGGAGAAATTGTCCCCCACTTTATTACTTTCAAACTAAAAACTGAACCTTGTTGAAGATAGTTAGAGAAAAACACAAGCAGTCTGTTTCTGAACTGCAACTAATCACAGTTGTTGACACAGCAAACACAGCTTGACTGCTCAAAACTGTCACTTTTCCATTTTATCTAGACTTAGAATTTGGTGCTGATGGATGCTATTGTTCTACAAACGGAAGTGGCACATCGACACGTGGCTGAAGACTTTGAAGAATGTGGTAAAGAGTGCGAGAAACAGCTTGGAAAGCAAAACAAAAATGACAAATTGTGGGAGAGAGAGATAGAGAGAGTTTGCTTTTTTATATATGGAGTAGTGATCCAAAGTCTGCATCTGGTTCATTAATCGTAGTGTTGAACTTTATATCAGAATGTTTCGTTTAGTTTGTTTAAACTTGGAAGAAAAGAGCAGCTCTGAAGCGTTGTCAATCCAGTTAAGATGTGTGCGTAGATAAGAGTTTCCAAAACTGAAATCTTTAAAAAAAAAAAAAAAAGAAGGAAGATATCAAATGTAGAAACAGTTTATCAGATGTTCTGTAATTTGAGGAAACAATGTCCGGGCCACAAATGAGCCACATATTATTTAGATTTTAAAACACATATGTAAACTTGGGATGGGCCCAAGAAGAGAGTCATAGGTTTTATTATACATGATTCACAGCCTGGGGATGTCTGATATGTACATTACTGAGGTGAATGTGAACAGATGTTTTATTTTATTTTACCAGGTCACCATGATGTCGGTCTGAGGCAGGTGACACTGGCGGTCATCTGGATTCAGGATTCTGGGATTGAGGGTCATCGCAGCTTCCACGGACACCACAGCTTGAGACCTGCACACACACACACACACACACACACACACACACACACACACACACACACACACACACACACACACACACACACACACACACACACACACACACACACACACACACACACACACACACACACACGCACAGATAAGATAACGCCATTGGAGATATGTGGGGCAAAAATATAATGAGACTAATTGCTTTGTGAATTACCTGTATACTGACACCTCGCCTGTGCCGAACGCTCCCACAATCAAATCTGGAGGGTAAAAGAAAGAGAGAGAGAGAGATAGAGAGAGAGAGAGAGAGAGAGAGAGAGAGAGAGTGAGAGAGTGAGAGAGAGAGACGGGAAGTAAAGAGCTTCAAAGAATGCCACAGATGGGACTGATTTCAAGGTCTCCAGCAATCTTCATCAAGCGCAGACTTCTCACGTCTAATACAGGCACAAACACACACACACACACACACACACACACACACACACACACACACACACACACACACACACACACACACACACACACACACACACACACACACACACACACACACACACACACACACACACACACACACACACACACATAAACAGACACACTCACACTCACACACATACAGTCCCACACAAGCTTTCTAATATTACCTTGTTTTTCCTTTCGCATAGAACCCATACAGATTTGATTTGAGAATCGAACATGTCTTAATGTGTGTGTCCATAAACACATATTAGCCATATACATATATTATGGCTAGTGTGTGTACTCGAACGTGTCCATGCTGCATGAACATGTGTGTGTGTGTGTCTGTGTGTGTGTACGCTGGAGACAGGGACCCCACGCCACATTCCTGTGCCATTGTAAAGTTCACGTCGCTCCAATCGTGTTTTGCTGAACATTTCCCATCAGCCTCAACAGCAACGACTCGGACGTGTAAGCAGCACCAGATTCCATCTATATGTGATTTTTATTTTATTTGCTTTCATGGCTTTTTGTGACGAACACACATTTTTAATTGGCTCTTATGGTTTAAAATATAGCTGGAATTTAATGGATGCGGTCAGGGGACACATACCAATGCTACACACGCACGCACGCACGCACGCACGCACGCACGCACACACACACACACAAACATGCTGATTAAAACAATGTGAAACTGAAGAGAAGCTCTTAATGGATACAAGTCTCCACTTCCAGATGCTGGAGAAACTTTTGGGAGTTTTGTGATCTGAGACAGACAAAATAACCTAATTCTGCTCAGTGACTCAACTTGTGTTAGTACGCGTAGGTCTTTTTTTCTCTGAAAAATGACCAAATTATAATTGTCTCTATTTCAAACACGAGTTGCGTGACGCGACCAAAAAGTTTTTTACATATTCAAGAGTTCATAAGGTCTCTGATGAGAACAAACAGTGATCATCATCTGAGCTATCTGCTAAAGGAGAATGGATTAAGTGGAAGTGTACTCTTGTCGACTTGTCTTGTCATTAGCGCTGCCTCCCCTCTCCTGTGTATTTAAGAAGAAAGGGACTAATTGAATCTGAGAGCGGCACATCTGTTTCTGCCTTCGGCTGCAGTCACCAAGTCCCCCTGAAACCACAACATTAAACATTTAAGCCTCGTCCCTTCTCCCCCTGGGGGTGAGTTATGTCACTGAGTGAATATGCTGCTGTGTGCCTGCAAGGGCTTTGTATAGAAAATCTCAGAATGAAAAAAAGGTCCTGGAGATGTGAGAAAGGGTAAAAAGAAAAAAAAAAAAATCAAGCACAGGAATGAAATAAGGGCAGAGGATCATGCACTTGGTCTTTAAACCACAATCTGTGAAAGCCATTAGACGCAAGGTGTGTTTTCAGCAGCTAGAGTGTGTGTGCTTAGAGGGAGCACCTCCTCAGTCCAAATTCCTGCGTCCATCCCACCGTTAGGGATTATGTAACAAAAAAATCCCCCACAACTCCACTACTGCAATAAGTAGAT
This sequence comes from Blennius ocellaris, assembly GCF_963422515.1. Taxonomy (NCBI): domain Eukaryota; kingdom Metazoa; phylum Chordata; class Actinopteri; order Blenniiformes; family Blenniidae; genus Blennius; species Blennius ocellaris. The sequence goes on from NC_137657.1 coordinate 9,666,394, forward strand.
AAAAAGTGTTTAATTTAGTGGTTTGTCTGTGCTCCCGATCATAAAACTCATGCTTGCAGGAAGAAGAGACGACTGTGAATAAGCCACCTTGAGGTTAAGTGTGTGTTCGAGTGTAAGTGTGGCTCGCAGCCGCATCAAGGCCTAAATCAAATAACAGCCCACTTTCCTCTTCATGTCAATCCCATTTCCTCGTGCACACGAGGAAAAGCTCTGCTGGCACTGCCGGTTGCTGCGATCGCTTTGTGTGTGTGTGTGTGTGTGTGTGTGTGTGTGTGTGTGTGTGTGTGTGTGTGTGTGTGTGTGTGTGTGTGTGTGTGTGTGCGTGTGTGTGTGTGTGTGTGTGTACTCGAACACGCCGATCCATAGCCACTCTCCAGCGTTCATACACTCCTCTCTTTGATAACAATTCTCCGTGCAGGTATGGATTTTGGTAACCGAGCTGCTTTTGCTGACGGTGGCTGTGAAAACACAACCTCCATCCAGAGTTTAGACAGACTGTCAAGCTGTCACTGGCTGTCTGCCCCGACTGCCTGTTTAGCTGCAGGGGGACTGGCCCTGTTGATGAGGTGGCAAAGGTCAATGGCACTCAGTGGGAAAAAAAAAGAGGTAGTTTTAGTAAAAAAAAAAAAAAAAAAGATGATCTAAGAATTCTTGGATACTTGTGTGCTTAATAATTTCCCAGCTTTCATACATATTCGAAACTTTCCTCTGTAGAGCAGGGGGAATTAGAGTTTTTTAGAGGAGAAAAAACAAAACATAATTTACCATTGTTTTCTATTAATTTAGCTCAAAGTATAGCCTTTGTATTGTGAAAGTAAGGGGTTGTAATTTGCTGGGAGGCTATGGTGGAGATCTGCCCCCTTTGAGTCAGCAGGAAGTGATGTCGACGTCACTTTCCTTTCTATTTCATCCTTAATCTCTCTTTTATTTAGTTTCCGAAACACATGACATCATTATGTGAGATAAAGTCAATTAAGAGCTAAAAGCGGAGCCTCGTCACCATCTCGCCTTTCCTCCTGCAGGCGGCTAATGACAATAAATGTCAATGAGTACATATGGCAACTGGAGCAAAGCCTCTCAGACGCCTGTGCAGTCGTCTCGTAACGCTGATCAAACATCCACCGCTCCTTTGAACAGTGTGACTTTACTGCCCTGCAAACGACACGCCATGTGTGTGCGTATCACTTCCGGCCACCGGCTCTCTAATGACAGACGACACAAGCGCTGCACTTAGTGTGTGCCACTGTTTATATGGTGTGTGTGTGTGTGTGCGTGCGTGTGTGTGTGTTGGCAGTGAGCTTTGCCACCCGTGAGTTTCTCCTCTACTTCTTCCTCCCAAAGGGCCCACATCAGCGCGAGCCTGAACCTGTAATCCCTGCGTGTGTATTTATTGTATAATGTTTTGTTTTGTTTTGTTCTGCATTCTTTACTGCAAAATGTTTTTAATTATGTGGGTCTGCACAGGTCCGACTGTGACCTGCACCCTGGCACACACTCAACACACACACTCTCTGGATCCTGGCCAGTGAAACTGATCACAAGCCACACATGAGAACCTGTGTGTGTGTGTGTGTGTGTGTGTGTGTGTGTGTGTGTGTGTGTGTGTGTGTGTGTGTGTGTGTGTGTGTGTGTGTGTGTGTGTGTGTGTGTGTGTGTGTTCATTCGACAAACGTCGAATGAAGAAATCTGTGATTACAGCAGAATGAAAAGGAAAAACTGTAATGGGGGCAGAAAAAGAATGAAACTAAACAAATTTCTCATTTCATGTCCAATCTGTGGAAGTTTGAAGCCAAATAAATTCTGAGAGCAGATCGGCTCTAAATCAGGGAGAAAATGGGGCAGTAAAACATTGGTTTTTACAGACCTGCTTTGTTTAGGTGGACTATGCACACAAGTATATAAATAACTTGAAAGGTATTCTCCTTTGTTTGTTTTATTTCGCTAGTAGAGATTTTGTTATATATGAGAAGTCAAATGTGGGAAAGTAAGTAGGTGTTACTTTTGCAAAGAAGACCATTTCGGTATGTAACTTGACTAAAAGCTGCGTTTTCTTGCCAAAGACTCAGCGATGTAGGCAAAGGCTTGAATGTCTGACAGGCCGAACATGCGGATAATATATCATACTTTCTTTCTTCCCTTCAATCTGAACTCTAAGGTCTCCTTCTCAAATACTATAAACCCCTAAAGAATGGATGCGGCAGCAGTTTATGGCACAACTCCTTTTACCCCTTCTGATGACTTTAGCAGAGAGGAGGAGGAGGAGGAAAGCAATATGGGAAAACATGGAGGGATGGTAGCAGAGCAGTGCATGGGGGAACGATGAAATGTGGGGTTCAGTGATGGAGAAGGGAGCCCGTAATGAGAGGGGCTGGAAGTGAATAAGTGGAGGAATGCAAGTCGGGGGAAAGAATTTTGATTGTAACATGGTGAGCGGAGAATAGACGAGCTGAGCCGGGTATTTACCAGGATACTGATTGCTGTCCAGATCTTGGCCTCCTCTCAGAGTGAATCCAAAACCGGGCAGGCTGCCACTGGGGGTCGAGGCTGCTTTCAGCTCCTGGCTCAGCTTCAGACCTTGTGTCGATACGTATCTGTTGCCATTAAAGATCAATACTCTCCCTCCACGCTCCTCGCCGCCAAACGGACAGCCAACCGCCACGTCTGAGGGATGACACACACACACACACACACACACACACACACACACACACACACACACACACACACACACACACACACACACACACACACACACACACACACACACACACACACACACACACACACACACACACACACACACACACGTATGGTTAAGGCATTAACGGGGTTAAGGCCCCGCTGAGACAGGAGCAAAGGAAAACATACAGGTAGAAAGGAAAGGAAAGAGAGAGACGGAAAAGAGCTTGACCTCTTTATACCGTGGGACCATGCCAGCATGGCCACTCATTCAGTTTGTTTAACCCTTTATCAGGCAAGTCATTATCACATTTCACCCATCTCCTTTTAAAATAAACATGGTAATATATTGATAATCACAAAAATTCATAATTTTATAATTGTTCTATACTTTGTGAAAGAAATTGCTCATTAGAGTCTATATATCTACATAATTCAGGTAATTTAGTGACTAGAAAGCATTTGTTATACCTCCATTTCTGACTTTTCTTATCTGACTGCAATGTAGTTGTTACTTTTCGTTCAATGTTTCTGCTCTGCATGGGGAACATTTGTGTAAACAACAAGAAGAAACCAGCGGTGACAGAGGGAACAGGGTGAAACAGCTAATGTTACCCCGCTTTAAACTGTTTAAACATATTTGTGGAATAACACGACACCTACACGCCAAAGGACAAATAAATACAGCGCCCCAACAAGTAGGGTACTGTAAGCACCTGCTCTGAGATAAACAGGCGCAGATTCCAAACGTCACGCACATTGAAGTATTTTCCTTTTACCTCTTGATGACCATCTACTGCACTGATCTGCATTAACGTGTGTATCAGTACTGTAACTGTCCAAACACCTCTAGACATCCTGTTCGTCTCCATCCCCCCCTCAGCCTAAACAACTGGTTCCACATGAAGAAGATTGTGGGGTAGAGAGGATAAATGCAACCATGTGTGTACGCAAGTGTATATGTGAGTTCTGTGTGTGTGCGTGAGTGTGTGTGTCTATGTGCATAACTGAATAGCTGCGTAAAATAAAAACAAAAAAACTTCTAACTTGATACTTCATTGAACTTGAAATAATGTGAAAGTCACTTATAGCTGTTGCTCAGAGGTTTCCACACAATTCCGACATGCACAACAAAAAGACAAAGAAACTCTCTTAAGAACACCCACTGTGATTGAGACCAAAACTATAGGAGAGCGTTAGTCAAGAGTCAAAAACAGGCCGACACAGCGTGAGTAATGGTGATGACACACACACACACACCACACAGCAAATTGAGTGAACGAAATGCTAAACTTCTGACAGCTGACACTCAGCAAAAGCCATAAAGAACGAGAGGAAATGGGTACGTTCGGTCCTCAGGAGGAATTTTGGAAATGAAGAGATGATGTCTCTGTTGTGGGAGGAGGAAGAGGCTCAAAGTCATCACTCGGCGAAGTATCTGTCTGTAATTATGTACCGACACAACTCAGGGCTCAGGTACACTCGAACGCAGCGGTTTGGCATTAGTGAAAAGAGGCGGCTCAAAACCCTGATGACAGTGTTTTCATGGTGACTTTGTGCCATAATTCTGCGTAATGAACTCATGCGCAGGCATGAAGGTGATCTCATCAGATTAACCCTCAACAGGCCGACTGGCTCCGTCTCCTCCCCGGACACACGGCTGGTCCTGAGAGGCCGTCAAACACTGACAGACAGCAGATGTGATTTATGTGTCGAAGCAGGAAAAAGCTTCAGTATTGATCCAAAGGCTATTGATCCAAAGGCTATTGATCCAATGGTTAATGGGTTAAAAGGGGTTTGTACACACATGAACACACAACGTCCCAAAATAAATAAAACATAAATCATTGGGATTGATGCCATACACACTCCAGATGTGTGTCCATTCATTCATTTTTAAGGCGGCAGGCTTTAGCTTAGCTGAAGCAGTCGAGCCTCAGGCTGCAGGCTTGTGTGTGTGTGTGTGTGTGTGTGTGTGTGTGTGTGTGTGTGTGTGTGTGTGTGTGTGTGTGTGTGTGTACGCATGTGTGTGTGTGTGTCTTTGTCAAATCAAAGTGAGGATAAAACAAACACATCGAAGTGGAATGAACTCTGGGCAGGAGGACAGAAACTCCCAGATGATTTTATCTCAGGGCACATCTGGCGAGGTAAAAATAACTCCAACATACACACACGCACGCACGCACGCACGCACGCACGCACACACACACACACACACACACACACATACGGCTCAAATCAGACCGTCATAGTAAGAAACACGCAGACAACCTTTCATCGCCACACTTCCCGATTGGCTGAAGAGCTTTAAGTTCTCTCAACCAGCAGCACCTGATAGGATTTCCTCAGTCGCACAGAGACCAAACAGACCAAAAGCCACCGTAACAAAGAAAAACATGGGTCTATTTTGAGGTTTACTTGAAAACATAGGCTCCATATGGACCGACAAGAACAAGAGGAAGAGGCTCTCAGACTGGAACACAATGTATGCCAAAGAATTTTGAACTCTTCCTCTGAGGAAACTGGAATTTAAAATAGAACTAATTCCTAATTGCTTTTAATGATCTTTGCTGGATTACTGAAGGTCTCTCCACGTCCATCCACACATATATTTTCTATAGTGCTTTATTCATCATAGGGTTGTGTCGCACTGGACTACAGCAGAAGTGAAAACACTAAAGAGTCACCAATTAACCTCAAATGCATGTTTTTGGACTGCAGATGTAAACCGGACGAGCAAGAGAATCACAAATTATTTCAACGTTATTTTTAATTTACTGAAATCACTCATCAATAGTGGTCCAAAGTGGAAACCGCATTGAGCCAGACGGCATGGTCATAAATCTCCAAGGCTGCACATGTGATGCACATGATCCCATGCAACTAACTGGACTTAAAGGAGCTGCTAAAGAGTCGGTCTCCATTAAAAGGTTTGTGCTGTTTGGGGTGCGGTAGGAGGACTGAAACATGAATAAACACTGGGGGAAATCATGTGATGGCAAAATGGTAAACGTAATGTGAGCGTACCATTGTATCCGTCCTGGTTGACGTCTCCCAGCGGCGCTATAGCTGTGCCGAATCGTCCGAAGACGTGGGTGCCAGTGAGGGGCACCGGTGGGGAAAAAGAGAGCGGGGCCAGCTGCAGGTAGAGGTAAACCCGTCCCACCTCTCTGGGTTTGGATTCCATCTCTCTCTCCATATAGAGGGGCGCACCGACCAGCACATCGTCCGTTCTATGGAGACATGTTGTTGATCCGGTGATAGAAATTGTTATTTTCAGGAGTATAAAGGATGTATTTTTTTTTTTTACTTACCCATCTCCATTCAAGTCAGTGACAGCCACAGAGTAGCCAAAATAGGAGGCCATCTGTCAGACAGAAAAGGAAAAGCAATTTTAGAATTTAACCAAAACCTAATAGTGTACATGTTTTTCCATCTAAGTTCTTCCTTCTTCCACCCTCTTCTTGACTGAGTTGATTAAGGAATAAATGGAAGAAAATCAATATCAGGTGCAGCTCAGTAGTTTATTAGTAACATCCCAGACAAGTGGGAGGTGTCGATGCTCTCACCTGCTCCCCCGTGAAGTTTTGGATGAAGGTCAGATTGGTGGAGTTGATCATCGCCACCTAAATCAAGAACAAACTCTATCAGACACAACACAGCAGAACTAATAAGGAAGCAGGACTTGTCCTCGCACAACACGGGGAACGAACACGGCCGAGCTGTCTGACAAACAGACACGAGAAGAATGTTGGCGAAAACTCAAGAAACCACAAGAATAAAGCTTGTACTTCACTGAAACTCCTCTTTTCTCACTGACCTCCTGCGCCACCGCCATCTTTGTGCCTTTACCCCCCCCCCCCCCCCGTCTTTCTATCCTTCCCCCAATCCTAACCCCAGTTGCAGGGATAGAGGGAGGGGGGAGGCTGAGAATTCCTTCATAAGACTTAAAATAACAACCACATGGAGATGGCCGGGGGCTACGCGCGCACACACACACACACACACACACACACACACAAACACACACACACACACACACACACACACACACACACACACACACACACACACACACACACACACACACACACACACACACACACACACACACACACACACACACACACACACACACACACACACACAGAGGCAGGAGGATACACGTTGACCCAATCACAGATGTCTCAGTGACTTACCAAACGGGGATAGACTTATGAACATGGACATATGAGGACGTGTAAACACAAATTATTAAATCAAAAGCTTCAGAGTTAACTTCTCTTTGGTCTCAGTAGTCCGACTGGTCATAGAGGAAACCTGCTCGGGCCTGACAGCTTCCCCCAGTGCCAAGTCTTCAACATGGCCAACCTGTGTCTATCATAACACTCCACCCACTGTGAGCTACGACCACCTCCTCTGTATAGGAGGAAGCTTTCACACACCATGTGTGTGTGTGTGTGTGTGTGTGTGTGTGTGTGTGTGTGTAGTGTGGTGAGTTTTGCGGTTACACTGCAGGTTGGAGTTAGGGGTCATGTATGTGTGGAGAAGGGTTAGTGGGGTTAGGTAGGGTCACCACCCTCCACATGCAGCGGAAGGTGAGTGTCATTAGGAAGGATTGACACTGTCAGCCCTGGGTACAAGTTCCCATAAGCAAGCACAAGACAGACATGAATTCATGAATAGATACCCCTCACATACAGTATTTAGGCCTTGTAGACACGTGAGGCTGTGAGTCAATATGCGACGCACGAATTTGGATGAGTTCATACTGTGCATGTGTATCTGCATGTAAGAGTATGAGCATAATCTGTGATCTCTCTGGAACAAGATGCAGACTTTCTCATAGACCTTGACAACATGTCGGGCAAAAATGTAGATAAAACACTGGTGGGTAATAAATTTGAGCAACAACCAATATCAAAAATGTTATCAGCGTGCAATACAACATATTTCCAGTCAACGGGGAAAAATAGAGAGTTTAGTTCATCCAAAAGATTTCCCCTTATATGGTCTTTGGCAGGGATGATGGACAGCATCCAGAACATCAGTCCTACCTTTAGTATTCATGGCATTTCAGATGAGCGATCAGGAACAATAAGAAGGCAATTTCGGACTATTTCTTAAAATGTTTCTTTCTTTTTTTTTGCAGCTAATCAACAACAATAAACTGGCATATCTGCTTGGCTGATTACTCACATATCCAAAGTTCTGTGCTCCTCTTGGGACTCCAGCGATCAGCTCTGGAAAACACAAAAACAAAGAAAGATCCAAATTAGTGTGAGAAAGAGGAAGAAAGGAGTCAACAGAAGTGTGTCTCAGAGGCCTGAACCCCCTACCCGGCTCACAGCCGAGTGTCGCTGAGAACACAGTGAGTGATTGGATGCTTGTGCGTCGCTTTCATATTGATTGATGAGTGCGGTGCTGCGAACATAAGGGGACGATCTGAAAGTTCCACCCAGAGAGAGAGAGAGAGAGAGAGAGAGTCCTCCGCTCGGGGCCTCAACAGGCTCAACCACGAACCTATAAACCAGTATTTCCCACTTCCATCTTTAGTCAGATCTCCTTGTTCTCTATGAAAAGGCGAACAAGCCCACAGTGATCACTGCACCCACAACACAGCACAGCAACAGACATATGTAGCCTCTTAAGGCTCGCGTTAGCACTTCAACCCTGGCATATGTTTTACCCGAAGCAGCTCAAGACCAATGCAGTGTTGGTGTGGTGGTATGCAAATGCAGGGTTGCCCCATTAACATCCAATTAAATATATTTGTTAAGTGATATTGGAAAATGAAGACCTATGCTTGTGGCGACACCAAAAAAAGTCCCGCCCAATATTACAGAAAGTGACGGCATGTGATGTAACTTCAATCACCAGAAAGGAAATAGGTTGACTTGCCAATGTCTAGTGATCCTATATACTTGGACGAAACACCTGTAAAGCTCAACACAAACTTGAAAGCGCTTTTCTGTGTCTGTTCCTCTGTTATAAAATGATTATGTGTGTGCAGGTATCTCTTTACACCTAATATTTCAACTCCAGATGAGATCTTGGACTCTCTCTCTAGACCGGCGGAGATTTTGCAGGGTCTGCCAGCAATCATTCCAATCAGTCAAAATGGAGGACAGGAAATCTCTTTATCAGTGGTTCCTGAAGCCCTGTCCCCTCGGGGTCGTGACCCAGACGCACAGAGACAGTTCTCATTATTGCGTCTGAGTTCAGACGCAGGCACGGTCACCCGTCGTTCGCCGCGATGGACGCCACATGGCGTATTTAGAGAGCGTAAACAGAGAGACCGAAAACCTGCAAACCTCGCAGGGAGGCTGCTGTTGTTGTTAGTGAGGGAGTCCTCTGCTGCATGTGGTTAGTTGTAATGAATTGTTGGCTTACTCACCTTGTTCAGAGTCTCCTGTAAACTCTCCTGCCGCCACAGAGTAACCTAGGGTAGAAGAGAGTCGCACAAGCCGACATATGGTTGAAATTAACTCAGACGTAATGATCTGTACACAACGTATGTGTCTTTGTGGTGAATTATTACATGGAGATAATTAAGATAATTGTTATTTACTTTATGGTTTGTGCAGGAGTTTATGTGTATCAGCCTGTGTGTGTGTGTGTGTGTGTGTGTGTGTGTGTGTGTGTGTGTGTGTGTGTGTGTGTGTGTGTGTGTGTGTCTTTGATAAACCTAGTGGGGCCTGACCTACTTTCTAGGGACCAAAATGTTGCATCCTACAATGTTTAAGTGCTGAGGTTACGGTTAGGTTAAGGTTTTGGTTAAAGTTCGGAAATGCATTGTGTTACTGGTTTGAGTCCAGTGTAATGCTGTACAGTTAAGTGTGTATAGTGTGTGTGAGTGTGTTTGCAAATGTGTTTTACCAAGGTAGCTGTCGTCGTGTGAGTGTGCAGCGGCTCCAGTGTGTTTCTCTCCCGTAACCTGCCTCAGTACGGCCTTCAAAGAGTAGCCATTCAGTATCTCGGCTATCCCCGCTGTCATCACCTGACCTGCACACACACACACACACACACACACACACACACACACACACACACACACACACACACACACACACACACACACACACACACACACACACACACACACACACACACACACACACACACACACACACACACGCACAGAGTTCGATGAATGGAGAAAAACAAACACTGAGGGGTGAGAGTCACATCTGTTCATGGACAGCGGTTGAAGCTCGGACCCCCCGAAGGGGAACCCCGCCGCCCGCTTCTACAGATATCTGCTGGAGCTGAACCGTCTGCTCCACATGAAGGACGCACGGGGTCCAACGATACTTTGACGTCTTCCCCAGAGGAGCGCTAACACACATCGTTTGCAGGGGAAGAGCTGAAAAAATACTCCAACGATCCTTTAAACACCCCGTGTCCACTCTGCAGCGATTGGCTCTGAATTATAGGTGTGCGCACACAAACAACACCCTTCCTCTGCTGTTGAACAAGAGGTCAAACAAACAAATGATTTTATCTACGGCCGCCCTCAACCTTCCATAAATCCTCCTTAATGTGTGTGTGCGTGTGTGTACTGACAAGAGGGGGGGAAACGTGCCCTATTAACCCTCCCTCCAGCTCTTCTCCCACTTCCTCAGCCTGCTTCTCTTCTTCACACTGAGTTTATCTCCAACAGCAACATATCACCACATGAAGTCATTATTAAGCTGCTATCTGATTAATAGGACACTTTCAGAAATTATTAGCACATATACATAAGTCACCACTCTGAATTTAAAGTGTTCTGTACACTAAAGACAACCAGCTTGAATATGAGAGGGTTTTCTTTTTTTCCAACAATGAATCAGACTGAAGATAATTGTTGTATATTAGAGGCCATAAAACTCAGCCTGAGTGCTTTTATAAACATTTGGAGGAAGTGTTTTAACTGGAGGCAGCCTGTCTTGCCATATTGAGGGCATGGAGGGCGAGCAATCCATTAGACCGTCTGTAATGACTGTTTAATGTGGTCTTCTATGATGTAGCATTCATTATTTAATAAGACGCGACAAACAGCATCATTACCGAAACAATATGCATGATATGTAATGCCTTTTGTTCTCTTTTTGTTTTCTCCTGCTTTCTTTTTACACTAATTAAAAACACATCCACAGCGTTCTTCTCTAAACAAACGGCCAATGTCAGAGATCATGTGCAGAGAGAGGAGATTAATGCATCTTTGCAAGCAATCTGTAACTGCCTCCTTTCTCTTCAGAAAGAGCCGCACGCTCTTCTGAATTTGGACGAAGCAGACAAGAGTCTCCCAAACACCTGGGGTTGTGGGAGTAGCTTTCCACTCCGACAGCTTCGCCGTGACACACTCGAGCTGTGTCTACGCCGATGAGCTGGACACTTCATCCCTCTGTGTAGTCTGTCTCTGCATATTCAGCGATCCTGCTTACCTCAGCCCTGCTTTTATCAAACAGGGGATCCATCTTTTTATCCTCTCTGACTCACTAACAAACTCCCTCACATTTCATCCCTCACTCCCCCTTCAGTGCAACATGTTCCTGTCATCTCCTGAGGAATCCTATATCATCCGCACTGTCCGCCTCGCTGTCTTTTTCTCTTTCACTCCATTCCTTTGTCCTTCTCAAACCTGCCGTCTGAGTTTCTTCCTCTTGTCTCAAAAGTTTTTTTGGAGTTTTTTTCCCCAGCGTCCTCTGCAGTTTATCGCAGGGCAAAGGGGCAGTTTCTCTACACTCCATTAACTGGCCTATCAGCTCATTATAGAGCCAAAACACCCGCTTCCTGTTACGGTGCTAAAAATCAAGAGGGGCATTACCTAAAAGGGGGAGATATTTTTAATGAGGTTTCTTTTCACAATCTCTTGGCCAAAACTCCTGTTATGAAATTCCTGCCCTGGCAACAGTTTGTATATGTGTGTATGTGGCCTGTCCCGACTGTTAAAGTCATCTCCATTGTTTTTCTTGACTTGAACACCTTCCCATCCATGAAATCAGTGACCGGACTGCAGTTTACACGCTGCTGTTTGACTTACCTTGCCAGTAATAGCTTCCAGGCCCTCCTACAACCAGCCTTCCTTCCTGGAATAAGCAGTTAGTTTGCATTAGTCGTGTGACAGAAGTTTGTCAGTGAATTAGCGCGCGTCACCGTCGGCTCGAGTGTCCAGAAACTTATTTAATGTTAAGAGCTTAGTATGTTTGCCTGCACATATGATTCTCGCTGACATGCTTGTTGACATCCTGCAGAGAATGACAGCTTCCTGTACAGAAGGGTAGAGATATACTATGAACCAGAGGTCAAAGTTCATATTGACTATACAGTGAAAGAATGTGTGTAATTGCTCTATTGTATTGGAGGCAGCAGGTCACGTCATGAGTGAAGACTTCTCCAGGGACCAATTCTCTCTCATCTTCCCTGTGTCCATAAATCTCTGAAGCTGGTCTCGTGTTTGAAACCTCTCTGTGTAAACTATGAGAGGGGACAAATTGTGTGCTGCCGAGACACTAACATGTAATCGCTGCAGCGGTCTTTACCTTGGTGAAATCCACACTGAAACCAGCCTGGCAGAATCCCTGTCCCTCCGGGTCTGGGTCATCTGGAAACAACAAACACAGAGATTGCGACTTGACGAACACCACAATGAGCATCATAAAGTCCCTCTCCCGGCTTTGATTACATCCCCCAAATTTTTATTTCAGCTCATCAAAATGACTCATCGAGAAGCTTCCCGACATCAGCCAGGACATACTAAAAAAAAATCCCTGAAGTAACTTAATGTAAATTTGCCTCTTTTGTCTTCATTCTCTGTGGAGCCATAAAGTCCAAAAAGCTGCTGACTCTGTTTCTGCAAACCTTTCTGCGATTGAACATGAGCTCAGTCGAATCCCCAGCTCGTGAGTCAAAGTATCACAATCGTGATGTATTTTATGTATCGCTCTCCACAGGCCACATAAATACTATCAATAGAAAAATATAATGACTCTCAGGAACGCTTCTTCTCTTCCTGTTTTTGAACCTCCTGCTGTCTGAAGCTATGTTTAAAACAAAAACAAAAAAAATACAGTAAGTCGACTCCAGCTCCAAAGGAATGGCCACTCTTACATCCATCAGCCGTTACATTATGACCACTGGCGGGTAAAGTGCGGAACACTGGGGATCTCGTTACCATGGCACCTGTTATTAGGTCAGATATAGTATGCAGGAGGAGAATGTTTTTTGCTCATAAGGTGTTCCACCTTTGCTGTCGTCAGAATCTATCAGAAGTGGTTCAAAGGAAGAAATACGGTGAACTTAGAATGGCGTCATGGTGAGACACGGTTAAATGATGCAAGTGAGCTGATCCAATCCAACAGATCGGACTGCTGGGACAAACGCAATCACGGTGTTTCAGTCATGTGTCTTCAGTGTTTATGAGAGAAAAAACAAAAACAAAAAAAGTAAACAAACAAACTTCCACACTGAAATGATGCTTTCATGAGAAGATTGATTAGCTGTACACAAAGTTTTTTACCAGTCCATTGAAGTATGCTGGGATGTAAAAAAAAAAAGAGTGAATGCATGCACACAAGTAACGTGTTGCTGCTCACAGCCAACAATACGCTGCACAATGTCTGGCAAGAGATCTGACTCCTGCAAGAGTTGCAGCTTCCTTCCCCTTCTGTGAGCCAGGCGGTCAATGACGCCGGAACACGCCACGTGCCATTCAAGTATATTTATCATGAATCACAAACACTCAACCATGCAACACCACTTACCCCCTTGAGGAAGGAGTGTGGTAAAGTATCTTGCTTAAAAACACAACCCGCAGAATCTCATGACCACAGTTAGGTTTGAACTTGTGACCCAAAGCTAAAATAATACACTGACCATACACGCACAAAAAAAAATCCATAATATGAAAAAAATCTGTCATTTGGGCTCCAGATGGAGATGCAGGAAATCTAATGAACTGACTCAAATGACTGACTGAAATCAGAGACACACGAGGATAAAGAGCTTTAGAAATAAAGCAAACTAGGAAAAGGATTTAGTACAAGTGAGCTCACCAGACCTTTTATCGTACACATCTTATCTTATATATAGTACCACCCTAAACTTACAGGATGTGATATTTTCAGCTAAACGTGAACTGCATTTTCTGAACTGTAGCTTGCACCACAGGATAGGTCTGTTGCAAAATACAAGAAAAAACACATTTATTTTACTACATTGATAGACCTCGGCCAGCAGCTGCCGTTTAACTATAATCTGTAAACCTGTGAACCAGCTCTGGTAGTTGTACTTTAAGCTCATGATAACCTTCTTTGTTTTTTTTTTTCTGCTGCAAGCTTAAACATTTGTTGGTTTAAATTCTGCAGTGTAGCTTCTTCTTATGGGTGACATCATGTCAAATACGGAAGTTTCTGTGTACTGTAGCAGCATTCTGTTGTCATACAGTGACCCCTAGTGGTCCCAGATGGTATGTACTTGTATATTTTGATATATAAGTTACATTTGAATTTATTTCACATGAACAGTCAAACAACTACAAAAGTGTGACTTGAACGTTATAAAGAAATATATTTATGTCCACAAGCTCGCCAGAAGAATCATGCAGTACCACTTTCTACCACTAGATCGTGCAGGGAATCACTCTTTTCTCAATTTTCATCACATTCAGTCCAAGAACAGCAGAAGCAGCGAGCAGATTCTGATATGGCGAAGAACAGGAAACTGAATGAGTGCTCGCAAACAGTGACTCACTACTGCCACCCAATATTCAGAAGTGACATTACAAAATTGTGGCATGTTGTACAATTTCTATAAAATACCTGAACAGCTAAAGGACAAGTTGACAGTAGTCAAATCATGGAGAATATAGGCAGCGTTTGACATGGAAGAAGCATGAAATATATAGACTACACACATATATATAAGAATAGTATTTATTGCATAATAGTGTAGGAGGGAAGTGGTTGGTTGGTAACTTTTAAATTAGACAATTCTGGGGACTCATACACTCTAAGTGTAGAAAGTTGTCTACAAATATCTTCTTAAGGTCAATATTAACTGTACAAGTGAGGTGTTCTCCTGTTCAAACCACTAAATGTTAACGGTGCATTAACACAATATTTATGAACACAGAAATTGTTCTCCAGTTTAATGGTGCCCGCAGGTGAGGCTTGATGATGCAGAGGCACACACAAGCACATAAACAAAGTGTGACTTGAGGGAATCTGAGTGGTTACGGATTAATTTTTAACATGGATTATAAAAACTGCTGGAGGCCCTAAAGTTCAGGCTTAAACGCTTGATAAGAAAAAAAAAGAAATCCCCTGCCCAGAGTGGTGCAGAATCATTCGTCCCGTGAGAACAGTTGAGTTAACAGTGTGATTATTCTCATCTTGATTAGTCAGCGCTGGCACAAACAGCAAGAAAGATCTTTAACAACTGCACCGATTACTGGAGGGAGTATATCTGTGCGAGTGTGTAAGAGTTTGATGAAGTGGACGCACCAAAAAAAAAAGGCTTTGTTTTATCTGCTGTTTACGATGTGCCACCTGATAGCCAACATTTCTTCTCATCGTAATCCGCTGAAGAAGAGAGTGGGAGGAGGAATAAAGGAGTTTGGGATAGTTTGGGAGGTGTTGAGAAGCGTCCCATAAATCTTATTTACAGAAGTGATGACAGAAAGAAGAAAAAGATTGATGAACTGCTAAAGGGTTATCTTCCAGTTGCTGCGGAAAATTCAGATATTGAGTCAGTTTCACAGTTTTACTTTTAATTGTTCCAATTTTTGCATCTCTGTTGGATATTTCTACTACAATCTCAATATGTCGAAGGGAAACTTCTTTTAGAGGGAAATCAAACACATGAAAAGTCGACACTTCCTGCTATGACTTGCTTCGAGCTTGAACTGGTTTCTGTAATACAGTGGCTGGTGGCAACTTCACACAGTGAATCACGTCACTTGAAAATAATGACGACTGCTGCAGCGAATCAGACTTATGGGGTGGAGGAGGGTGGAGGTTGCCCCCCATCTGAGGCTCCACCCCTGTGACCACAGCAGAGGGAAGAGAACAGCTAAATCCACACCATTCATAACTTCTATGGTAGCGGTTCATTTTAAGTATGAATGAAGAATGCAGATTAGAAATTGGAGTTTGAAATCTTCGGCCAAATCAAACCATTTGTGAAGATACAATACATTTGAACTTAAATTGGTTCTTGGTGAACTTTTAAAGTGAATATTCTTTGAATGGGAGTTGTATTTTACTACAGGAAAGCGTATGTTTATACTGAGAGTGGAGGGGAAAGAGGGAGGAAGGAGGAAGGTGTGACTCACTGGTCCTGCACGGTGAGTACTCGGCGTAGGCGCTGAAATTCTGGACGGCGACGTAGCACGTCCCCACGGGGTCCTGCTCTCCACTTATCTTCACCGTCCGCCAGTGGTACAGAGGAGCACAGGCCTGCAGGACAAAGGATGCTCGCTGTGAAAAATGAGTGACTCGCGCACATTTCTCCGGGAAGAAGGATGGGGAAAAGTCGGTGGCGTGCTGGAGTGTAGCACTCCCGATTATTTGACGCCGGGTCAAACTCACCACCACTTTTCCTCTGTGTGTCCTGACTGATGCTCCAAACCACTGATGTGATTTAAACTCAAGAGGCTCCCTGGTCCCGTTTACCTTAATCATTCTGTTATCTGGAGAGAGAGAGAGAGAGAGAGAGAGAGAGAGAGAGAGAGAGAGAGAGAGAGAGAGAGAGAGAGAGAGAGAGAGAGAGAGAGAGAGAGAGAGAGGAAGTGGAAAAGACATAAAAAAGAAGAATAGAGGAGACATTTTATGATTGTTGGCAGTAAAAGCAGATGTTGACGGCGGTAATGTGGATCCAGGCCTGTAGCGTGTGAGCACGGGAAGCATTTGTCCTCACAAGGATCACCAGCAAAAGTCTTAAACGGGCCAATAACACACATCAAAACACCATTTGCCCCCCAGAACCAGACACTTGTCAGGATATGGAGGCTTTTTATATTTTCTCTCACTCTGAGCTTTTCCTCATAAAAATCTAACTGAGCCTGACACACACAAACATGTGTGTGAATTCTTAGTATATCAGTGGAATCACACTCAGGGTGCAGATTTACAGAGATTGTGTGTGTGTGTGTGTGTGTGTGTGTGTGTGTGTGTGTGTGTGTGTGTGTGTGTGTGTGTGTGTGTGTGTGTGTGTGTGTGCGCGTGTGTGTGTGTGTGTGTGTGTGTGTGTGTGTGTGTGTGTGTGTGTGTGCGTGTGTGTATGTGTAAGCGCTTATCTTTGGTCTGTTGATGATATGTTGAGTGTTATTAAGGACCAGCCGGTCTCCGTCGTAGCAGTGCAGACCTTCACTCATTAAACACCTTCTTGTTCAACATACAGACACATGACTCACATAGGATTACGGGATGTAATACAGTCAGAAATGCAGGTGTGCAATCCATTTTTTTTTATTTTTTTACTCATTAATTTTTATTAGTTTTCTGTTTTTATCAGTCTCTCTGGAGGGAGTTCAAGGAATCCATTAAGGAGATAAGGCATCATTGTAATTTGCATATTTTGATCTTTATATACATTTTTATGAATGTTTTTACAAGATTCTTTTTATTTGGGCTGAAAAATAGTGGATGGGGTACTGAAGAAGAAATACGTGCTCAAACATGGTGTGATGCAGCAAAAGTCTGAGTTTACGTGGATTGTGAGGCTTCATTGAATACTGATGTGTTTCCCGAGGAAACAACAGAAAATCCAGAAATATCACATCTTTGTTTACGAGGAGAATGGTACCACATGTGGCGGTGTAAAAGATTCAAATTTTCACCCATGGATCATCTTGGAGAAGTAAAACAAGAAAAGACCTGAGCCTCAAGCAGTTGATTTTAAATTAGATTTTTCCCAATGAATTCAAAGATCTGCTGTCTGTCATTAATCTGTGATAACACATCGCCAACCCTCCTCCGGTTTGCTACCATGACCTGACAACATCTGCTTAATGTCACATGAAGCCACGCACACACACACACACACACACACACACACACGGATGGTGAGCATCTGTGAGCACTGTACTGGTTAATGTCCATAAATCATCTTCAGATACATTTGACTCTGTGGACGTACCTGTGAGTGTGCGCTTGAGTTTCTCGATCTGGTTTATAACCACAAAGTGTTTCTACTGTAACTTGAGAAATCGCCACTGTGGGCACTGTCATCAATCGTCCCGTGGACACATTGAACTGAATAGACGAACACATGCACATGATTTCACACACATATTTTGCCCCACTATGTATATCCCTCTATCCCTCAAACCTGAAATTACCTCCCCCCCCCACCTCCAAAACACTTCACACTGAAACTAACCCCTTTGTGAGGAGTAACTGTAATCAACTTTGGGGGGGAGCAACAAGAAAACTCTCCTCACTTTGGAGTTTTACCTTCATCTTCATATGGCCTTGCCTTAATTCAGATCAGACACTGAAGCTTTACAGGTATCGGTTCATGCTTTCATGTATCCGTCAGCTGGTCACCAGGCAGCTGTTTTACACTCACATGGCATGTGGCGAGTTTAGAATATGACATCATGCTGATAACCTCATGTGTTTTGTTGCGTATTGTTGGCACATGTTCACATCTATTTCTGAGTTCTGTCTGATACTACTTTCTTTTCTTGGCCTCCACAATAATGATGGAAATCCTCGTAAAAAAAAAAAAAAAAGAGAGAGAGGATGGCGATCTGATGGAGAACGAGACATGGGGCGGGTAAGGGAGACAGGGATACATTTTCAACATCTAATAAAAAGCAGACCTCACCCAACTTTTTTTTTTCTTCTAAAGGGGAACTAAGTTCCCATGTGCATACAGTTCACCCCCTCCTCTCTCTCTCTTTTTTTTTTTTGCTCTCTCACTTGTTCTCCAGATCAACCTCTTCTGCACATGCTGCCTTGGAAAGTCTGCATCACCAACATAACATGAACAAATATAGGCTGATTGGACAATTACTACACAAAGATAACACATTGAATTCCTCAATCAATATAACATAGACATGCAGGGCAAACCCAGAAGTCACCTTTTTCTTTTTTTTCGGTTGGATGAAGCTGATGAAATCCATATGTCTTATCTCACTTTTTCATGCAGCAACACATGTGCCATGCAGCACATGTGGACACTCACACCAGACACACAGGTTACAAAACGGTTCCAAGTTGAGCAACATCTGGGGCCACCTATGGCTTTAAAAGGGGATCCATCTCAAATGAAAGAAAAGCTTGTAAAACTTTTATGTCTCATATTCACCACACATGAGAACTCATAGTGGTGAGCATGTGTCTCAGACATTTCATCCTTTGCACATCTTGTGAGAACACCAAAGCCTTTACAGCTATCCGGTGATCTGTCACACATTTATTCTATCTACAAGAATTTTTTTTTTTTTTTTTTTTTTTTTTTTTAAAAAGGACTCTTTTTTTTGGAAAGCTTTGGATGAACTCACTGGAATTGTCGAATGGTATCTGTCTGCAGCTATCAGGCAGTCCGGGCCAGGGGCAGTAGTAGACAGCTCCAGCCTCCACGATGCCGGGCTGGGAGGTGTTTGCCTTGGGAGCCCCCACCAACACACTGATCCTGGTGGGCAGAGGGGAAACATACCAAGGTATATGCAAACAATACATATTTGCCACATAATTACCCCCCCAGTTTCTATAACTCCTACATGTGTTCCTCTGTGGAGGTTATCTGTGTCCATCCTGACTTACATCATGTTAGTCCATTATTTAGTCAACATTCTCATAACCATTCTGGCTCATTTATTAATTCATGCTGACTACACCTACAAAGGTGTACTTTAATCTCAGAAGTTTTGCAGGACCTGTTGGGACAGCCTCGGTTCTGAAGTTTGCCACTCACGTGTTGCTGTCGGTTGTAGGCTGGTAGAAGTCCACAGAGTATCCGAAATAACTCCCATCGGGTCCCCTGTAAACCGTGGGACGCTGTGCGTAAAGGTTAAAACTCCAAACTCCATTGAGCGCCGGCCAGAGGACAGAGAGCAGCCCCAGCATGAACATCCCAGCGGAGGAAACGCAGTCCCAGACGCGCTCCATCCTCCAAACAACAGCAAGCTGCAGTGCGCGCAATAAAGTCCCAAAAGTAACCGAGGAGGGAGAGAGAGAGAGAGAGAGAGAGAGAGAGAGAGAGAGAGAGATTCTTCTGTCCAGGTGAGATAAGTTTGATTTTGTCTTGATTTTTGCGCGCGCCAACTGCGTCCAGCAGCTCCGTGCGCTCTGCGTCCTGACACCCTGAAACAAGCAGGTCCCCCCCACCACCCCCGAGCCTCAGCGACATGACTGCCGCGCCCCCGCCCTCTGCACAAATCCTTACCCCCCCCACACACACATATCAAAAACCACATCTTAGCGCGCAACTGGATGGCGCGTCACAGATCCTTTTATGGCACAATGTTTCTCTGTCAATAAATGTTACTTAAAAAAAATAAATTAAAAAAAGTGTGTTTTTCCCCTCTGACCTGCCCCATAAATGTTCATAGTCACAAGGGAGCAAATAGGCTTGTGCATGTGCAAAGACATGTTGCATTAAAATAAACTTATTTTTCAGACCATTAAATGGGGTTGCGTTTCCTTCCGTTGAGAATAATCACTTGTAATTATGTCAGTAATTATTATGTCGGCTCTCAGTGGGAATCCCTTAAGCTGCATGTGCACGTTAGGCAATCTATCCCATTTCTCTCAACACCAAGAGATTTCCCCCCTAAAAACCACAGAGGTAACAGACTTCGCCTCCTCTGAAAATAATATCCTGCTATGGAAAACTCTTTTACAAGAGGTGACAGGCCAGACCAGAAAACCTTTTTGTTTTTTTTAAATTCAGCTCAGCACACTTCTGAGCATATATTTCTAGTAATAAAAAACGAAAATTAAAAAAACCCAACTCCTGTGTGACAAATGGAAAGAAAGATGGAGGATGCACCCCCAATGTGCCGTTTATCATGTGGTAAGCCTGCTTTAATTAAACTAAAGTTTTATGGGCATATTAGTGATAAACTAACCACTACAAGCAGGAATTAACTGCAGCGGAACATGCAGCACCACTGTGGCATTGGAGTGTTTTCTGTCAAGACATGATGGAAACCATGTGAGCCGGTGAGGTAAAGTCCACGCATGAGAAGAGGGACAACCTTGACCTGCCAGGTGAAGAAGTTTCTCACCTTCTTTCAGCCTACCTGCCCTTATACCCTCCAGCTCAATCCCACTCATCCTTCTTTTCCCTTTAATTTCACCAACATGGGCTTGATTGACCTTTTCGACACATCTTAAACCTGCGAGAGCAGCAGTAAAGTACGAGTGTGACAGACGGAGAAGGTCTGTTTTTCTTCAGCTGCAAATCTTAGATGAGCACAGAGAAGAAGGAAAAAGCAGAAGACATGAAAACACAGATGAGCTCCGGAGAAAAAGAAAGCTCTCGAATGATGAATTGAGGGGCGCAGCAGACGAATTCCTGCTGTTTCTCTCTAATGTGACACCATTCAGCATGTAAACCAGTGTTTTTAATGCAGCTCGGTCTCAGTGCGCACTTCCATTGGTAATGAGCTTCTGTCTTACATCCAATAAAACTCTCACAGATATCGCATTTCGAGGAATACACACATTTGCATTCATGCCGTTTGGGTTACACGTTGTCGGCCAATTTCTTCTGATCGCAGATTTATTGCAGGTCATTCAGGATTGATTATTTCATGGGAGCAGTCGTGGTTTATATCCTGCATCCACCTTCCCCGTCCCTTTCTCTCGCTCTCTCTCTTTAAGGAGATTGTCAAGTAGAGTGTTATGTCAGATTCGACCCACATCCTTCCTCCATTAGACAAATCCATTAGACACACAGCCCAGCAATGTTCCAGATGCAAATTCAAACAAGCATTACCTGCAGACCAACACACACACATATGAGGATTACTTATCTTAATAAAACACGCCAGTAAACATTTAGGAGCCTTATAAAAGCCACTATTGACATGATGTGGAGGTGCAGGTCGTTTCATCCGACTTCCCTCGTGAAATGCTGGTAATAAGACAAGCAAAACAGATCATTTTCTGCTTTCAGGGGATTCTTTTCTGTTTTCAGAGGGGCACTCCAGTGATTTGCAGATTTACTCAACAACATTGTGCCTCTCTGGGGACACAAAAGACAAGTGAGTGTGATTTAGTGATGAGACTCCACACAGATCACGGACATCTGAAACTTGTGTCTGTTCCACGTCGGTTCAAGACATGATATTTATCAGGAAAAAGGACACACATGACGTAAACGTCTGCGATATTTAAAGGCTACGGAAACCACACGGCTTTTTGAACAAAAAAAGAAGTGTTTATTCCAGAACCTTTGAGCATGATAATAAATACATGAGCACTTGGCCAACATCCTGGTGTGGTGCGCAGAGCCGACACACACACACACCCAAGCACCTAAAACCAGCTTCATCTCGGTTCAAACATTGGAAAACCTTACGCTCAGATCTCCAGATCGATGCATCTGGGTTGGTCCCTTTATGTTGTAAACTCTTAGCAGTGGGAGTGACTGCATGTGTGTGTGTGTGTGTGTGTGTGTCTGTGTGTTCTCATATGTGGAAGGCTTTGGTAGGTTTTCCCTCAAACAGTCCTGGAGCTGTATTAACAGTAGTGTATCACAGTCAACCGGCTCTAAATGTGGCTCAGTGTGTGGAAACACTTGCTGAACCAAAACTCGGTTGCAATCTAAACAGTTTCTCGCTGTCTACTACCAAACTGTAGCAGAGGTGTCGGCACAGAGCTGATGTAAAAATAAACAGTCACTCAGTTTTTTTGTTTTCCTTTTAAATAATCATCATATACATCCTGCGTGTCAATTACAAGCTATGGTGAACAGACTATAGCATGAACTGTAAAGGTAATATGTGGAACCTGTGAGAGAATGAAACAATGGATCAGAGGTTTGAATGTTTCAGTCCACAAACGTGTTTGTCCAATGCGTGCATTTTTTTTTTTTTTTTCTTGTTCTCATTCAAACGCGTCGTTTGTGTCTCAGTCTTTGTAGCCCGCCGACCCATTAGGGGTCGGCAGAGGGACAGGCTATTAAGAGGTGTGTGTGTGTGTTTATGTGTGTGTGTGTGTGTGTGGGGGGCAATGTAGGTCTCGGGGCTTAGTTGAGCGACGGAGAGCGGTCGGTGGTCCACAGCAGCTCGATGTAGGGCCACTTGGTCTGTAGGCAGCGCTTCACTGGAGTGTCGTCTGTGCGAACCATCGGGTCCTCAAAGCCCAGCACCAGAGCGGTCCCCTCCACGTACTCCACCTGAGGGCGCGGAAACACACAAATCAACACGCGGCGGACGCTCCGAAAACACATAAATTTATTCACCTCGCCTTCTTTGGAGGAGCACCTTCCCCTGAAGAGGTCAGAGGTGACACATAATGGAGATGCAAGTACACAAATCCTTCTCACAAACACGGACGAGTCAGCGGAGAGAAGCGCTGTCAGAGGGTCTGTTATTCCCATCTGCAGGCTACGGGAATGGAAATGCCATCACTGGCTTATAGGCGCCGAGCTGCCATGAGCGTGTGTGTAGGTGTGCAGCAGTTTTTGTGTGGGCACATACGTAATGCTACTTCTATAATTTCAGGTAGCAGTGTGGAAAAAAAAAAAAAAAAAAGAAGTCATTTTACATTTTACAGACTGGAAAAACGTTGACGGATGAAGAAATGGATATTCCCCAGTATGAGGTTTGCACAGAGCGGCTGATGACATCCACTGACATTCATCCATCAAACTGAGCCTGCCTAATAGGCCTGTGTTTGACCATTCATCACCGGGGGCCTGCTGACAGTGTCTGCTGGAATGACTGGGAGAAATACGAGGCTCAGCCAGGAGTTTTTAGGGATAGATGGACACGCTATTAAAGCTCGCGCATGATTTCTGTTTATTCTGGAGTGGCCGGCCGCCTCCAGCTGCGTTTGTGCACGACGGCGAAAGAGAGAGGCCAGGTAATTGGGAGAGAAGACGGAGAGGCGGAAAGGCAATCGGCATCATTAGTAACTATGAGGAAAAAAAAACGGGGCTATGAAGTGTCTCACCCTCTCCTTGTGGTTGGACTGTTTCAGTCCATTGTAGTGGTAGACGGGAAATGAGTCTGGGATTCCTGAATCCTGAAACACAGCCAGGGAGCGGAGTTAAGAAAAAAAAAAAAAAAAACCCCAAAAAACGAAAACACCCAATATGTTGTTTAAGATAGAAATAAATAATCAAAGAAGCAGAACATTTGTGAACCCAAAAAAAAAAAGTCAAAACAGTCAAATTTCTCCCTGAAACCAAAGCTAAACACGAAAAACCCCAGGTGATGGAGTTTAAGTGTACGTGTGTGTATTTGTGCAACACAAAGCCAAACTCGGATTACCACAAAAACAGCCAACACTCCAAAAATGTTTGAACAATGACAGTGAGCCAAAACACTTTGGCTTGAAGGTGTAGAAAGCTAATAGTGTGCGTTGTCTACGAGCGTGTCCAGCTTCTCGTGTTTATATGCCTATATATGAAACTCTAACCCTCGCCTCAATCCCACGTGTGTCTGAGTGTGTGTGTGTCCAGTTGGCTAATGGCGGTATAATTTCTTTGCGGCTCGGGGCCATTCCTCTGGCGAGTCCCTAAAGCCCTGATCACTTTAACACAGTTCCCTTCTATCTCCCCCTCCGTCTGCCTCATAAAAGCATCTTACCGCTCTCCCTAAACTTCTCGGTAAAGTAACATCATATGATGGTGAACACACACACGCACACGTTCCACACGGGACACCACAGGAATGTTTTGGCGTAAAATCCTTTGATTCGTTACAACAGAATTTGGTTTATGCTCGGGAAATCGACATTAGTGTCACCCGCGTGTGTGTACACAACTTCCCCACATGTTTCGACTCCGATATGGTTTTGTTTTTGACGAGTGGAAGGTTTTCGTCATACGGTGTGTGGAGGTGGGTTTTTTACTTCAGACACACACACACACACACACATACCTGATCGGGGAAGAACTCCATCAGGAATGGGCCCAGGAGGATTATTCCCAAGCTTTCTGGATCGAGCTTACTCTTAACCAGGCTGACACTGAAAAGTCACGGGAAGCAGGGATGAGAAGGAAACAAAAACAAGCAGATAAAAGCAAACACAGATATGAAGGAATTAAAAATAACAACAACACACACACATAAATCAAAAACAAGCAGAGAAGCAACAATTGGCAAGAAAAATCCATGAGGAAAACGCAAAACTTTACATTTTACACAACTTTACAGCCAAACGTGAAATAAGATGCATGTCTGTGTGAGCGTGTACAGGTTTTCATGAATACTGTGGTTCAACTAAGTAGACCTCTTTCCAGACATTCCTACATGTTGGATCAGTGTTATTATTCTTGAGTGATTAAAAAAAAAAAGGAATCTGGTTAGATTTCCCTTTTAAGGCAGAGTGGAGAGAACTGAGTGTTATAACCCAGAAATAGAGGCAAGACAATGATTATTTAACCATCTGCAGAATTTTACAAACAGACGTGAAACAAGATGGCATGTAGGAACTGCTGAAATGTCATGTCGACATGCTACTCGCTGTACTTTATACCAGATGGAGATTGAGATAAAATTCCCCTCGTCACAGCAATCAATACAATCTTCTATGGGCAAGTGATTATGAGTGAAAGGGTTAGGGGCGTTTGTGGGGTTTTTGTTCTGAACACGTCATTTTCTAATACTGGATATGACATAATGGTGCACGATGGTAATACATTAAACACACCACTTTTATTCAATGACGTCAGCTCTGTTGAACGTTTCAGTCAAAACTACACTTTGACTTTCACGAGATGTACACAGAAAGCGGATTATTCGGTAGATGCGTCACGAAAACTAAATATCCGCCCCTGATTTCAACATTAAATCAATAAAGTAGAATACAGAGAGCCATGAAAAGTTGGAAAAATGCTCTTTATGCTATTCAGGTTCCCTTGTCCCAAAGACAGATTTTTATGATATATGCTTCAAAATAAAATCTGTGCTCCAACAAGATTGTCACAATTTGTAGAAAAACACATTAAATGCCTGTAGAAAAGAATAATCCATCATGTTTCAGCTTTGTGATAATAAATAACCATAGTGAGCATTACACAGCAGAGTCTTGGGACCTTACATAGAGCTGCGAACAACCAAAGTCTGTCAACCACAAATGATTGCAGCTGACCGTCATAGGTCTCAGGGTGAATGTAGAAACTGAAGTAGCAGGAAAATGACACTCTTTAACTGTTAGACACATTTATTGAATCGTTTGTCCTGTGAATAAAAAAGGGTGCTTTTAAATTTTCTTTACACATGTAGAAATCCCTGGAACCTCAACTTCAAAAAAAAAAAAAGCCCTTTCTATTGTTGTGTGGTAAGGAATGAGTCTTGCCTCTGTGCACTGGGAGTCTCCCCACAGTTTGCCGTGTTTTGTTGTGATCTATCGGCCATCTGGGGATCTGTGGACCAGATCAGTGGTCCAGTTATTTGGCAGGGCTCACGGCCATAGCATTTAGGGTTTACGGTTGCTCCGAGGAGAACGTGCTTCTGTTTGAAGCGGCTCTTTAAAGCATTTCCTCAATCTCTCAGTCTGTCTTCCTGCTGTTAATGATCTCTCCCTTTAAGCCTCAGTTTCGGACTTTTTCTTTCTTTCTTTCTCAGCTTTTATAGTGGTCCCTCTCTCTCTACTCTTACTTTATAGTAGCCTGTGGTGAAACATGAGCACGGGGTGCTGACCTGGCCGGGCCGTGACTTATAAGTCAGAACTTTAGAAGCTCTACAGGTGCCTCATGCATACGAACACACACCCACACACGCAGCCATGCACGCACACACACACACACACACACAACCTTGAACAACATGCAAGCACTTACTACTCCGGCTCCGAGACAAGGTCAAGAGCTTTCATCACATCTTCCAGCAGAGATTCTGGGATGAAGCCATTATCTAGAGAAAGAGAGAGGCAGAAAAACACGTAAAGAAAAAACTGGCTGACCCTCAACAAAACATAAAAAACAGACTTTAATTGAAAACCAGAGAAGTCCTTCGCGTACACACATATGGCACAAGAACTATTTACATCATGGGCCTTGGGCGATGAACTCATCTGACATGGTTTACACACACACACACACACACACACACACACACACACACACACACACACACACACACACACACACACACACACACACACACACACACACACACACACACACACACACACACACACACACACACACACACACACACACACACACACACACACACACACACACACACACACACACACACACACACCTCGCCTGTCCTCTCTGACCTACATTCCTTGACCATGATGATTGCTTTACCTGAGAGAAGCTTTAAACACTAACATGTGTTTTAGTCAGCTTTGTCTGGCCGGGCACACGCAGTTTGTGTCATTTAAACGCCGGCATGCGAGCATGTGTGGTCTGTTGTTTAGATACATACAGAAAAGCCCTGAGTGCGTTGTGAAGAAGACGAACTGAGAAGCCGGTTGCTTGTTCGCTCTCAAGCAACTCAACCTTGCCTTTTGGAAGCCAGACGTTATTCTTGTAAAGTGATAATTGACGGTGTGACAGCAAATACAGAGGGCACACGCACGCACGCACGCACGCACATGAACATAAAACACAACACACAAACGTTGACAAACAATTCATGAAGAACATGCTGAGGTAGTGGCTTTCTGAGAGTGTATATTTTGTGAGTCACTACAGTGTGTATGAATCCATCTGGAGCCTTTTTTTCCACAGCGCAGGGAACCCAGCTGACTCACATTGTGACAAAGACAGATTTATGACTGTTGTATACTGCATGTGTTGTGTACAGTATATTCTTGCAAGATTGTATATGTTCAGGTCTGTGGGTGCACCCACTTCAACCAACGTGTGTGTGTGTGTGCAAAGAAAAATCCATATGGTACGCAGGATGTCCGGGGAGATGGTGGCAGAAATGGATTTGACGACAAAGTGGTGGTGTGTCTAAAATGAGGAAATAATCGGATAACAACCATGTTTACATAATTGTTGACATCGGAGCAGCTGACACTTCTCTCTACTGGTGCGGTTTATATCCTGGGAATATTGCACACCAAAAGTGCTCCATAAATCAGGACATGTTCTTGCAAACCCAACAGTGAATGATGGGAGTTCACAGGGACACAGAGCTGTATAAATATGAGGGCATGAAACCGACACTTCACCGTTTCCCATCTGAACACTCTCCAGCTCTAAGTGATGGTAACATCGTGCAGCACCGTGTCTGGAGAGCGACTCCCGACGCCTCTTCCCTCTCTCTCGTAATGTCATGTTTTTCCTCTCTGCTTGGATACGAGTGTGAAAACTAAATGTTTCATTTCAGTGCTTTTCCGTCTCTTCAAGTGCTCTGAAGCATCTCACACAGATTCATTTCCTGTCACACAGCAAACTATCATTACTATAGTTTTTGTACTGTCTCTGTGTCATGCTGTCCTTCCATCGCCTTTTTACCCCCAACCACCTGGAAGCGGCAGGAAAGGAGGTTTAGCGAAATGAGGACGAGGAGGAAGAAGTCGATTCAGGTTGACTCAGCTGTTAGAGGATCTGAACCCGCTAACCTAAACAACAACAGACAAGATGATGGGACAGAAACAGATGCTTGTTCTCCGGACAGAAGAAAAGAAGAAGGCAAGAGCAACAGAGAAGAAGAGGAAGAAAGAGAGAGAGCTGGAAGTTTGAAATGCAACTGGGAAGAAAGTGGGTCAGGGCATTGTTTCCTCTGTTTGTGTGTAAAAGTTTGGAATAATTAAAAGACATCTGTGTGCCAGGATTTTCATGTAGCTGGTGTTCCAGAGTTTGTCTGTAAATCTGTACAACAGGAAGGAGAAGGGCGAAAGATAATCATGTGTGCGCGATGAAAGCACTTTCTGTTTATTACCTTCGGGATCAAATGACTGGAATACCCTCCTGGCCTGTTCTGACGGAGACTCTGGGCCTACAAGTGACATCTCCTGTTGAAAGACCGAAAGGAAGAAGAGAAACATTGTCATGTATTCACGATAACACAATGATGCAAAATCTTAAGGTCACTCCACAAATATTAGGGTCTGAACTCTGAAGACGGGAGGGGATAGCAACGAGAGGAGCTGAGGACTTGAGATCACATTACAGGAGAATGTAGGTTCATCGGCGCTGAAACATCAGAACAGCTGTGTGGAGGATGAAGGGACGAGACGATCATCTGCTGACCACCAACAGATTGTGATTGGTCTTGCCAAAATTGAGCAGCACCAATGTGCCGCAATCTCCTGCAATACGAGTACGCACGGCCAACACAGCGCCACAAACACCAGTGGGTGTGATGCACAGCCCAACACGGTGCATGCGTGCGAGTATAATGTGTGTGTTTGTGTGTGATCTTAAGGACTGCTGTAATCACAAGAGTCCACGAGGTTATTAACTGATCTGCTGAGAAAATCTGATGTCTTGTTTGCACCCTAAAAACAAAATAAAGTCTTACGTAGCCATTCAGTGATTAATGGCGAGTGCTGCAGTGTTCTACAGTGTTTGCTGGCTATGTTTACAATGAGCACTGTTAATAGATAGAAATAGACACGGACTCACAAAATGGGCTTTCATTGCACATGATTAAAGCTGCACGGCTTTCCTCGACTTGAAGCGTTTTGATGGCCTGAGTGCAAAGTAATGCGTGCAAGATCAACAGTATCTAAAGTGTTAGCTTTTTGGTATGTATACACATTTTCAGTAGAGTTAGAAAAAAAACCCTGCCAATTGCATGCAATGACAAGTGAGGTGTGCAGAAGTGATAGCGCCAGCTTGCTTTTGGCAAACTGAACCTCTCATACTTTAAACCCAAAGAGCTGCCACTGATCTCAGAGGATAGAAAGATCTTCTCATGCGTTGCCTTATCTGGCTTAAAAACATCATTTGATATTTTTAAACTCGGTGTCAGATCTTGCCCGGAGCTCAGAGCGAGTGTAAAGGCTGAAAACCCATCAGCCCCTGATAAGCAATGCCGAAAGCAAACACTGATAAGGAGTGCAAGGGCAAGTGTCATTTCCTTGAAAATATTTTGCATGAATAGGCAGCTAGGAGAAGGAAAAAAAAAAATATCACGGAAGATTTTCTAAGATTAAGTAAAATATGCTATGTCTCGAACAGAAGATTTTTAATCTTAAAATGTTTACGTACACAGGCAAACGCAAGCATATACAAAAAGGTTAGGCAACAGTCGAATCACTGGACAAACACAATGTTTTGGGAGAGCAAATGAACCCTGCTCATCTCTTTTAGCTCGCCTTTATTAAATCTTGAGCCTCAGATCCACACAGGCTGCTCACATTTCACGGTCCACTTATTACTGTACTCTGGGAGAAAAGGGAGAGGGGGTTCAGGGGGACACATCAAGAAGAGATGACTCCCAGCTGCAGCCTCTTCGGATGCAAAGAAAAACAGTCACACACTCGCCAACAGGCACTCACACACGCTTCTGTCACATAAACTATAGCAAGGGGCCTGATGTGTTAACATTACTGGCTCCATAAATCCGACACTAGATTTGTCACGAGCGAGATATGTCTGTGTTTCACTTACGAGGGTCGACAAGGAATCCCGCGGGGAGGATGTGAGCAAAAAGTTCATTCGCCGTTGACTAAAATCTCTGCATCAAGAAACATGAACTGCTTTGTCAAACTGCTGTGTGCAGTGTTTTCTCGAAGAGATGAGAGACTTAATTAATGTTAGGCAGCAGCATGAAGTCAGAGATACCTCCTCAGCTGAAGCCAAGTTAATATGGTTTAATATCGTTACAGATGGACACATTCAATGTGGATCATCCGATTGTAGCGTAGCAACAATTGGGGAAAGCTGTGTGTTGGTACTGTGTAAAGTATCTGTTTTAATCTCACCAATGTGGGCAGATGGAACTGGACGGAAAAGACCATGACTCATGAGACCATAATATGGTGCATACACACAGATGCATCATGGCAGCAGGAATTACGTGATTGTGTGTGTGATGACAAGTCTGCATGGCCGCCTTTGATCTGTGTTTTATTAGAGGCCCGAGGAAGATGCTGCTGAGTTGGAAAACATGCCGTGTAGCTGTCGCACTCAGCGGGGAGGCGTGCGTAAGTGTACGTTTGTGCGCACTCAAACCCACTGTGTTTTGTGTGAGAGACGGCCTCGTACAACAGTGAGGCCTGTGACCAAAACAAACACATTTTTAAGCTGTGGCATTGGACGTGCAAGGACACAGTGAAATGACACTGTGCACCATGCTGAAGCCAGGTTTTCATACGCATAGCTTATAAAAATCAAGGAGCGCATTCCAAACTCTGCAGCCTGGACCTTTTTGTCTTGACCTCTACGAGAGCAACCACAAGCTACCTGGAAGGACCAAAGCAAAAACAACACACAAAACACCCCAAGAGCCTGAATATTCAGTGTAACGAAGACCATTTGCTCTTGGAAAAACTGGAAGTGGTGCAGTAAAATCCTTGACACTTACTTTAAATGACCGAAAGCAGGACTGTCTTTTGATTTAGGTTACAGATTTAGGCTTGTTCCAAACCATAACATATATACGGCCCTATAGATTAGATGTGGGATATCGCACTTTATTATCAGACCAGGTTTCCTGCATCGTACGCTCCAAGATAAAGCACAAAGCTTGGCTGACACATGTATGCAGACCTGAACCTCCACCTCTCTTCATCTGCACTTTTGTTAAACTCTGCTCACCAGACTGAGAGTCTCTTGTAGGTTGACAAGTCATGCCCTACAGGCCCTCTCCCTCTTTCCTTCTTTCCCTTGTCCAATTTACCCCTTTTTTCACCTCCGTGTTCCTGAGCAGAGTGGGTACTCCAGTTCTGGAGTATTTCCTTCCCCTCCCAGTCTGACTTTTTGTTCCATTCTTCCTCGTGCTTTTCAGCCTTTATCTCCACATGCAGGTAGCTACTTCAGGTAAGATGGACAGGCATAGCACTTTACTACAGTCGCCCTTTTCTTTTTCTCCGGCCTACGTAAAGAGCTATTGTGCCTACTGAGAGGCTCTGAGTGGCCACAGAGTGCGTCTGGAGGGATCGGTTACCAAACAACAAAGCAGAGGTCCCGGACAGTGTCTCCTGCCTTGTTCCTAGCAGGTACCGACAGCCTTGCTACATGACAGGCGGAGGAGAAAGACACCGTGTGCGGTGTGCCCTTGAATGGACTTATTTAGTCAGTTCACCTTAACGAGCCAGTGGCCCAAAAGCTCATTCTCTCATAAAAAACTAATAAAATAAAGAAAAACAATGGGGAATCTTTCTGTCTTATGAAATAATACATGAATACAGTTTTCCGTTTCAGTTTTGTGTGTTTTTCACATGTTGAAAGTGAGGACAGAATCGTGATATATTACAACTGTCCTTGATGAGCAAAAGTGCGTCTCACTAGAAAAGAGACGAGACACCAGAGAGCAGTTACACAGCGAAAAGATGGGTCTCATAACCGAAACCAACACCCAGGGGGAAAGGAAGAATAATGCAGCGCGCACACACACACTGACAAAGATGGCCTTTTATGCAAGTACAATGGCCTTTGGTCTGACCTGTCACGGATTATTAATGACTGTTAATGTACACCGCTTTGTTATTTTGTGTTTGCGGGTGGCCCGCACCCACGGATCATGTGAAAATCGGAAAGTAATCCTGTTTAATGGAGGTAATTCAGAGCGCCTGTAGACTGCTTTTATATTACAATGTTATAAAATGCATCATTTTTTTTGTACATCATTAAGAACCCAGTACTAATTTGTGTTGATATAACTGTGATGTTGAGATTAGTAATGGTGAGAGGAAATTGACCCCCCCCCCCCCCCCCGACACAAACACACATTCTTTTCACTTTATACCAAGCCGAACTCTATTTGCATATGCAGCGTTTGTGTATTCATATATCTATATATTTTTCTTATACATTTGATTGTTTCCCAACCTTATTTGTACTATTCTTAAAATGTTTGCAGTTTTACATTTGTTGCATGGCGGGAGGTGAGACACAAGCTTTGATTTCCTGCTGAAAACTGTTGTTTATCTGCTGTACACATGCCAAATATCTTGAATCTTTTTTTTTTTAGATGTACAAATACAGTCTTCTTTATATTTTCCAATATACTTGCAACTACACTAACAATAAATCATTTGCCATCACTTTTGCTATATTATGAAATATCATTACTGAACCTGTGGCACGTCTGGGCTTCAAGAAAACAAACACTCTGAATAAATCTGAAGTGAAGGTCCCAGATGAGTTACACAAACTGCAGAAGAACATGTGATGGCGCTGAAATAAATGTGCATTGTTATATTATGATAATGAACCCAAATCATACTTGTCACTTCAAGCTGGGTAAGGTACTGGCGAAGGTGGTGGAGTGACAGTGATTATCTCCATAAAGCCTGGGTGAGTGGAACTCACCGACAGTAAATGTGTCTACACACCAGTTCCTGCTCCTCACAAGCCTTGAAGGACTTTCGGTGAAAGTACAAACAGAAGCCACACTCTTAAGGGACATGGAGCGCCATGACGGCTGCTCTTTCTTCTAGTAAATCACTGACCCTGAGCATGACTACTGTACACATACACACACACACGTAACTCCCTGGAGGAGCTCGGATACAGCCTGTGAACCTCATCACTCAGTGAGGGCAGAGAAAGAGTGATGAGAAATGTCACAGGAGGATCACGTCCCCCCCCACCCCACAACCTCTTTTCCTGAGTAACCACCACACGGCTCTTTAAAGCGCATCCTTCCTCTTGACTTCCTTTCTTCCTCTTTCCTTCCCATGAGGGACCAATAATCTGAAGAGGTAGACTGAGGTTGGCTGGTGTATCCTTCACTTGGGTAACCGACCTACTGTACACCAGGGTGGATAGAAACTTCAAAGACAACGGGGGGGGGGGGGGGGTGAGGAATCCTTTTTTAAACCTACAACATGTCTCATCAATCATGTCCCTTTGACCATCTATCTCCTATCCTTTCTCCCCTTCAACTGTTTAGAAACTCTTGTCCAAAACCAGATCCCCTTACATGCCATTATACACACTCAGCCTCTTTTTTTTCCACATACGCATAATACATAGTACATTAATACAACAGAGGACAAAGTGTGTGTGTTGCGGGGGGTGTTGTGGGTAAGGATTAAAAAAAAAAACAAAAAAAAAAAAACAAAGGCAAAAAGGCCTTTGTGTAGGTAGATTAGATAAAAACACTAATGCTATTAAGCTGATGGCCTGAAAGCCAGAGTCACACACTGACAGCCACTCAGGGGAAAACACACCCGTCCCCAGTGGCAGGAAGAAGGAGCCACCGACACATCAGAGGGGCGGATCAGGTTTTCTGCTTTTGTGAGCACGGCTCCATATCGGAGTTAAAAGCCACATTTCCAGGTAGTGCGTAATTTTGTTTCACAAAGGTTTAAAAAATGTGTCCTGAAACATAGATTCCTTGAAACATAGAAAAGAATCGCAGAGAGTGAGTACAAACAAAAAGCCCTTGCTTTATGTTTTCCCTTTTCAGCTGGGGTTCAAAGTCGTAGGACGTCTTACTTCTGGCTCAGTGTGGCGTCAGCTGTGTACGTCAGCAGAGATGCATGTGTGTTTTTCAATGCGTTTACAGGCACCAGATGAAAATACATCCAGATGAAAACATTGGGAGTCACATTCCGTACAAGAAACTTTTTTACCTGAAACCACGCACACGCAATAATCAGGATTCGGTTTCATGTGTTCTAGAACGCGTGTGTGTCCAACCATGTGTGTGTATGTATATGTGAACATGCCACTAGCGCTGGGGGAGTTGGGAGCAATTGGTAATTCATCAGCGTCGGCTTGACGACTGACTTTGGATCATCACTAAGACAACATATGATCTACTCCCATGGCCGGCTTGAGCTTTATTCACTCATGTAACTGAGCTTTTAGTCAATGCTATCTTGAGGGTGTGGCATTACGACGGAGATGATTGCCTGGGATTTTTTTCCACTTCTCTGGTGCCATTTTCTCAATAGCAGGGAAAATCGATTTGCAACAACTGAAACTGCGAGCCTTGGTGAACAGGCTCTGGTGATGTAGTATATTATGTTAACTGATTGAGATGATAACCGTGCTTGAGTGAGTAAACCACAGTTAAATCAGAATACAACCCGTAGCCAAAGGTTTTTCTTAAAGTTAAAGAAGAAAATAGGTTGTACATTCTCTATTCTGTGTCTTGTGCATCCGTGCATGGATGTTCATAACTGTAAATTTCAGTGAATGCTGCAGGAAAAAGGTCTATCGGCACTTTTCAAGGAACCGTGGAAAATTATTAGAACTTCCCTGTTGTAAAATTGTAAATAACACAGTTCCAGACAATCTGCTAACCTGTCGAGTGTCCCAGATGTGATTTTCTACTCATCGGTGTAGCTGTAGCAATTTGTGAGATATAAAGTAAACAGATGGGAAATAAGCTAGTTCCTTAAGTTGTGTTTCTTCCAACGTCATACAAAAAACATGCAGCAGTACAGGGACAAAGCTGGATTTGTAATCATGAGTGGAAGCTCTCATTTGAGTGGAAGTGAAGAGGTGCACTTCATTTTCATGCATTATGTACAACACATTGTTTAGTTAAATGGCTGAGAAACTAATGCTGCATGTTTTCGTGTGTGGGAAAACGAGACGACAGACGACAACTGTGTACATTTGGATTTGTCAAGTTCTTTCTTGGAAACTCTGGATATTTTCTCCCTTCATAGGTGAAACACTAAGAAACAGCACTGACCATATACGACTATCTCCTGCACAATTTCCCCCCCTCCCCTTTTCTGTTCCTTCACATTGTTATTTGACCCACACTATATTAAATCCATTAAGCACCTACCGTACTTTGTTTTTTTTTTCCAACCTGTTGAAGAGATAGGCTTATGTTACCTCCTATGTGTCTGTGTGTGTGAAATATGTGTCGGCTCTGGTATGGATCAGCGTATTGAACTTGCCTTGGTGAAAAATACAGAGAGGTGAGTTTCACTGCCAAGGATCCAAATAGGGAACTTTGGAGACTTGAGGAATGTCCCAACCTAAAACACACATAGACAAAAAAAAAGAAAAAAGAAAAAGAAATGCTCAACAGCCAAAACAATATTTTCAACAGGCGTTGTGAAATGCACTCCATATCTCTGTATGTAAGCAAATTTCCAAACCAATGACTTTGATTTGCAGCTTGCAAAAATGATAAATATTGATAAAACGGAAACTCCAACACTAATAAGTAACTTAATCTAACGACAAATTTTCATTAACTCCCATAATACAAGCGTCGACTTGAAAGCCTGTTTTAATAGGATCCCTTTGTAAAAGACACTCACATAAACAGTTTGAGTCGATCTCTGAAAAGCGTCTTAAGGATCTTTTGGTTGCTTGTGAAACCGCCTTCTTGCCATCAACCAATTTACGGAGTTCATGGGTCAACTTCAGCTTTTTTTTTTTTTTTTAACCCTTTCTTGTGTAGGCAATTGTGTAATCAATTTGTAACGCCTGTGTGTCTTAGTAAATCCCCCCCCCCCCAAAAAAATAAAATAAATAAACAATATATATATATATATAAATACGTGGGGATTGTGCCGTTTAAACATATTTTCACATGGGAGTTTTGGAGACTGTAAATGTCCCACATTTCCATGTTAAAAAAAACTAAAACAAAACAAGACCGCTTGTTTATTTATTAGTAGTACTTGCTCCCCTCTCAGTTTATGCAAGGGATATCCACACCATATACACTGTTAAGAGTTTATTAAAATACCCTCAAACACGTACACAGACACACTTGTATACACACAAACTCAACAACTGGTGCGCCCTTTGTTTGCACATTTGAAAGATGTTGTGAGGATGTGTATATGTCTGTACCTTGCAGTAGCGGAGTGATTCCATGAGCGTGAGGAAGCCGACAGATGCTTGTTTATGAATTCCATGGAGTTCTACATGAAACGGACGGAGAAAAGAACCCGGAATAAAATATGAACATTACTCAAATGAAACAGGCAAAGGCTTTTTTTTTTTTGCAATATTGTGAACTTTAGGAATGCCAGGGCTCGAGGGAATATGACTAAAATTTAGGACTACCAATAGCAACATCTTACTCATGCCAGAACACTCTCGGTCTCCATCCCATACATTAGAGACAGCATGGCCGCTTACGAGGAGATTCACAAGGCTCTGACTGCATGAGATAGAAAGAAAGACATCAAGAGTAAAATGGAGAGAAAATACAAGATATCCTACATGAAACACTATTACAGAAATATGTCCTCTCATAAATCATTGGCAGACTGTAAGTGTTACAGGCAGCGATGTGTAGTTCTACCTTCCATGGCCGTGCACAGGATCTATAAGAGGCTCCATCGTATCCTGAATCTCATTCTTTATATTCTCAATGCCCTAAACAGAGAGGACCAGAAGAAAACAAAGTCTCAGGTTTATTCTATGGAAATAAACACCGATGCAAGGATTTGAGAACGTGCTAAAACTATAACTATAAAGTTAAGCAAAGTTACTTTCCAACTGTTATTAGAGGTATGCTCTACTTAATATTCAAATGTTTCCTCTCAAATCCCTTCAGTTCTTTACCTTAGTGAGGATGACCGAGTAAAGAAAAAGCAAGACTCCACAGCACCCTCTCCAGGTGTGGTAGAGAGACAGCACCTCTTCTCTGAGATCGGACACTGACATGACGGTTCGCTTGCTGCAGGGTTGAAACAAACATAAGGACAACTTGAGAAACTCAAAAATTAAATTTACAAGCTTTATCTGGTCACAATCAAAATAATGATTGCAATAGCATTGCCTATAATGGCTGCAGCCCTGTGACGGGTTGGCGACCTGTCGAGGGTTTACCTCGCCCATAGTTAAGATGGTTTGGCTCCAGTAAGCCTTGATCTTGAAAAGGATTAAGGAGTATAGAAGATGGATGGATGAATTGATAACAGCAGGATGCACTTTTATAACAGGGCAGAACTCAACAGAATGCATATGGGAATAAAAAAAAAAAAAAAAAAAAAAAAGTTAAAAGCCACATTCCTCTTGAGCTCAACCTTGGAAAGCTTGCTCGTCCCGCTTCCTGTCTTAGTTGCCCTCCATTTCCACATTGTGAGTCAGCGCTACTTTTTTGCTGACTGAAAACTCACCTGCCAACGCACGGTGTGATGGAACCTCAACATTAGTCTGACAAACGTGACCTTGCATTCGATAAGCTTGTGTGTGTGTGATGGACACTATACAAGTATGAAAAGTTACTGAGGTTTTTTTTTTTTTTTTTAAATTCAGTAATTGGTCCAAGTACCGAATCAGCAAACTGTGAGCAAAGTCAAACAGCTGATCAAACGTTAACGCTAACTCTTTCAGATGAGGTGAATCAAACATCATACTTCACCCAACCTGTGACACTACACAGGCTTACTTGAAGTCAACAATGAAGGTAATGAGTATAGAGAAGGCGTTATATCTTGGCCAGAATATTTAGAGCCACTTACTGAAGAACACTGTGAAATCGCTCAAAGCCAAGATCTTCAACAGCCAACGCAGCTAGGTACAACAAAAAAACACATCAATACCTTACTATCAAAGCACGACACAGCAAAATCACAAAGCATCCAAATGTTAGTCAGACAACGTTTCCAACTTTAGCATATAATCCTAAAAACAAGGCTTTATTGAGTGGCTGAATGTCAACAAGTATGCACTATTGAGGGGTACCGTAAGACTCACTGGGTTGCTGTTCTTGCGATGGCTGGCTGCTCTCTGGCTTTGGCACGTCCTGTGTTTGCGAAGGTGACTGCGTCTGTGTGTTGGTTTGTGTGCTGGTGTGTGGGCTCTGCCCTTTGGCCCAGGTCACCAGGCAGAACCTTGTGGAGGGGCTGGAGCACGCGGACTCCAGGATTTCACTCAAGGTTGAACACAGGGCTGCTTTCTGGTCCTCCTCTAAGAGATGAATGTATGAAA
Organism: Blennius ocellaris; assembly: GCF_963422515.1. Classification (NCBI taxonomy): domain Eukaryota; kingdom Metazoa; phylum Chordata; class Actinopteri; order Blenniiformes; family Blenniidae; genus Blennius; species Blennius ocellaris. The sequence goes on from NC_137657.1 coordinate 9,705,193, forward strand.
AATTAATTTTACAGACAAATACCACTAGATTTCGTAAGGCAAGAGCAATGAGTGATGGCTTTCGAGAATTTACCTGACATCTGTCTCCAGTTGGAGCTTTCACGATGAAAGAGAACATTCTTCAAAAGGAAAGCCTGAAAAGACAAAGTTATCCTCAATAGCTAGATGAAAATATTAAATGGTGATGCAGTTCCTGTAATCACAGACAATACTTTTAGACGTATTTTCTAGTATATGATCAACCTTCGTTGAGCAACTAATATGATAAATACATGTCCAAACTTCTACTTTGGTATATGCTGGACGCCCCGTTTGATTTTCTTAGACATCTTTCATCTGCACCCTTTTAAGACTTTGATTTGAAAGAGTCAAAGCTCAACTAAAACTTGGAGCAAGACCGACTTTTCAAACCATCGCTTTGCAGGGTGTTGCTTTGCATGAAATGTTTGGGAATAAGGCATTTACACTTCCAGAACTGTGTAACACAAGCAGCAAAACTTTGTCAGGTATCAATAAACCTCTCGTTTACAAAGACATCTTAAGACTAATAGATTTCGATGCACCAATAACATTATAAGGGTGTTAAACAAAGCCATACCTGAACAGGAGCAATGACAGCACATGGCCCTCCTTCAAACTGCTCCAATGCTGTGTGCTCATTCTCACTAAAAACAAACCCTGTAATAAAAACAATGAAAAAGTGTCAACGGAGGACATGAAATAGACAAACAAAAGCATGCATCAAAAGCAAAACAAAGCAAGTTTACTTATATTGCACCTTTCAGACACAAGGCAATCCACAGTGCTTTACAAGGAAATACAATAGAACAAGAAAAGCATAATGAATGAACTAAAACCTTTAATAAGATAAAGATAATACAATAAGTAAAATCTATTGTTTATTGCAAAACATGAGGAAGTAATAGTGTTTTAAGGCCTGACTGAAAATAATTGAGTGTGCCAGTGGGTTCAAGAAGTATGTTCTACATTTGAGGAGCATAGGAATGTAAAGCTGCTTCAACTTGTTTCTTCCGACTCTGGAAACATTAAGTAAACCTCTTCATGAGGACCTTGCGAATCTGGTGGTAACATGTTGTACAAGTAAGTCAGAAATATTTAGGCGCAATACTATTCAAAGCTTTAGACATCGGAGCTCAGGTGTAAGATATTCCATCTCCTTTGTGATGGTGAGAACTCCAGCTGCAGCAGTGTACAGATTTTTCGAGGAGATGGAGGTCCACTGATTACACTCAGGCCAAGCATGTAGCTGTGTCTTAAAGCAAATTAAATCTGGTCAAATGGACTTGATCATATATCTTGAATGATGATTCATCAGTACATGCTGTTGACCTGATTCAATTTGCTTTACTGCCTCCTCCCTGGACAAATGAGAGTATACATAGACATGTAGTTGTGCAGTTTATATTTTATACATATACATACAAGTGCACTGCCGCCTGGGAGTGAAATATCATATGTCAAATCAAGGCAAACACAAATGGCACATACCTTGTGTCCATCTACGGAAGATGGAAGCTGACACGACTCCACCTGAGGGTCTACTCCAAACCAAATCAAGCACCTCTTTATTTAACTCCGACATGTTAGCATTCAGTTTTGGGGAAACCACCAAGCCCCCCTCCGCCTCGTCCTCCTCAGTCCGACAGCCACGTGGGGACGCAGGTATCTGTTGATCTCTGTCGACAGTCCACTTCTGAAGGCAGGTGCAGCCCGCGGCATTGGCCACAGGCTCGCTGGGTTTCGGAGAGCAGGCTCACGCTAGTGGTTGGCAGCAAACTGGCGCGTAGGAAAGACATCAACGTAGCCAAACCAGCCTTCCCATGTGATGGGACAAAAAAAAAAGAAAGAAAGAAAATAGACATGAGCATAGAAAGGACAACAGTTTATATCCGAGGCAACGGCAGCACGTTAGAAACGATCCTGCCTTATCAGCAGTGTTCAACGTTGGTTGGGCGACAAGCTAAGAAAGCTAACGGTCGCTTTACGGCTACAAAAGACAGCTAACAGTGTAATTGTACACACCGGGGTGGCGTGTGGTTGTTTTAGGGCTACTATATTACACTGTTACGCAGAGACTTCTGCGCTGATCACAGACCGTAAGAAGTGAGCTGACTTTCTCATGCCAGCGGTTAGCGTTAGCATTCCCACTAGCAGCTAATCTTTCATTGCTTTGTCATTCAATTATTTCACAGACCGTAGGGCCGCATGGACACAATGTCGGACCGCGTAACTCGTCGATATCTATATATTAGTTGGCTTTGCTTACCTTTATAAACAGTCGACTACCGGAACGCAGGAGTGAAGATGGTTTTTGGTAGATATTAGCCGTCAGCCGAGTCTGTCATTCGTTTATTTACAACAAATTGCCGAAAAAAACTGTACGCACAAATGACGTGACTCCCCATTGGTTTGAATTCAGAGAGTTCCAGACACGTCATTGGCTATGGCTGCAGATGGTCATATAATTGGTCAGTCACCCCATCAATCACAAGGAACACCCGCCCAAATGTAGATATTTTGAGCAATTAGTGACTTAGAAATTCAAAACGTGTGCTTGTGTAAAAGTGCACGTTTATCTTGATTTATTTTATCACACGTATATTTAAAATGAACTATTTGTTCAAATTTGATATTATATCTGATAATAGCCTGTGTTTCGATGTGGTTCATTGCGCGATATGGGTCTTCTGGCCCCTCGCACTTTCCGTATCAGCGGACTCGCCGCGTTACTGCGCATGCGCATTGCCTCCCTCCGGCTCACTTGAAGTTTCTCCGCACGCGTGTTTAACGTCCACGCTTCGGATTATTCCTGTAGAATAACAAATCAGTCTGTGAGACTTTAATCATTAATCTAGTATTTGTTCAGCATGGGGGGTCAGGCTAAAGGCAAAAAGAAAAGCAAGCCGAAAAGGACAGACAACCGCTCAAACAGAGGTAAGTTGCTCGGTGATTTAGTTATTTACAGTGTGACAACACGTTCCTTGATAACAAATAACATAAATTCGTCTGTTTTGTTTTGGCTTTTGAGACAAACTCATTGAAAACCTATCCATGCCCTTGCAGATGGAGGGTTTGTCTGTCTGTCACCACAAGAAAGGATGAAAGTAAGGATGCACGAAAAAGCCAAGAAGAAGTCGGCTGAGAAGTACTCTGTGCAACAACTCCTGGAGAAGGTCGAGCTTAGCACAGATTCACGACAAAGACTACCATATGCTCAACATGTTTTGTGATTCTGTGATGCTGTGCTCATATTTTGTGCAGACAGAAGAATACATGGACAGCTTTGACTTTGAGATGGCTGCTCTCTTCTGTCAACGTGCTCTGGATGTGGAGTCCACCAACCTGCAAGCTCTGGACATGCTGGGACACATTTGCTCTGAATTGGGAGACGCACAGAAAGCTAAAGGAATATCCTTTTTGCATTCCTCTCTGTCATGTATGTGTGACATTTGATCAGTTCTCTGATGCATCTTGGTGCCATTTGTATTTTCCTGTCGCAGCTCTATGGGTTACAGCTTCCATGACCTTGTTTCTGTAAGCTTTTCTGCGTGCAGTCGAGTTGAGTCCAGATGTTGGCCACAGTAAATATATGTACCTGGGACAAATCCACACCGGCCAAGAAGCTGTAGACTACTACACTAAGGGAATACAACTTCTTCTCTCTGCGTTAGAGGAACAAAAAACAGCATCCGTGAGTACACACCCAAAGCCACACCACCCCAATGAAGAAGATTACACTATATCTTAGCTTTAATGATGGTTTTTGTTATTCAGCATCATAAGAGGGATATATCTATCTCTGGATAAAGTGTCAGGATTCTAGATACTTTTGCCATTTTGCTGTCACTCACATTTTACAGCTTTTCAAAATGCTGTTCCCTCAGAGTCATGACAACAAAGATAACGTGGCAGAGAAAAACTTTTAAAAACGGTTCATCTTTTTAATATTAATGTAAAGCACTTTTATGTAATTGATGTTTTTGCAGCATACCTTTTTCTTTTAGCCTTTTCTGTTTTATTTGTCTGATACTCAAAATGTTTGCTGAATTGATTTCTTTAACTCGATATAAGACATCTTTTTTTCACACAGCACACATTTATTTGCATTGTAAAAAATTGTATCATTAAATCAGGCAGGCGTATCTCTGAGGCACATGTATAAAAAGTACAAAGTAAATACTGAGGCAAAGTGGAAAAATCACATTTGTTTACATTGTATATGAATGTATTATGTATATGACATATGTGTTTACAACATACATTTTCTAACCACTTTAATTAGCGGCATAAAAATAGGTATTATTTTCACTTGGCATGTTTATTATTATTACTTTCAAAGCGGATGTCTATGAAAAACAGCATATGGTCGCTGCCTTGCATAATTCTCACATTTTCATGAATCTTTTTTCACAACAGATATTCTGTCAGTCAGTGAGAAAAAAACCCCAGAGCTGTCACTAATAACATCAACAATAGTCTATTCAAGTGTGTCAGCATCAGCAAGCCCTGAAAGTGTGACAGTGAGTCAGCATGCACAATACTCAGATCCCAAGGCTGATGCAATGAATTATACATTTGTTCATGTGAAGCTCTGATTTTTTTTTAATAGTTTGAGGAATTAATGTCTTTTAAGAGGGAAAAAAGTAGCATTTTCATACCAATTCTTCAAGAAGTTCATTAGAATTATATATATATAGTTCTCTTAATATTCATATCTTGCACATCTGTACATGCATCTATCATTTTAAACAACAGGAAGTCTGACCCTGTCAATTTACAATCTAATGACTAAGTAACTTTTATTATCGAAGGCAAAACAATAGCTTCTGATAGAAATATAATGTTAAACATAGGAATCCTTTTTTGTCATCATGTATTCCCTTCCATACACACAACAGAATTGAAATATGAAGTCCTGGCTTTCAAAACAGAATACACTCAGATGCTAAGTACAAATAATCAGAATATTCAAACACGGTGTGTTGTCCAGGCTGAGCTGAATGTACCTCCATCTATGGGGAAATTAGTGTCACTAATGAACCTAGCAAGCATGTCATTTTATTGTGGGATGAAGCTGGTTCGCCCCCCCCCACACACACACACACACAAGAAAAAAAAACCCGCAAACAAACAAACAAAAAAATAAACATCCATACACAGAGAGTACAGGCAAACTTCACACAGGGGGGTGGGGAAAAAAAAAAAATTTAGTCCAGAATCTTGCAGTAAGGTGAGAGTGTTAACCCTCATGCAGTGGCTCTCCTCAGTGTTGCCAGTCAATTTTTTTTATTTATTTTTTTATTTTATTTTGCTTTACCTGCAGGCTGCTGGAGCTGCTGCACAGCCAGAAGAAGACCATCAAGTCCCCACGGAAAAGGATGTTAGTGTAGCCTACTGCTCCATCGCTGAGATTTACTTAACAGACCTCTGGTACTATAGCACACAGATTTGTCCACATGATTTTTGCTACTCCATTTCATGTTGCGCTTGTTGTAATGTTTGTGTGTGTGTGCATGTGTGTGTGTGCAGTATGGAGGAAGGAGCTGCAGACAAGTGTCGAGAGTTCATTGAAAGAGCATTACACTATCGCCATGACAACCCTGAGGCTCTACAGCTTATGGCCAGTTACCTTTTCAGTACAGAGAAAAACCAGGTCAGTTCACTCCACACACACACACACACACACACACACACACACACACACACACACACACACACACACACACACACACACACACACACACACACACACACACACACACACACACACACACTCAGGATGAGTTATCGCCGCATTAAAGCAGAAATCTGCTGAGTTAATTATTCTGAGCAAATTGAATAGTATGCAATTAATCAGCAGATGGAGACTTGCATTAACACGCACACACGTGGACGGGTCATACTGATAAGAATGGTAATTACTGGCCAGCAGATCGTTGGGGTCACACCATCATCTGATACAGGGAGATAGATGAGGGAGCAGGTATTGGACTCAGTTTGGAAAAGGTGCCAGAGTATTAGTTAGAGAGAGATAATATGACAGAACATCTTTTCTGTTTCATGCAGTTTTGTACATTTTTAAATATATTGCCTCTACAAGAGATGGGGGAAGGCAGAATATCCATTGGACAGTTTGCCAGTCCTTCAGAGGGTTAACAGAAAGAATCAATCGCATACTTTCACATTCACGCCTTAAAAAAATTTCTATTCACTTATTAACCTCAAAAATATATTTTGGGATTCTGAAAACCAGATCACACAGTGGGGGACAAAATGCATGCACAGGTGCCTTGTATGCTATATGAAAGGCCCCTTAGCCTGGACTCCAGCAAGAAATATTCTTGCAACGAGGCAAGATTGCCAACTACTACACAACGTTGCCACGTGGCCCCTATCGCCACGAAAGCACTTTATCAATCAAGTTTTAATGCCTGAACCTTTTCCTTTTTATGATCGCTGTCTCGGCGAGGTCTCCCTTGAAAAATAGATGTTTGATCTAATCAGGAATTACCTGGCTAAATATAGGCTCGGTTAAAAAAAAAAACACAACAATTTACAAGCTTAGATCACATTAAAAACTGTTTTGTATTGGAACTTTTAAATAGAGCTCACTATTCATGAGTCATTATTCATAATGATGTCTGGTTCTTCCCTTGATTTTTGTTGGTAGGGAGGCACCTATCTAACTAGCTGCAGTTGGTACCTCAAAAAAATCTTCCAAAATGTTTCTTTGTGCCCACACATCCACAAACTCAATAAGAAAGAAGACCAAACGAAAAGCTGAAGTGGATCTGTAATACCATCTGGAGGCTGTAGGGGTCAGACTGGCTCCAGTCACACTTCACAGCTTCCCACAATCTGTGGCCAAAAGTTGCCTTTTCATTTACCCTGGAATTATGTTTAAAGGCTGAAATGTTGAAATTGAGCCATAATTACTCGTGTGGTCATCTGTATTTAAACAGAATCAAACACTCGTTCTGTAAAGTGGATCAAAATCATATAATTCGTTTTTAGAATTAATTTGAGAGAGCGAGAGCACACTCTTGGTTCTTGTTACATATGTATTTATGTATACATTAATAAACTTAAGCATTTCTTTCCTTCCTCGTCTGTCTTTAGGAAGGCAAAGAATACCTGTTGAAGAGTGTTGGAAAGTGGTTACCTGCACAGAAAGAAATGGCTGCTGCTTCCACATCAGACGAAGCCATGCAGGTGAGTTGAAGCTGTGTTTGTCATTGCTCTCAACGCCACCAAAAGAAGATCTCAGTTTATTTATAACGCCCTTTCAACTAACAGGATTGTCACAGTGTGCTTTGCAGTGCACGCAAACATAAGGACGCTAGGAGAGATAAAAAAAAAAATACAAATAGGAGATAATGAAATGAGGGACAATAAAAATAAAGGATGAAATGAATGCATCACAGAAGTCTTTTCTTTTGTGAGAGTGCGTGGAGGGAAAACAAACACAAAAGGAGGCAGCAGAAAGGGATGTAAAGGATAACAGGGGAATTAAACGATGAAATAATAACAAGTAATGTTCGGGTTAGATTGGATGCTAAATGGCTACAAATAAAAAGCACTGAAGTTTTGGTTGAAATACTGAAGAAATGCGAAAGAGGAATGTGTTGGTATGAAGGTTTGATGCAAACAGCCCGGTGACTCCACTGTTATGACTCTTATCTTGTGGAGCAGGTTGATCTGAACACACCCTGCTGACACTTTTGCTGTGATTAACAGCCACATAGCTGCAGAACGTTTTGTACCTTGAAATTGGATTGTGTTATTATTATCAGACAGTGTTTGTGGATGCCCGTGTAAACACCCACAGCAGAGGTGGCTGTATTGTCCTTTTCTCCCCAGAATGAGATCCCTCCGTATGAATCTCGCATCACCACGGCCAAACTGCTCATCGAGTCGGAGGAATACGAGGTAAAACGTTGATGCCTGTGCGCAACTGCTGTTTGCCGGTCTGTGTATGTTTCTTGGCGGGGGGCAGTCTGACATTTGTATGGACGTCTGTGTGACTTTGTGTGCTTTCCTTTCAACAGAATAACACTGGAGGTGGCAAGGCCATGCCTGGTCTTTATCCCCTTCAGGGTTCAGTGTCAATAATTGAAGAGTGATATTTACAGAGAGGGACGGGGCTTCGAAGGGGGCAATGCGGAGGAGGAATGAGGAGGGAAAAAAAAAAAAAAAAAATCAGTTTTGATGAATTGCTGCCATATTTTTGAAACACTGCACTTGTCTACTAAATCACTCGTCAATTTCCAGTATTAATGGCCTTGATTTTAGTGGCTCACTGCCTTCAGTGTAGTGCTAAAACTCCTTCCAGTCATCAGCTCTTAAGTCATTTTCTGTGATTACTGCCACACCAACAGCAGTACAGCTATTTTCTGTTGTGATCCAATGATTAATTTTTAGTCTGTCTTGTTGGGTGGTTTATGGTTATTACTGACAGGAAATGAGAGTGCTGTTTTTTGTTTTTTTCCCTCTCACCTTTCTTTTTTTTTTTTTTTATCTCCCCACACTCATACGGCTCAGCAGCATTTATATCTCTGGGTGTATGTGTGTGGGAGATGGGCTGTCAGGTGTATCAGTAAAATGACAACGTCTCGGTCCACGGTTTCTGACATGTCATTTGTCTTCATCCTCCTGTTGGTGTCATCAAGCCCGGGGCACAAACCGCACCCATTCTCAGTGCTTTATCACGTCTAATATTTTTGCCAAGTATGCATATACACATTCATGGATAAGTTTGGTCACATTTGCTTAAAGTCATCAGCTACTTAAAAGTTTGAGATAGAAGTTTGAGGGTGTGTGTAGAAACTGCCTGCCCCTGCCAGACTGGGATTTGATGGGGTTCTTCGCCTCCTCTGTCACATGTGCACACACATTTGCTCACTTTATTTTTTCTTCTTCTTTTTGCTTACTGTCTGTCCCTTTGGGCTGAAGATCTGTTAATGACTTTAAACTCTGAGCAAAGTTGTGTACTCTCAGTCTGTCGAGTTTTTCAGCTTGGAGGCTACCTTCTTAGCGGGATGCCAGAATGTGAACATTTGCCTGTATTTCCTCCCAATTGAATATTTTGTTTTGTCTCCCAAGCTGTGCCATGGTTTTAAAACTTTGATTAATGTGTTTGCCAAAAAAACATATGAAGGGTTTTGTTTTTTGTTTTTTCTGTAGCTGCAGAGACTATAGGGACCCTGCCGGTAAGTATTAGTTAATTTTAGAGCAGGGACGACCATGTTTTCTTTAGACACCTTTTTTGTGTGTGATGTATGCATTTTGGTCTTGGATAGGGTTGCAGTTTGAATTTGAATCATTGTGATTTAAGCAGTGTTCCTATTTGTGTTTCAGTTCACTGGTCTTGACCATATTTAAAAAAAAGGGAGGGAAAAAATAGCGTCTGACTTGGATATTTTTCTCATTGATATTTTTTACAGTCGAACAAAAGGTGTAACTAAACACGAGTCGGGCTTATATTCAACATCATTTCCACAACAATGCTGTGTGCTGGGTTACAAGCAGCACAATGTTAGTGGAATTATTGTGGTGGTATTTTTATCAGCTAAAAGCTCACCCACAGCTTTTGAAATGTATAAACATGCCAAAACAGCAGCAGGAACTTGAGCGTTGTGCACATCAGTTGCAATCTGCTACAAGGATGTGTTGCTTCTGTGACCTGTTTTCACCCCGTCTTTGGTCTGTTTTGCGTCGTGTGCATTCACAGTGAGGTTGAACTTTGAACGGGAGAATGTTGCCAACCTGTTTTTCAAAGGGACTCGGTGGGTAAAACTTTATTACAGTTAAAGGGAGCAGAGATCCATATTGGTGAACATTCAAGACAGCGCTGACAATATCCAGACTTGCACAACAAGAGATGCAGTGTTTCAAGTGTCAGGTGACCTTTAACATATAAAGTTCATCTTCTGCCCCACTTTGTCCTGCGCAGAGTTGGACAGACAGACAACCACACACTCACATTTGCACTTATAGGCAATTTAGGGTCACCAAATATCATTGCGTGGGTATTTTGGGATTGCAGGAGGAAACAAACAGGGAGATCATGCAAACCCCACACAGCAGCGCCCGGCGAGTGTTTGAACCCATGATATTCTCGCTGCGAGGCAGGAGCACCGGCCCAATATCCAAATCACCAATAGATACATGTCACAGTAAACAACCAGGGACTTTCCTGTCTTGTTCTACTGAAGCTGTTCTGTAACAAATTGTTCTATATTTTTGCGCAATAAACCTTTGACCAAAAGTAAAAAAAAAACTGAAATCCTTCATTGGGGTTACACACGTTTATTTTCCGTAGCTTCTGTAAACAGATTTGCTGTTACTATCAGCATCCCTGGCCAGCTCACTATGTTTTATATTGTGTTATTCCTTTCTTTCACCATTCTACAAATAGAGCGCACGGAAGCGGCAATCACACCAGGGCTAATTTTATCTGACCAAGCATGACAAGTGTGAACACACCCTTAGGCATTTACCAAAATAAGGGCATCATTGTGTGATTACAGTACATTAGCCAAATTTTAGAGATGGGGCAATATTGTCCTGTTAAAAATGGCTTTTCAGCCGACAATGACAAATCAAATCGCAAAAAGTGAGATTTTTTTTCCACGCACAACCTTAACTTCGAAGACACCATATCATCAATTGTGTTTGTTTAATGAGTTAAAAGCTTGAACGGTAACTTCCCTTCACCATAATTGGCCTTTGCTCTGTGAAGCATCACTCCTGCTCCTTTCCCTCTCAGTGTTTCTGCTGCTATATTTTATTAAAGGGAATACATTTTTAATGATGTTAATAGGGCTGGCCAACAAAAAATGGTGTTGATGTGCAGCGTCTGTAATAATGACAAGCCAAAAGTAGAAAAGTGCATAAAAAGTAAGATTTTAGGGAGAGTAAACTGGTTTCCTATAATGGAAAGTATGTGAAGGCCACAACTTTCAAAAGGAATGTTTTATAGCAGAGATTTTCTTTTAGTTTTTTGAAGAGATCACACATGAAAAGCTGAATGCGATAATAGATTTGGCTCACTCTTTAATGTTCGGCTCGTTTAAAGAGGTGAGAGCACAGAAACTGATTTTTACCACTGCTGCATTTTGTGATGGACACCAAAAAAGTCCAATGGGTTAAAAGAATTCATAAAAACCTTTATTTTTTTTTTTTTTACATCTGCTCCTCTTTTTTTCCCCCCAGTTGTTTGGTTCTGCAGGAGATGGATCTGTGCCATTTAAATTAGAGGAGACAAATGTAACAGAACTCGGGCAAAAAAAAAAATGCTCAAATCCATGCCAGATTTGTTTGTGATTTCAAAAATAGAAATGGAATAAGCACAGATGAGGGGTTCTTGAAAACAGCTTGTTACAACAAGTGAAAACACAAGTAGGACAATGACTAAGGCTTCCAGTTTCTCAATAACACCGAGCTTCAACTGTAAAACAAGCTGATTTATAAACCGACCGATATACAGACGAGGAATTGGCAGCTTTTGCTCCTCATTAATGGTTTTTAGTCATTTGTCCATTAACAGAAATAATTCCCCACTACAAATGTGAATTATTCCGGGGGGGGGGGGGGGGGGGGTGTTTCACACCAAAAGGAATCAGTTTGATGTTTTCTCTTTTTTATCTGTTTCATATTATGAGTTCAATTTGAAACACATGAAAGGAACAATTGCTAGAAAACACACATTTGTCCAAATTTTAACATCATGAATGGCATTTCATTGTTTGATTCGGGATCTCCTACGAGCTGATGGAAGCAATCAGCCCCTCGTCTTGGGGTCTACAGGAGCACTAATGCATGGCAGCTTTAACTACAGCGACAATATGAAGAGTATACTGGCATTTTACATCATTAAAAAAATTGCTTTGTAATTACAATGCCTGAATTGCCTTTGCTTCGCCGCCGCAGTTGACGCACACACTGACAATGCCATGATCGTCACCACCACTTTGCTTGCCAAGCAGCAGACAGACAGACAGACGTAACCCTCCCTTGACAGCCATTAAGGTGTCTTTCCGTGTAGTTGTCGCTGCAGCTGATGGGTAGTTACTCGCCTTGTCGTTGTCACTCTTCTTTCCCTCTGTGTTATTTATTGAACGCGCCTCTTCTTAAATTTAACTCACGACGCACAGCTCGTTCTTTTCAATATTGCTTTGCGAGTACAGTTAGCGCCGACGTCCCCAGGATTTATTTACTTAAGTGGAGATGTCCCTGTTTGTGCATGTGCGTGTCTGTGCGTGAGATATGGCTTGCCCTCCCTTGTAAAGTGATTTGTCTTTCTCCTGTCTCTGCTGAGCGCTCCAGTAAAATGATTCTGTTAAACAGGATTGCCTGAAGAGTATACACACACACAAACACACACACACACACACACACACACACACACACACACACACACACACACACACACACACACACACACACACACACACACACACACACACACACACACACACACACACGACATTATAAATGCGTTTCACCCCATAGTGCTGCATTTTTTATTTTTTTTGTTTAGCCAATCGCTAGAACAAGCCTCGAAATAAGGAGGACACCATGTACATGGTGTCTTGTGTGTGTGGTGTGTGTGGTGTATGGTTTCTATTCATGGAGTATATTGCAATTGTTCATTAACTTTTTTTTAGTACCTTCCACTACAATATTCTCACTTTTTCCTGTGCAGTAGCCCCATTTCCCCCCTTATCTTCACGGGAATATTAATCTTGTTGTTGTTTAGAGCGTGAAGCGGCTTAAGAATCTCTGAATCTTTAATCACTCGCCCCTGGGCTGACCAGTGTAGTTAGGAAGGAGTGCTGTTGGAGACGATATAATGGTTATCATTGCTCACTTATCCTGGCTCGCAGATATCTCTTGTTCTATTTTTGTTCCTCCAAAACCGCCTGTTCTATCAGTTGTTTAATACCCAGACAGATCTTTGCTCGTATCTTTTCCATCTAGTGCTTGGCTCGAATTACTGTGCACGCGTTTGTGCGCGAGTGTGCGTTTTTTTGCTTCTTTGTCACATTGGTACGATACAATGAAAGTCAAGTAGATAAATCTGACGCTGGGCATGAATCCATTCATCATCAGCAGGGATTAGGTGTTTTTGTTTGTGTATTTTTAATCAGCCATTAATTAATTAAGGACAATAGGTATTCAGCTTATAATTGGCCTGGCAATCAATCAAATGACTCCCTGACATGCACATTTGCACAGTCTTAACGAGATACTCTCAATTAACCTGACTCTCCTCTCGTCTATGCAGGCAACAGACCTCTTTATCGCCACCGGAACGGCGCCGGCTTAATGAAAAGAGAGGAGAACTCTGAAGAGCAGGACGGGGGGAAAAAAAATTAGGAAGCTCTCCAGCTAATAAGACTGCTTTAACAAGAAACAAGTGCAGCTTGTTGTGCTCACTGTTGTGTGTAGCTTTGTTGCGGTGCCGGCCGATGTGTGCGCACACGCACAGATGCGCACGCGTCTTCTATTCTCGCCCTTCACCACGGGTGATTGGCTAACAGTCGCCTCCAACCTGAAGTTGACAAAAATCAATATATCATCACCTGGGGCCTACACACACACACACACACACACACACACACACACACACACACACACACACACACACACACACACACACACACACACACACACACACACACACACACACACACACACACACACACACACACACACACACACACTTCTAAACCACAGGCTCCACAAGGAGAAGGACGGAGCAAAACAAACACCCAACCTACTTTAGTCAAGGTCTGATTTCTGTAACGGAAACTTCCCTCAGAAACTGACCCAGGCAGCGCTACAGTGACAAAGGTCACCTAACATTTAACTCCTTTGAGACGTCAAACCCAATGTCCAAGACTCCACAGAATGGAAATCAGAAAATAATAAAACTTGTGCACAGAGGTGGATGGGAAGACTAGGCCAGGTTGCTCTTTACCTCCATTCATCGTTCATCCTATAGCGACAAGGTGGCGGTGCTAAGATTATATTGATGTGTAAGATCAGTAAATGGATTAAATGAGGCTATCTAAGACAGCGGCTAAAGTGACTATTGACTGTGTGATAAGCACTGGTGAGCTTGACTATTGATGGTCATGTCTGTTGTCTTGTTTGTATTGATGACGCTATATGTGGGATGTTGACCTCCTCAATGCTTATCAGGCCTTTTGATCACTCTGATCGATCGAGCTGCCCCGAAGATGTACAGCATCATGAGAAGAGGTCTAACTATGCATTGATTAAATTGTTTGTGAAAAAGGTTTTTTTCTTTCCAAGTATCTCCTCTCAATAATGTAATTTTTCTTAATGGCTCATTTAAAGTTTTTATTTGTCACATAAGTCTCCTTTTTTCTGTTTCATTATGCATCAGATGGCAGTAGACGTGTTGGAGGGTCTGTTGGAGGAGGATGATGAAGTTGTCCAGGTAAGCATGACTTTCAACTTGGGCTCCCACATTGTGTTTTAGTTTACACTTTGCATTACCAAGTGTCTCAAATGTTTTATGTCCCCGAAATCCCCAAATCCAGCCCCATTGACAAACGGAAGAATGGTGCCGGGATTAAAGTGTGGATGAGATTGATGCAGCTGGAAGTCATTTCACAAAGATAACAGCTCTTAAATTGACATATTTGTCCGACTGTCTTGTAAAATTAACAGCTCCTAGCGAAATGCTACAGCAGTCTGGCCAGCCAAGACATTACAAAACACTTGTCCCATCAACAAATTGAACCATGGACACAATGCCGGGGTGGATGAATGAAGTGAAACGAAAATGTTCAGATTTTTAAACAAACTCTGAGCTCTGGGGAGAATAAATGTGTTGCAGCGTATGTGTTAATGCTCGTCAGTCCACGGGATTAAGAGATGTCTTTTCATGAGTCCCCTCGCAGGCAGACTTATTATGTTACAGTGGCCACGGTTGAATCAGACCAACTAGCAGGCAAATCTTTTGTTATTCCAGTGGGAAGAAGTATCTACCTGTGTACTTAGTTTTAGATGCAGCAGAATAAACTATCACCCACACACATGCATTGCTTCATTGTGCGGCAGTGGAGCAGATTCCAGCTCACTATGGGGGAAGGCGAGATACACAGTCAGTCACATATGCTAGGATGCTATAATCACGCCCAGTGGCTATTATAAAGTAACCAAGCAACCTTAATTTTTTTTTTTTTTTTATAGATGATCTGCGAAATTCCACACATGCGGAGCAAAACTTGATCTTCGTGGCGTTATAACTGACAAAACAGTTCTCTTTTCAATAATATTCCCATTTTCAGAAAAGTGCCTGTGGAGCATGACACTCAACGTATCACAGAGTGGCGTAAATGGCAGTATTTTCTGTTCTTAGCGGGAGATCTGTGCTGTCACTTGTAAATCCTCACTGACAGTACCATGGAAAGTGAAGGTGAACCACTGAGTGTCAGATGTAAGGCTCTTTGGCTCTCTCTCTCTCTCTCTCTCTCTCTCCCCCCCCCTCCCAGGCTCAGACACGCGCACGCACACACACACACACACACACACACACACACACACACACACACACACACACACACACACACACACACACACACACACACACACACACACACACTTCAGCTGACAGATTGAGAGCAGTCATCAGGGGGCTGAACTTTTAAACTCACTTCAGAGATGTACAGCTGTGACACTCAGTTTGAGTGGGCCTTCAGCCGGGCACATAACCATGCAGTCACCAGTACTAATGGTCAGAAAATGCTTTGTCTGATCACTTCACAGCTGCGTGGCTGCAGTCACACTTGTGATGTCAGAAATGTATGACAGACACATTTGACTACATTGACTACATTAATGTCCCTTATGCCGTCTCTCTTCCGACTCTTTGTCTTACTTTCTCTCTTATTTTTCTCTCTTAAGTGCAGTAGATAAGTGGCTGGCGCTCGCTAGCGTCTACTGGCTTTTTTTTGTGTATCTCAAAGTTGGAGCCTTCCTTATATAACGCTAAGTCTGCACAAACAACTGAGCTGGTTCCTTGCAAATCTTGTTTCAAAGGTACTCTGTTGATTCATGATGCTTTTGTTCTTCTCTCAGCGGCACCATATGGGAACTAAGATGTGCCTTCACTTTGAAATTACAATAGTTCCAGTGATTTGATTGACAGGCAAAGCGTTTATTTTATTATGTGTGTTCCTGTCTGGGGCTATAGTAGGGTACAGTGAATCCTGTGAAGTTCTTAATTAGCTAAGTTTCTCGTGTTTTCAATTTCAGTGCAGATGCTCACACAATCTTTAGCACATATGCAAAGAATTCACTCTGGGCCATCCATAATGATTTTCTTGGTGTTATTCAGTGTAAGAGACATCCATTGTGTCCGCTCAAGAAGTCTAAATCTTCATCACCCAAATTCCACTTTTTCCTCTCTTGGATATACACATGTACAGTAGATGCACACACACAGGAATGCGTTTTCCTTGTTTCACATTCATAGAAAATGTTTCAGTGATCAAATAGGTTATACTACTGGTTCTGCAACATCACTACATTTATCCACTGGTGCTGTTGTTCTACTAAGTATGGCTGCAGGGGGTAGCCTCCCACTCAGCATGCGGAGCGGCGATTTCAAATTCAATGTGGCATGCCTTGATGTGTTTGTTAGCTAAATGGCTGATTTGGCAGAGGTGCAGGTCTGTACTGCCTCTGCCCTCAATGAATAATGAATAAAGCTAATATTCGTATCTTGGTGTTTGAAGAACAGTGGGTGGGTGATCTCTGGCCTCGGATGAGAGGAGCACACACACCTCCAAGTTCACCGCCGGTTGAACGTGATTGTTTTCAGAGGCGGAAGACAAAGGCTCACTCAGGGTGTGATTATGTGAAAGCGAAAAAGTGTAATTAGGTGGAGAATGAAAATGAGCTGATTTTAAAGTTCCAGCATACCACCTTTAATAAGAAAAATGTTCCTTCTTTATTTGAACTCTTCGGAACACTTGAAGTGAGTTTTTTTTTTATTTTTTTATTTTTTATCAAGTTAAAGTTTGTTAAGTTAAAGTAAAGTCTTTAGGTGACTGAATAAATGGGGTAGCACAGTACTGATTAAACCTGTTAACCCAGAGCATTGATGGCATCGCTGAATGTCCAAGCTGGGTGTCAATGGAACCATTTGCTGGAAGAAAATCAGCAGTGCACAGTGTCGTGTTTTCCATCACCCAGCAGTGATTGCTTGTCCGCTATAATTTGGTAGAGTTAAGGTAAATACATACTCGACAAGAACAGAACAATTTGTTTCCCTACGTGCAGATTCTTGGGAGTAAGTAAAAACAAATAAGTTGCATAGAGGTGGCATGTTCTAACATGGTAATTTCCTCCAGGGGATCAATAGCATGTGCTGTCTTATTATTTCTTCTTCTTCTTCTTGTTTGACCTCGTAACTTCATGCTTTGTCTGTCAGTTGAAAGACCTTTTGAGGTCTGAGCCTTTAGAGTCGCCAGTTAACTCAATTCGCACGTCTTTCAATTCTGGGATGAGAGAACCAATGCATGCACTAGGGGAAGATGCAAACTCCAAAGACAAAGGCCCGAAACAAATCAGAGACCTTCTCACTGTGAGGTGAGAGGTTTTACCAGCATTCCACTGTGTTGTCCTGTTTTAAAGGTATGTTACGTAAAATGAAAGAAAAACCTTTCTGCAGTCGGCTGCAGTAATGAGTCACTGTGGTGCCCAGCTTGTCTTCTGTCCAGCTTCATCACATTTCTGTCGGCTTTGGCAGTTTGGTTTTTAGTGAGCAATTTCCAGGAGCTCCAGCCTCTGTTGTGTTTACTATCCAAGCGGCATTTTCACATTGGACTGACAAAAGACTAAATGATGGATTAACATAAGTGAACAGGCATCTTCAGTAGCCAAACCTGCTGCACTACACAGGGGCGCCAATAAAATGACATAATTGTGGTTGTTTGAAATGAAATCACATTATATGCTGAGCTTTTAACATTTATATCTTCATGATGGACTCTACATGAAGGAATCATTTCTTGTGTAGTACCAGCATCTTGTCTAAAATTGGAGTTTTGTAAACACGAGGATAGACTTGCTGCTAATATGCAGCAAATGCAATGACTTTGTAAAACACTTTTTTATTCAACAGATTCAACTTTGTTGTTGCAAATATGTTCATTTCATCATGGAAAACATCTAATCTGCTCCAGTGATGTAAGATAATGATAATAATGTATTATTATTATATTTTTTTTAATTATTGTTTTGGCTTGAACCAAGCCAGCTGTTGGGGTTTCGTATAAATGAGGTGCGTGTTTGGGAAAAAAAAAAATCATCAGTATTTTGTCACACTGATGGATCTACAGCCATGTGTTTGAATGATCTAAAGCTTGATTCGGTAAGTGAATATCGCCTGCGGTGTGCAGATGTTCTTTTCTTTAGACAGCAACATACACAAAATGATTTGTTTGCATTTCTCTTTTGCTCATTTAAGGACGTGTTTCACACACTTAGGCTGCAAACATGAAAGACTAAAACAGTCAATGTTGAAAAAGCAGATTATAGAAAACTCCTTTAATTTACTGGCCAGCGGAATGCTGTGAAGATGATTTAAATTGAAATGCAAAGACGATATGTGCCTGAGGGTATTTATTTTTTGTTTTATTTCTCTACATTGTTTAATTTTTCTATCTTTGCTTTAAAAATATATAAAAAAAAAAAAAAGCCAAATTGCTCCAAGCAAAATAAAACGGTCAAGACACAAATCACAGCGTTGAATTGGTGATGAATGTGCACATGGCTGATTTCATGTAACGGTTTTAAATAAGAACAGTTCTCGTTGGGTTTGGATCACATTGAGTTATTACGTGAATGATGGACTGCTCGACAGCATCTGTCACTCTGTGTGTGTGTGTGTGTGTGTGTGTGTGTGTGTGTGTGTGTGTGTGTGTGTGTGTGTGTGTGTGTGTGTGTGTGTGTGTGTGTGTGTGTGTGTGTGTGTGTGTGTGTGTGTGTGTGTGTGTGTGTGTGTGTGTGTGTGTGTGTGTGTGTGTGTGTGTGTGTGTGTGTGATTCCATATTATACTGTTTGTCGACTCAGAATGTGGGATTTCATGCAGACCTGCTCCGTCAGGGTCACAAATCTCTTTCACTTGTCACAGCACACTTACTGCAACAAAAAGCCTTTTCTATTCCTCTGTTGGACTCTTGGCACCTTGTGGCATGCCAACTCTGACGTTTTTTTTTTCTTTTTTCCACTCTCTTCTATGTCTTCCAGGTGTGGTATCTCTCTGGTTGGGTGTGCTACCTCCAGTGGGAAAAAGCAAAGGAGGTGCAAGGAAGAGAGGTGACTGAAGAGGAAAAGGAAGAGTGGAAGGCTTTGACAGAGGCAGCCAGATCCTACCTAACCAGGGCCGTGAAGGTAATTTTTATCAGTGCTTTTTCCAGTATTAAAAACTTTGCAGGAATCTTATATAGGCAGCAGTGGCGGCTGGTAATACATTTCTTAGATGGGGCTCTTCATTATTCTTCAATTTCAGCCAGTATTCAGTATTTGTGTTTATAAACTACATTACAACAATCTTGCCTTTGTATGATTGAGAGAGGCCCCCAGTGATGAAAATCATTGTCCTTTTAACCAGATGGTGAATAGAGGGCGCTTATTAAGATGACTCTTTTATTAACATAGTTGCAAACTAATACAAGCAGATGCTTAATTAGTTCCTTTTAGGAAATTAATCTTTTGAGGCTGGTTTACTTGAAGTGACCGTCTGTAGCGAAAACTAAAACAACCTTAGGTAGATTCTCACCTCAGTCCATCTTTAAAGGCATTTTAGAATTGTGTCTCAACTTGCAACATAAACTGTGCTGTGTTTAAGCTCTGAGATTTTCAGTTATCAATAAATATGAGCACATCTAAACATTTAAAACAATAACAGACCTGTATACATTTGCAAACATTCTGAATAAATTTCTGTTTGTGTACATTTAAAAATAACTATAACAGACAAAGTTGAACCTGACCTGCAGCGTTTCGGGCAAATTATTAGAGATATAACAGAATAAAAATTCAGGGACTCATTGCTTGTTGTCTCCATCGCCACATATCAACATCTCGTAGGAAAACGCAACAACAAACCAGAACTGACTTTCAGCCAATCACCGAGCAGGTCTGGCGATGGGCAATTTACAAAGCACCCAATGTCTCGGACATCAAATGACGCTCATTGGTTTAATTTCATGTCAATCACCCATAGTGTTGATCAGTATTGGGTTTAACTGCGCCCAAGCCCCGCCTCCTCTGGGGGATTTTCACAGCGCTCAATCTGCTCACACACACACACACACACACACACACACACACACACACACACACACACACACACACACACACACACACACACACACACACACACACACACACACACACACACACACACACACACACACACTTACACACACATGCATTCCGGAGAGAGAAATCAGCTATTTCATTATCCATAGAAAAGTAAGCGAATACAATTCAGGGCCCATTGTTAGTTTGTCGGACAGGCAGTTGAACGTTTCTCATTTGTGCAATACATTAATCCGTGTGTTACCAATGGGCAGAAGCAGGGTACGCCCAGAGCAGTTCTCCAGTCCATCACAGGGCAAACAGAGAGATGGACAACCGCACACACTCACACACATTCCTTCGCAAATTTTTTTCGCCAATTATCTTCACATGCAGGTTTTGGTCTGTGGGGGGAAACTGGAGTACTCTGAGGAAAACCCACTGAGAACATGATAACTTGAGACAGAAAGGGCCGTTCTCAATCCCAGAACTTTCTCATTTTGAGGATAGAGTGCCCACCATTACTACGCCATGCAGCCCCGAGCAGGAAATAGAAAATGTAGAAATTGTTATTTTACCAGACACAAAGACTCGGTCATATATCTTGGAAGACGACGGAAGTTCTCACTGTTTACTAGATCAGAGTGAACCTTCTTGGATAAGGGCGGAATGTCTTCAAAGACATATGATCAGGTCCAGTTGACCTGATTCAACGTGCACAGAGGTGCTTCCTAGTATTTTCCAAGTAGAAACAAAGGAAAGGAAATTTCTATGTTTTGACCACTGGAACCAAGGCTAAATCTTTTACCTCCCAAAAGAATTGGTGAGTGCTATTGGCAGGGTCGGATACTTGAGTGAAGGTCTGCAGTGCTGAACTTATTTCATTGGGTGACTACCGGCCATATTGTCTTTCAACCAACATGCTAACTCCAACAATTTCAATTACAATTTCATTTCTGGCATTTTGAATGTCTTCGTGGCATTGTGGTATAACTTGTGGTCAAAATACCAGTCATACCTTTCACTTTGAAAGCCTCAAACCTATTGCCAAGCAACAAGTGTTATCTGTTACCAAAATATCTGTCTTCCACAATCATACCTTGATATAATGTTATTTTGGATTTACAGACAATCCAACATCAAACGGAAATACTGTATTTGACTTGGGACAAATGTGCGCATTGTGAGTTTACTCTCACTTTCAGAAGTGACAGCTCTCCTTTTAATACGTGATGTGTTTTGACCGGTCAGTGAATTAGCTTTAATCACCTTTTAAGGGACATCAATTTATTCCACTTTGCGGTAAAAATGACTTGGCAGACACGGCTGTCCGTAGACCACAGCGGGATGTTTCCCCTCCACATCGCATCGGTTTATTTTGTTGAATACTGTACCCATTCTAACATTTTTACCTCATCACATAGTGTACTGCGAGATTGTGCAAAACTGTAAAGACATTTTTAATTTCTTTTTCGATTCATTTTCACAAAACTTGTTATGACAAATGTTTCTTTTCTTTCATAATGCTCATCTCATTCCCTTACTATCACATTTGGTGCAACTCAAAAAAGTGAACCGCTTTCATCAAAGAAATGAAGTCAAATTGCCTCGCCATTATTAGCACAGCTTAAGCGCGCAGCTGGTTCAGAAAACCATCAATTAGAATGTTAAATCCATGTGTCACTTATAATCTGTCGAGTAAAATGTAGTAACACTTCTTTGTAGACAACTTCAAAGTTCCAAAATGATCTTTTTTTTTTAAAAATAAGCACGCCTCAGGAAATATCCATACATTCTTTAAACTTGCAAACCTTTTTATTTTTATATCCGTGTGCAAACTTCTGAGTGATATGAGTTCATGTTTTAATCTCTGCTCAAATAGTTGCCAACATTATCCCTGCGTTTCTGTACTTGACATGGGGTATTCTGCACAAACCGTCCCACTGCTTAATAGTCAGTGCTCTCTTATGCCCATAGTCCTTTAATGTCTTTCTTTTCTGTTGAACAAGAATCAAGAACACCACCGATTTCACATCTCCCTTTGTTTTCTTTTGCCACTGAAGATAACATCATGGCACTGTCGTGCTGAGTTGTTGTGATGACCGGCTATAATGAGTGTACCGTGGGGAAAAATGAAATCGAGAAAGTGAACTGGTACCAAAGCAAGTAGTCCTGGAGCGAGCACCAAGTAGAGGAAGCTCAGTTATACCTAAAAAGAGTTTAAAAATAAAGAAAAAGGTTGGCGGTAGGTTATGAGTGTCTCCGCTTTGACTTTGCGCAGCATTTGTGGGTACAGATAGTCACAATAGGTAAGTGTCATAAGTGCTGGTTCTTGTTAGACAAAGGGTACATGCAGTACTGTGAGTTTAAAAAGATACAGAATAATGTAATTCTGAATATATCCTCAGACATTTAAACACGCGCGCACGTATGCATGCACACTCTGAGTGATGTGTTTCATTCATTCTATCAATCTGTCAGGGAGTAATGCCTCTGTGGAGCAGTGATTCATGTTTGTCTAAAATCCAATAGGCTTGTAAATCAGACCGCACAGGCTGAAGGATGGCAGCCCCCCCCCCTCTCTCTCCCTCTTTTTTAATTCTCCTCTTCCTCTCACATATTCTTGGACCTCTACCTTCCCATTCAACATCACCACTTGTCTCGTATTTTTACACCCCGCTGTGCTCTCCTAGAGTTGAGTTAGGGCAGCTCGGTGGCAATACATTGATGCCTGTCGCTCTCTCCAGCTGTGTATTGACGGGCCTGTCTAACCAGCATTCACTACACAAGTCCACACGTGGAGACGGGAGCGGGGTGGACTTAGGCTCTCTGGTGAGGGGTAGTGGGAGAAACTGTTTGAGCTTCCAGCTTTGAGCAAAAAATATAAAATTGACTGAAATGTATTCTTGAAAAGAGTTGTATTTACTACTTAGTCATTTTTACATAGAGATGAAGAATGGAAAGTGAAATATTAGGGAGATCGCCGCCCCAACCAATATTTTTACCAGTCTGAATGTAAATAGTAAGCCGCATAGAACATTCTTTCATAAAGGCTGAAGCAACAGGTGCAGAATAATGTGCGAAATTACTAAGACCTTGGAAAGGGTGAACTGGAATCTCGCTCCAAAACACTCTGACTTAATGTGCATATTCCTTCTCACATGTATATGCAGGAGAAATTTCCCCTTGTTTTTTATCAGAGCTTTGTTTCTGAGCATCACTGTGAGTGTTAATTATTAACGATGAGTCAGTCTGCTAGTTAAAATTGGCTCCAACATGGAAATGAGGCCTCAAAGCCCAACGGCTTGTTTTGGCGCCAGTCCACTTCTCTGCATACTTTATGACTTTGCCGAGTGCTTGTGCGCGCGCTTGTCTCAACTGATGTGTGGTGTGAAATGGTGAGAGGAAGCGTGCGTGGTATGTGTAGGCACACCTTATGTGGATGCACATATTTAATTATGGCAGGGTGTGCCAACTTGCATATCTAATTATTGGTTAGGAGACATCTTCATTATTCATCTTTTCTCTCCATACACATGCACAGCCGCAGAGGCTGCTTTCAGCCGAGGCGCTCTAAAAAGGGCTGATAGGGAAGAATGGATGGGTTGAGAGGACAAGAATGAAGTGCAGGAGAAGAGCAGGCGAGTGAGCACAAGTGGGAGAATGAAAGGGAAGGCAGAGAAGGGAACAAATTGGATGTGGGGTGTGTGGAGGAGTGCAGGGGGTGTAGCCGGTGAATAGGGGCGAGGGTAAAATCAATAGTAAACCGGACGTGAAATGGAATTTGAGCCTCAGCCAGATAGGGTGCGATTGAGGGGGGATCTGCAGCGTATGCACAAGGGACAATGTTATATGTGTATGTGTGTGTGTGTCAGGGCTTGCTGCTAAGTGTGTGTGCGTGGAGGGAGCTAGGCAGCGAGGGCAAACGGAGGTCAAAAGCTTCACTATTTGAAGTGGCTGAAAGGGGATCCCACGAGCACAGGGTTCCTCCGAGGTGTACTCGTCCTGTAATTTCAATGCCTTTTCCTCCTAGGATGTGACCGGAGAACTTGAGGTGTTAAGTTGCGCGTGCATGTGTGTGTGTGTGTGTGTGTGTCGGTGTGAGTTTGTGGTCAGCTCTCCCAAGACTCCCAGTGACATAACCTGCTCGCGCTCAAGAACATCTCAGCCACTGTCACACCTTTGCCGTCAACGAAGCGTGTCTGTGTTTATATGCCAATAAGATTTAGAAATTAAGAGGGAAGGTGTGTTAAAGCTTTTCTCTTCAGGGTCTTCAGGGTCTTATCACCCTGTCCATAATTTGAAGGATGCTTGGTTAAACCAGTGTACCGCAACTTTTTCACCTGATGTTCAGTCTTCCGAAGTGGCAACATGTGATATTTATACCAAGTACGTTCTTTTAAAAAGGCTTCAAGACAACCTGATTATAAATACAACAAAACTAAACAAGAGGCCATAGTTGTAGTACTATTCTTCCAAACTGGTCGACATCTGTGTACAGGCGAGCATTGGTGTATGCGTAGAGATGTGTCAGAATATGTATTTATCTAATTGACGCGAAGGTCAATTGGTTTGACTGTACCAGTTACAAAGTAGCAAAGTGGCACAGAGATGACATTCAAATTGAAAGCAATCGCAATTGAATGAATTGCACAAAAAGGTTAAAATAAAAGTGGAAGTTAAGTGCAGACATAGAGCAGCAGCTGGAGCGATGATGGAAAGATTAAGCCTTTTGCATTGCAATCACCTTGTCATTTTTAAACATGGGATGTATAGAAAAAAGAAATGAAAGAAATCCACTGGGGGGTGAGGTTGAATTTGTGCTGATTGTCACCCATTACCTCATGACATTCAGAAATGCAGTAAAATATGTAGAATCATTATCTATATTTGGCTGTACCATAGTTGCATCTTGGTACACCTTTTTTCTTGGGTCAGAACTTATTTGTAGTGTTGATTGGTGCATTTTTACTGTCTTTGTTGCCGTCTGTGTTACAACAAAACAAGCGAGCAGCCCCTGCAGGCTGAGATGTAATGACCATAAACAGTACAAGACCTCATTCTGCTCCGGAGGTAGTATTGTGAACATAATTTCTGTTGTGTATTAAATTCCATAGGCCCATTTAGCGCTGCTCCCCAGGATTGGCACCGTGGCTGTCATTATCATGAAGTCTTAACCTGCCAAGTCTTCCCGGTAGAAGCGTCTTCTCTGTGGGCGCTGCCATGTTGATTTATGCTGCATTGTGTCCCGAAATGTCTGGAAACATGGAGCATGGGCATCGAGTGTGAGTTTCATATTCTCATTTCTGTCCAGAGGCTGGCCAGCTGAATATGAACTGGTAACAGGCCTTGCAGCAAAGAAAAAGATCATTCCAAACCTTTCTGAATGTAGGTATGTTGTTGGTATTTTGTTAGTTGAGGCTTCTTCCGTGGGTTTCTAAAGGATGAATGACCTTGGACATAATTTACAACCTACACTTGCTTGTTCAACCGAATGCCGCCATTTATATAAATGGTCAATACGAAGCAGTGGGAGTTGAACCAGTTGAGACACGGCCTCTTTAGAATAGGAAAGTCTGTTTAAGTGTTTATTTTATTTCACTATCTGTGGAGTTTTCATACTAAGCATCCAGGTGACGGTATAAAATGCAGTGTGACTGGTCGTAGTTTAGACGTGCACTGCATAGTGAGACATGACATGTATTATGCATGTTTTAGAAAGTGAGAATGTAATAACAGTGAATACAAATATTATGTTGACGACAGTGAGGAAGCAAAAGATCATATGGCTCGTATGGCACACCCTCCAAATAGAAACCAGAATGACCGAGTTGTTTTCTTTGAATCAGTTTTTGTATTTTTTTATGCGTCTTACAGTGAACTAATGCACCTTGATATTATTAGCTATTGCACTTCATTGTCATCTGTTTTACAAAACTCTGTTTATCTTTTAAAATTATTCTATGGTAACTGGCCTTTATCATTTTAACTATTGTATACTATTAAATGTGTTGGTTTTAAATCCGATGATGTGACGTGTGCTGTGGACCCCCTGGCCATGTCACCCTTGCAAAAGAGTCTCCTGATCTCTTTTCCTGGTAGAATAAAAGTTAAATGAAAATACATCGAATAAAAATAGGCTCAAACTAGTTTGTATGACACGACAGTCTCAGCAGAGACATAACTAAATAAAGATGCCTGACAGCGTGTGTCTTGGCATTTTTGACCAGAAAATATGAAAGTTCTCCAATTTTGATGAGAAAATCATTGAAATATTTGGAATCACATGGACAATCCCTCCGGACTACATGACGAGATGCAAATATTGTGAATAATTTCTTTTCCTGATTATTATTTCCAGGTATCTGGTTCGTTGTGGTCTTGTTCAGGCAGCACGGCAAAAAAAAAAAAGGGGGGCTCTGATATTATATTTTTGCAAAAACAAATAAGATTTAACAAATGTTACAAAAGAAGCTTCTATTTTGATCAACAAGATACTGACAGTTTGAGGCTGAAGATGACGTGTCCTGGTGTCAGGGAAGCTGAGAGCGCGAGACAACCCTGCTCCAGTTCAGAAACATAGTGATTAACTTAACACAAGAAATGGTCAGTTTATTCATAGTTTATATATTTTTTTATCTGTAATTGTAGAGTATTTATTTTCTGGATACCATGAATGTCGAGTTTAGTGCCAATTCATTTAGTCGATGCTGAAATGTTTCATTGTACAGCTGGAAACTGAGCTGCTCCCAACTAAATTATTCAAATACATCCTGCTGGAACTTTAGATATCCGTACTGGCCAAATCATTTAAAGTGATGGACAGATTTTGACCTATTGACCCTCGGAAGAGGCTGAACGTCATTAGAAATTGTCTGTCCAATGAGCAAAATGGCAGACTGACAGACAGACATGAAGCTATCCATGACGTACAGTACCCCGCCCTTGCGTGGTGTCTAATATGTTATGTGTGCGAGTTGTTATAGTGGTGGTCAAGTGTGCTTTGGGCCGTGACTCTGGGCTTGAAAGTAGAGCAAAGTGGACCATGAAGAAGTTATACGATCACACACACACACTCACACACGCTCCCTCCCTTCCTCGGCAGCTCTCTGGGCCGTGAAAGTGAGGAGAGAAAACATGGGCTGTAGTAAATGAGAACCGCCTGCACGTTTTGTTTTTTTAGTTTTTTTTTCCCCAGGATGTCGGTGCTGATCTCAGCAGCGTTCATTGCAAAACACATGAAGAATAGCTCCTGTTTGTTTAGCCTGCTGAAAGTATTACAATGAATAATCACATCCTGTCTGGCAGACACAATGTGCCATTGATTTGTTGAAAATATAACAACGTTTGCATACAATCTCCAAGCGGTGCTCAGTTTTGTGGAACATGCGGCCGTGTTTGCACGTGTTCACTGTATCTATTACAGTATGTCCTTCCCGCAACTGGTGTGAAAGACACCATCTACCTTTTCTACCCCAAGCAATGATGTGCAATTATCCGGGGTTATTGAACCAAGCCTATTGTAAAGCAAACCAAACTTTTATTCAGAGCGTTCAATGTAGATAAACATCTCTGGGCATTTCAGGGTGACACGGGCGGAATTAAAATCGGTGTGTGTATTTGTGTGCGTTTGCGTGCATGTGTCTGCAGCCGCGGTGCAATAAAGGGTCTGAGTGGGTACACTCTCCTCTGCTATCAGACCTCGCGGCTGGACCAGGGTCACGCTCTACCTCCCCGGAGCTCCAACCTGCAGAGACAGAATCCACTTAAACACACACACGCACGCACTCACACATTCTAACGCTCCAAATGAGTTCCCATGGGACTGCGTGCCTCCTGTCAGGACCTACTGTTGCTTAGAGACTGGTCCTGGGGCAAAGCCGTCACAGACACTTTTCTTCACTCTCGCGGTCTTGTTACACTTTTAGTAAGAATGATGGTACTCAGCTGCTTATTGTCCACAAGCCGGAGTGACCCCCGCATGTGTGTGTGTGTGTGTGTGTGTGTGTGTGTGTGTGTGTGTGTGTGTGTGTGTGTGTGTGTGTGTGTGTGTGTGTGTGTGTGTGTGTGTGTGTGTGTTAACTGACGTTGGTAGCAAGTTGTATTTGTAGATCATACGAACCCACTCACTTGTCTTTGTCTGTCTAGTTTTTGCTTCCGGGAGAAGAGGTATAAATATAAATCACTGCATCCGCTCCCCTCGGCCTGTATATACTGTATCAGCGCGCTGAGACACAGTGTTACGCTCGCTGTCCTTAGAGGTAGCGCGAGTAGTTTTATCGCCCGGCTCCACTTTGAGTTCAGTAATTACACACAAGCAGCATATTTTACAGAGATAAATCTGCTGGCTGCTTTGAGAACATGGCTGTTTTTATCTTCCTCTTTCACGGCATATTTCACAGAGATAACTTTGATTATATGTGCGCGTTCGCACATAGACGCCAAATAACCTTATGTGCTTCATGACACGTTTCTGTGCATGTGTGTGCCTGTTGTACCAGCAAGAGGAAGATAAATTGCCTTTTTTTTTTTTTTTCAAAGCCTCCTGTGCGACTGAACCATGTATTAAATGTGCTGATTTACCAAATGAAAGACAAAACTGTTCACTCGCACTTTGCTAGCCGCGACTGCCTTGCTGACAGAATGCAGATGCCGTTGGATATTTCAGGTGGCTTAACCAGCACTTAGAGACTTAGAACCTCAAGGCTGCTCACTTGCCTCGACTCCCAACACTGCCGCTGTTTATGGACGCTGTAGTGAGGCACTGTTAACTTCAGTGACACAGGGAGAGAGGGAGCTCGTTCTGAAAAGCTTCTCACTCACCATATCTCATTTCTTGTATTGCCCCTGCAGTATAATTTTGCACTTCAGATTTGGTCTCAGCGTTTCTGCTCCATAACCTACTTTCTGTTCAAAATTTTCATTTCTTTTTCCACTCTACTTACCAGCTTATTATACACTTGCATCATCCTTTTTTGTCTTACGCCCCCCCCCCCCCCATTTGCCTTTTCCGCAGCTGTACGCTAAGCTGCAATGTGATGACCAGCCGATGTTGGAGCATGTGAAGCAGCTGCTCGGCGAACTGGGAGGAGAAATAGAGGGAGAGGAGGAGGAGGAAGAGCCGGCTCTGGATGAAGACTATGAACCCTGTAGCGATGAGGAAGACGACGACGCAGAGGCACCGATGGAACACTGAGCACACCACCTGTCGTAGTCTCCCAACATTTTCCCCTCATCGTACCTCCCCGTCGTTCCAGTTTGCTCTCTAAAGTGCCTTTTTAATGGGTTTCCTTTCACAAATGCTTATCAGAAATTAAAATTGAAATCCGGTGATATACACAGTGGCATTAAAAGCTGCCGTCTACTCCATCTTCAGTCTTTTTTTTCTTTTTTGTAATGCTTTTGGTGAAATAGGTGTGAACTCCAGCAGCAAGGCATCATTTAAATCTCCTCAACAGATGTTGATGAAAGAAATTAGTTTGAAGCTTTTTTGTTTCTCTCCACAGTAGCACACGCAAAATATCTTTGAGTGCTTTCACTTCTTCTGCGCAGCCACACACGGTTTGCACAACGAAGCAGACGGGACACATCCGCACATGTGAACAAATGAACACAAAGGCAACACATTAATTACTTCAGGCCTTCCTTGGTGCAGCAGGAGCGTTTCCACTCAGACTTCAGTAAGTCACTCAATATCTCATTGTGAGAAAACTTTGCCAACAAACAGTTAATCCTTGTTTTACATGTTATTCTTATATTTTAAGTTTATGTGCACTTTGTGAATTTATATCCAGTTCAGTTTGTTGGTTTTTTTGTTTTTTTTAGCTTCAGTCTTTTTTTTTTCCAGGGGACTCATTGAATTTAACAAGACGAGACACAATAGAAAGTTTGACATCAACTTTTGCAGAGTGCACCTCCCTCCCTCCCTCTTTCTCTCTCTCTCTGTCTCTCTGTCTCTCTGTCTCTCTGTCTCTCTGTCTCTCTGTCTCTCTGTGTCTCTGTCTCTGTCTCTGCTACTGTTCAGAGTGACTTGAATAAAGCTTTTCAGAACCGAGTAACAGGCAACTGACTCTTGAAGCAATTTTTTTTTATACATTTCACCCCTTCAAAGCGGGGTTATGTAGTGTAATGGCATTGGTGATTGTGATGGCATAGCACAATAATGGACTGATACTTTTCAATTTCTTTGATATTTTAATGCAAGGTGAGGCTCGTATAGGAGTGGTAGACTACTTCACACATTGCCGTGGTCTGTGAACAGAGACTATTGTTGTGTTTTTCCAATTTTATTCAAACCCATCAGCAAAACGCAAGACCTTTTCTGTAATGGAAATCTATTGATTGAGGCTAAAATGGCAGAGGGCATTTTTAAAAGCTGAGCTGTGACAAAGTCGCAGCTCAGCAATGTCTTACGTCTAAGTATGCTTCTGCGGGGCGTCGGCTGATGGGTTTAATTCAATTAGCAATGGTCTTAACTCAGTTTTACTATTGTAAAATGAGCATACACTTTATTTAAGCAACATAACTGATTATGAATTCTAGACTTTATTCTAGTGGTTTGAAAAGTGTAACTTTGGGAGGGTTGAGAAAAATCTCTGGGTCAGAGGCATGCCTTTTCCCAGTATGACTACAGCTTTTTAATTTTTGAGCATATATCATGATACAGTAAGATAAAGCATATTTGTTGCAGGATGTAAGTGTAATATAGACATTAATGGAAATTGTAAAATAAGCTGCACTGCAAAGCTCTCTCAGATACAACAGTTGGTCATTGCATATAAATGACCATATATCTCAAATGAAAAACATTTTTAAGACCATGACTCATGTAGTTCATAATCCATGTTAAGCGTTTCTCTCTTGATGGCAGCAGTAAAGGCAATGTGACACATGACATACATGCTGTTAATAACAACCACCTCAGAGTATTTCTCCATGCGCCATGTCTGTTCACAAACACAACACTCTGCAGGCAACCACTGCTGCATGCTCCCTTTGAAGAGTTTCATAACCGGTAAATGGGAACGTTATCTGAGATGCTGCTCCCGATAGTGATCCAGCTGCAAGCGGAGAGGCCTGTTTAGAAATACAGGGGTTCAGATAACGTGATCTGATTGTGCATGTTTGTGTTTAAGGAACACAAAATATAGCTGAGGAGAAACGTTACAAGCATGATACTGTGTGTGTGTGTGTGTGTGTGTGTGTGTGTGTGTGTGTGTGTGTGTGTGTGTGTGTGTGTGTGTGTGTGTGTGTGTGTGTGTGTGTGTGTGTGTGTGTGTGTGTGTGTGTGTGTGTGTGTGTGTGTGTGTGTGTGTCAGCACGCGTGTGTCAGCATGCTACAGATTATTATAGCCTAATGTGATATGATGTGATGTGTTATTTGTGGACTGGGCTTTTGCGCACAGATTTCCTGTCTGATGGTTATTGTATGGTAATGTACCGGTACAGGCCTTGAGGAGGGACTACCTGGAGCAATTCTGTCATCTAGAATTTGCTTTTTGTAATTATAGTAGGCTTGTGTGTATGTGTTGGTGTCTGTGTGCACATGCGTGTGTGTGTGTATGTGTGTGTGTTCATGTCTGTGCAGCTCATCTGCAGTGCCATGTGATTAATGACTCCAGGGGTGAGTGAGCACTGGTGGTCAGCCCTTTTCAGTTATTCTGAGCTGACCTAGTGTGAGCAGGCCATAGTGGACACAAAAGCCTCAGGCCTCTCAAAATCCTTGGCCATTCTCTCACCTGTACATCGGCTTCGGCGCTGCAGGGATATTTTCACTCGCTGAGAGCGGAGAGTGCAGTTTCTACACAAGGACACACATTCAATCGTAGGGAAAGGACACTCACTGTTTGCTTGCATTCTTTCCAGGTGTGGCTTGGAAGTCGCTCTTCGAAATGCCACAATGTCTCTGAGGGGCCCAGAATCCTACAATAATCAGACTTGTGTGACTTTTGTCGTGTTACAGATATACAAGGTATACGTCTTCATATTTCAATGTCACATACCTTATATTTATTATATTGTCATATATTTTGCCTGAACTTCATTCATACATGAAGCAAAGCTCCTCTTTTCTTTTGTGTTTTTAACCTGTATGTCAAGTTATCTTTGCCATCTGTGTTCAGTCTCCAGGGTAACCAACCCATGATTAGTACTTGCACGTGCACGTATCACGCCTGCATGTTTTGTTTTGTTTTTTTCTTTAATAATGAACGGTAATGAGATGAACAAAAACTAAAGGGGAGAATAATCCTGGATTAACAGCTTTCAAATGCATGTGTTGTCATACCAACATCCTGAATGGGAACTAATCGTTAAAATACACACACACACACACACACACACACACACACACACACACACACACACACACACACACACACACACACACACACACACACACACACACACACACACACACACACACACACACACACACACACACACACACACACACACACACACACCAGCCAGCAGTTGTCCACTCATCAGATAGCCGGATTCTACAAGCTGTGGGTGTGCTTGTTTATCCTGCGTTGGTGCTTTGTGTATTGCTGACTTAATTAGAGAGTTAAACGGGGTGCTCCTGTGAAGGGATTAGGTCGGAAATTATCTAAATCTGGAGACTTAAAGCTGAAACCAGTTAAATGGAAAGAGGAGGAAGATCAAGTCTCTGGAGGGGAAAAAATAAGTGTTGGAGGCGGTGTCCTTCTCTTTTCCTACCACACATATTCACTCATTCATTTGTGTAATTCAATTCCCTGAAGCCATGATTAAGCACTTGAATTTACTTTGAGGTATTCAAATGTTTTGGGGAACCCGATTTAGCGGTTGTTTGAGTGTTTTTGAGTCATGGACACTGGAACCTTTGATAAAACAATGTGTAAACCTCGGAAGGGGTCAGAAATTCAAACCAACGGGGCAAGAAAAGGTGAAGGGCAACATTGAATCTCCTGATGACAGAAGCTGTGTGTCACTCTTTGACATCGAACCCTTCGAGACGTGGACATGCATTCAAACTGTGAATTAACGACATACTGGGAGTGATGATCATCTAACCTGCCGGTGCTCGATGAGAAGCAAGAACTCCCATGAATCAGGTGACCTTTATCCTACCATGTGAAACCATTTCTTGTATGAAACTGATTTCTGATAGATGCGGTGTCTCACCTATGAAAAGCTCTGCAGTTATTTGATACATATCTCGGGTTAATAATCACAGTTTTTACAGGCATGATATAATCATTACAACTTTATATGTCTTTGGCCAGTGCTAGAAAATCTGTTTTTCCTCAGATCAATATGGCGAAAGGTCAGTGTCGATTATATGATTCATTTGGCTCCTTTAAATGAACTTGCGGGGAGAAACTTTCTCCAAATAACTGTTGTTTTTCTCTTCGTTGTATTCTGCAAAAACTCATTACATTTCTTAATTAACTGAGAAAAGTCGTCTTTATCATTGATCTGTGTTACTTTAGAATACGGCTATTTTAAACTAACCTACTGCTGCTATTGTCTAAGAATTTAATGTGCTCATGCATCTGTGCATGCACAGGGGTTTGTGTGTGTGTGTGTGTGTGTGTGTGTGTGTGTGTGTGTGTGTGCACATAGTAATCTTTGGTGAAAACATCTGTCTCTCAGAGATAACATAACCAGGGAATTAGCCATGCTGTCTTACAACCATGCATCACATCTCACTCTTGCAGCCCCCTAAATTATACCCTATTACACCTCCATATGTGTGTAAGCGAGTGTGCCTGTGCAGATGAGTGTAAGCAAGGTGCTGACGGGGTCGTGTCCTTGGGGTGCCCGTGCCTAGTTTAAAAGTAGCACTGAGCTCACTACCTCTTCTAATCCCTAAATCCACTGTAGCCTGGGAATCACATAGTTATTTCTACATAATACAAAGCCGACAGACAAGTACAGCTTCCATAGGAGTGCAAAACAAACAACAGCAAATGGAATAGAATAATACAAAAGTAGACTTGGTGTTGTGTGGGACAAAGACGCTTTTGTGCTTCGGAATTGCAGAGATTGATGTGTTTCAATGTGAATCCTCTTAGTTTTCCTCTTAGTTTTCCTTATATTTTGCAGCTACAGCAGGAGTATATCCCTTAACACATTAGTGGTGACAGATTGCTCTTTGAAACAAACCTGTATGGGATTTTCAAATGCTCACAAAACAAGGTGATGCATCAAAAATAACCAGAACTGCACATGATAGTATATCACGAAATGATATCCTCAAGGGCTGGAAGAAGTTTTGAACAAATGGAAACCTCATTTAATTTACTGCTTTTGTTCTTTATTTTTGCTCTTTTTGCTTTTGGGTGTGGATTTTGGTGGTTGGAGTAGTGCAGTTAGAATACTACTGCTGCTAGTCAGAGCACCTACTCTGAAAAGTCACTGAGATCCAGCAGGAGAGGGGATAAATTGGAGTGGAACAGTGTGGTACCGTATGTCACACGCCCACGAGGAAGGGAAACTTTTAATGAATGTCACTGCGAAAGAAAAGGTATGGGGAGGGCTTTTACAGGGTAATAATAACACGGCGAAACACATTGTGCTGTGAAGGTCTGTGCCCTACATCCCATTCATACATGTAAAACATGTGAAGTCTGAGTTGCCAGGATGAAGTCAAAAAGTACCTTCTATGCTGCGCAGTCAGAGCAGAACCAGAGGAGTTGATCACAGCCCCACTGACCTGCTTCTGTAAGAGAACAGTGGGAGGCAACACTATATAAAAGTAAACGAAGAGTAATAGTAAGACATAAAGAAGGGTCTCACTTAAATAACATAGTAATTGGGGCCGATGGATCACTTCTGTAGCAAAGGGCGACAGAAGTGTAGCCTAACATTTTTTATTTTTTTTTTACTCAGTGCAATCTATAACTTGCACCAAATCTCACAGTCAAATGCGATACCAATGTAGGCTATACTGCTACGGCAGCAAGCTCCCTGTGACTTTTTTGGTGTGTTTGACTGACTGTCAGCTTTCGTTTTTATTTCTCATTAATTCTCAGGAGCAATAGACTGAGGGAGCCGCTTCCTTTTCGATCATAAATCAACTCACACTCCAGCGTGCGCACAGGGCGACAAAACGTGAACACACTTGGGGGCAAATCTTGGGGCTTAGGTAATGGTTTAATCAGTCACTGACAGAAAGTACAGTGATATTGTGATTACTAAGTTCCACATGACCTGCCTGCGTGGATTCTGCTCTTTTTATTCTATATGGTTGGGATCAGTCTGCTTGCACACTGACCCATAGCGACTCAAATGAAGTAGTTTTAAGTGATTTAAGTTGGTGGATTTTAGGAAAAGCTTAGCATGTAGCAAGTAGGGGTGGCTTGGAGAACTTCTTTAGGCAATGAATGTAAAACAATATCCACAATATAGGGCACTTCATGATCATAATGTAGTCATTTTTCTATGTGTAGGACTGTGAAAATAATTAATATTTGTTGGCTTGCTTATTTGATGTTCATGCATGTCCTCCTCAGACATCAGGGGAAGTCTTGAAGTTAAATTTGGAGAGGAAAAAAAAAAATAAAAAAATTAGCAAGCTAATTTTTCTATCAACTCATTGATTATCAGTGATGTGGTCTGGAGAAGTTGTTGCACATTTGAGTACCTCTAAATTAGACTGCGTGAAAAATGTGTAAGTCGGAGCGGCAGAGGTAGCGATCGAGAGGTTTGATGCTGTAACAGCTGCTAATTATTGCTGCTCTATATTTCACACAGTCTGTTTGATCTCCTGTCCTGTGGAGACAGATAGGGATTCTCTGTTTCTCACAAACTCGCACACTTCGCACACTCTGCATACAAGCTCAGGGGTCACAGGGAGGAGAAAACAGGCTCATGCTCCAATTACTGATTCCATGCTAAAATTGACTGATGTTTCCAGCCAACACTTCAGGATGGAGAGTGTACATTTTGGGTCTTATTCGTGTGCCTGCATTTATGTTACCCCATGCTGGACCCCCCTCGTTTTCTGGGCAGTGTTCACTGATATCACAGAGGGCAAATCAATCCAATCTCTCAAAGCACTCTGGGTAGTCCAAGTCCATAGACCATCTGGATGCCACTCTGTTCTCTTCTGTGTCCTGCTCCCTGAGTGTCGGCCGCTGCAGTGATCAACTATTTGGCACAGAGCTTTGATACATCACTGATCACTCGCCTTGAATGCGTAGTAACAGTTACCAACGTCCATAAGACATCTTAGAAAGACTCTCAGATGAATTTTCATTTGTGATGTGAAAAAGCTTCTTTCCTCATTCCTCCTGTGTGCAATTCATTTTTTTCCATATGATTTTCAACAATACTGACATTTCCTTTCCAAGGTTTTGCCTGACTTCATCTACTTTTTTTTGTGCCTCTGGTTGATGGCAGCTGCAGGCTGAAGATATATTTTGGGCTTTTCTGTCAATTCCTGTCGATGATAGACATATGCCAGCCAGTCACATTTTTGTCAGGGCTTAATCTGCTGACTGCCCTGCAGGCGT
This sequence comes from Blennius ocellaris, assembly GCF_963422515.1. Classification (NCBI taxonomy): domain Eukaryota; kingdom Metazoa; phylum Chordata; class Actinopteri; order Blenniiformes; family Blenniidae; genus Blennius; species Blennius ocellaris. The sequence goes on from NC_137657.1 coordinate 9,742,065, forward strand.
TTTGTTGAGTTTTCCTAATTATCGCAAAGGTGACCTCAAAGACTAAACGTCAATGAGATGATATATTACTCCTAAGTAAGTTTAAAGGAATGGCTTAACAGACAAATGCATATAAACCAAACATTTATGAAACTGGCCCTAATAATGAAAAAGCACTATCTCATTATCGTGGCAATTCTTCGTTGGTGGGATATATTAGGCAGCAAGAGAACATTTTGTGGTAGTAGTTCATGTATCAGAAGCAGGAAAAAAAAGCTAAAGTAAGTATTTGAATGGCTTTGATAAATTGTCATGGCTGGACATTTGGGTCGGAGCATCTCTAAAACCTGCAGCTCCTGTGGGGTGTTCCAGAGCTGCAGCGGTCATTTTCTATCAAAAGTGTTCGAGGATGGAGAAGCAGTGAACCGGTGACGGGGTCACGAGCAGCCAGTTGAAGCATGCAGGGAGCTGTGATCCCATCCAACAGATGAGTTACTGTAGTTGAAATGACTGCAGAGTTTAATGGTGGATCTGATAGAAACACTGTGCATCGCAGGCTGTTATTTATGGGGCTGCATAGTTGCAGACCAGTCGGCGTAACCCGGACAATGTCAACAATAGATCAGGAACATGAAGGAGGCCTGGTCTTACAGGCCATCACGTGGATGGATACATGTGCCACTTATCTGGATTGCACATAGCACTGCAGGATGCATTATGGTATAAAGTGCAGCTATGGGAGACAGTATGATGCTTTGGCCATTGTTTATATCAATAAACCTTCATGTTGATCTTATATGAAGTACTAACTTAAGCATTTTAGTGCATCATGTGTACACCCAAGTTGTGATTTGCTGGGAGGGATAGCAGATAGATCACAAGCAACACAATGTATTTGTTGAAAGCTGAGAGCTTCAAGGCTTTACTTGAATTTTCTTCTGAAAATAGAAACTTCAGAAAGTCTCTGCAACAATTATGGTCTGGTATTGCACTTACTACATTTAATTTATTCTTTTTTTTTAAACAATGGTGGCATCTGTAATCTTTTAAGTTAATGTAATTAATACATTATCAAATCAATCTTTATTACCATCTGTATTCATTTTCCTATGATTTCTTTTCACTTTTACTTTGACCACCAGCCATGAATGGTTTGACGGACACAGAAAAGAGTTTGAAGTGCTGACCTTGCCTCCAAATTGAGAAAAGTGAAAATGCATAAAAGCATTTTTATGTCTCAGGCAACACAATCATAGTCCAAACATATTCACCTTGTGATAGAAAGGGCAACAAATAGAATGTGCTTCACGATAAAGAGGTAGAACTGAGAACAATTTAAATTAATGATTTAAGAGCTGAGCCACTGCTTTTATAGGTTGTAAAACACAATATTTTCTTTTCCATGTGGACTTCGTTGCAACACGTAGCCGGGTCAATAAGAATCAGACAAGAAGTCAGCAGAAATAATGAAGTCCATTTAATTTCACACACACTTTAATGTAACATGTTGGATTCATTCATTGCTGTCTAAACACCTGATTTGTTAAATGCTTTTTCAAAAACAAAACAAAACAATCTTTCACACTTGAAAAGTGCTGTGAACTGTCTGTATTATGGAGGAAATTATAGAGTAAATATGCATTGTTTAACAGGTCAAAGTTTACTTTTTCTTTTTTCAATGTTTCCCATCATTTGAAAATGATCGCTCAAAATATAATAGTGATTTTAGAGAACAAGCTGTTTTTTCACATGTGGTAATTATTTGCTGTCCGTTGTGTTGAATAAATGTATCTGTTTTAAATGTATCCTTATGCATCATTTGCTCTCGCTCACACAATATACAGTGTACACCCAAGGTGAAATGGCTGACCCTGGGTCCTTGCAGTGTTACTTATGTTTGTTGAAAGTCGCACTGGAACTCAGATAACCTGCCTGAAATGGAGATAAGGGGGAGTATTATCACTTTCCCTTGCCCCTCTGTCCCTGGTATGAAGGATACATCAAAAGGCAGCTGGTCTGTCTTTGGTTCAGAAGGAAAGTGAAAGGATGACACAGCCCAGCTTGTCTTTGAATAGCAGGTGCACCTTTTCTCTTTATTCTGGGCCTGAATGAGGAATGATGGCAACAGCAAAGGATCAAAGTCTGTTTTCCCCCACTCTCGGCAGAAACACAGCAGAGGTTTAATAGAGAAACACATTTTCATTTGAAAACAGTCAATAGTTTGGCTCTTTGTTTGTGTACATGTATGTGAGTATGATTGAAAGCATATGTGAGGGGAGCTGATACACGTAAAAGCAATGGCACAGCTTAATTTCAAAATACCAGGCTTTTGTTTACACCAGACATGCTTTCTTGCTCTCTTTCTTTCCATCTCTCTCCCACTCTCTCCAGTTGGTACTGCCAAGGAAGATTAAAAAATATGGCAGCCACTCAGTGAAAATTATAACGCCTTCTGTTGAAACTTCACTGGCCACGAGCTGTCTATGAAAGGCTGCGGGTTCAAGGGTTGTAGGACTACTTGGGACAGTGGAGTGAGAGGGGTCGCATGGAAAGTGGCGGACTGGGGGAGGAGGGGAAGAGGATGATGGGACAGCACGATGGAGGGAAACAGGGAGGAGATGGAGAAAGGAGAGAGGTGGAGAGAGTGAGGGAGGTTCGGATGACGAGGGTGGGAAGGTTGTGGAATCTGAACAGGGTGGATGGCAGGGGAGGGGGATGAGCTGGTCGCGGGGGAAGTGTGGGGGTCCATGGCGAGTCCTGCATGCTGTAAAATTATATGATGGAGATTAGAAAGAGGGGGGGATTGTGGCACTGGGGTCAAGCTGGGAAACCGCTGAGCCAATGGCTGAGTGAAAATCTCTTGTAAGGGAACATGTGGAAGTGGGATACTGACCTCCAGCGAATGCTGTAGTACTTGTCTTTGCATTTGATCTGTATGCATTAGCTGGATTTGAGGCTGTGGAAGGTTGTGCAAAGATGCAGGGGCGTAATGTTCATCTAAAGTCACACAATTCTGTGTTTGTGCTTTCTGTGTGTGATTTGTCTCTGTGTGTGTATCTGTCCATTCTTGCATTTTCTCCAGCACTTTCTGCATGTGTTCTCTCGCCTGCTCCTGCAGCACACGATATTTGTCCATCTCCTCGGCAGTAAAGCTGATTGGTAGAGCTGTCTCTCCACCTGTCTGTTGGCCGTCAGTTCTAATCTGCAATGGACAGGGATTTGGCATACTGCTAGGGTTTGAGTCAACTGTGTCCAGAGGATATTTTTGACTGTCTGTGGTGACTTCACTAGGACGTCCTCCAGAGCCTTTGACTTTGTCATCCTTTTCTCTCTCCTTCTCTTTACTTTTTTCCAGTAATCCTTTTTTCCTCCGGGCCTTTCTTTGAATTGATGGTAATTTCCCTATCAGAGGGAAAAGCAACATCTTAGCTGATTTTTGTGGCACGGACTTATTGGGAGATGGTTCTGGGAGAGTTGTGCCTGAGCTGTCGGTGCTGTTTGGGTCAGAAGGTCCTTGGCCACAATCAGACTGTGAATCAGGTTCCTTTATTCTTGTATCACACTGGGATGAGTTGAAACGTGGAACTGTTGAAGCACACTTGGATTTGTAAGGGGAGGAATGTGAGAGGGGGCTTGAGGAAAAAACAGATGAAATGGATGTAGGACTGCTGTGCTTTTTTGCACCTTGAGGGGCGTCAGAAGCCCGTGAGGATGGACCGCAAGAGCTACTTGTTAATCCGTCCGCCATGACTGTTGAGCAGGTGCTGCTCCTGCTCCACTCCCAGCTTAGCTCAGACATGCTGGTGCTGCTACAAGGACTACAAGAGCGCGGGCTGTGGTTTCTGCTGCCTTGAATGTCGATCACACTCTGGCAGCCGTACGTCTGTTGGGTCGTCCACCACTCGGGACTTGAGAACTGTCTTGAACTTGAGCGTCTGGTACTTGCACATCTCCATGCACCGCCTTGACTGTCTGTGCTGTCCACACCTGTCTTGAAGTCTGACATGGACCTGTGTGTGCCCCTTTCCTCCCAGCTGTCGCTGCTACCCCATGTCCATCTGTCCACACTGCATCGGTCCCATTCTACATCTTCATTGCTGACGTGTGTGCGCCTCCTGCCCCAGCTGGGACTGGGGCTGAACCTTGCGACTTGATCCCACTCCACCACTCTGTTTTTTGAGTTCCACCTCGTCCTTGAGCTTCCCTCCTCATGAGCAGTTGGATGATTCCCATCGATCCATTCCCACTGTTCAGCATCTGAAATCCTTTCTCTCTCTCTGCAGCCTGAATGTCTTCGCGTTTTCTGTCTCCTCTCCTCCCAGACTTTACAATGTCTCAAACTCTTCTGCTTACTGTGAATGAAATTCCTGTCCCCGCGGAGGAGTTTTCTCTTTTTCACAGGGCTGCTACCACAGCTGTTGTCAGGGTAACAGCAGTCAATGAAACTCCTGGGGTTGCTATGGTGACCTTTTTCCCAAAACAGCTTTGAGTTACATCCTGGTGAGAAGGAGGGCGAGTAGAAGTGAGATCGCCAGGGAAAAGTCAATGCATCCCCGTCTCGCTGTCTCTCCTCGTCTGTATTTCTGTCTACTGTGTGTCTGGTGAGCGGGGAGTAGGAGCTGGAGAGCTCTCTGTCTGGCTGTGACTGCCATTCAGTACTGTAGCTCCTATGAGGCCTCCTTTTCCTGATGGAGACAGATACTGGCTCAGTGTCACATCTCCCCAGGAGACAGCTGCTCCCTGCTCTCCCCACCTTCCTCATTCTTGTCCCTCTTTGTCTCCTTTTCTTTCCACATCTCCCTCCAGCACCTCCTTGCCGCCCTCTTCCAGTGGAGACGGTGGAGACAACGCTCCTCACTTTGCACCTTGCTGATTGGCGCTTGCTTGAAGCTTTTTCCATCTTCTCACCCCTCTTTCTCTTCCCCAGCTTATATTTCTTTGTGCTGGCTTTCCTCTTTTTGTGTGATACCTCCGAGACACCCACATATGGCTGTGGAGCCCTGGCACACTGGCATGTTGTCTCACTCCCACACTCACACCTGGACGGCCTGATGCACATCCCCTGTGTGACAGACTCTAATTTACAGCTCAAGGCTGTGATGGCTCTCTCCCTGATCCCGCTCGCACCCTCTAATCTACCTCCCAGTGGATTCTGGGAGTTCGTGTCTGAGCTGTCACTATGAGTGGGGTCCAGTGGAAGGGAGGTTGCCCTCACACATTTCTCCATACTTAGCATGCATATTTCTTTCCTGGGTACTGTTTCTAAAGATGAATGGTTTTTGTTCTCAAGGAACAGACTCGCTTCTGTCTCCACTTCGCTATTCTCCCGGAAAGCCTCTTTAACTTTTTTCTTTCTGTGTGCTCTCAACTTACATCTTGTCTGTCTTTGAGAGGAAGAATTATTTTCCTGCGTAAGATGAGCTGGCACACATGCCTTTGAGTCATCTTGTTGTGACTCCTGTACATCAACTGTGAGTTTTTCTGGCTGAAGAAGGTTTAAGCAGCCAGGGTTGCAGCTGTAGGAGATATGGGGCTGAGACTTGGTAAACTTAAGCAAACTGACAGGCCATTTCAAACTCGTAGATTCATCTTTGCCCAGCACACACACATACTGCCTCAACTCCCTCCCCTTCTCTGTTTCCTCTTGCATTATCTTTGCCTTGCTGTCTGAGTCCATATGGGCCTGTGCTAATGCCGTGCCCCATATGGTCACCTGCGTTTGGGTCTGCAATGATGAAAGCAGTGAATCATAGCTCTGATTATCAGGGGCTGTAGTTGAAATGGGGAAGGTTTCTTTCGCTACATCTCTTTTTCCATTCTGTTCCTCCTCTTCTACAGTCTCTCTGGGAATCGGCTGAATATTACCCTGTAAGACACTGTCAGAGCTTGACTTTTCCATTTCACTTTCGCTCCGATTCCTCTCATCTGCTCCTCCAATTTCCTTGTCCATGTCCTCCATGATTTCCTTTATCCTCTCCTTCATTTGCTCCCTCTTCTCCCTGTCCTCCTCCTCCATGTCCGAGAAGACAGAGGCGGAAGGCTCCAGTCTTGGCCCCCTACGTGAGAAGCAGAAGGAGACTCCGAGCCTGCCTCCCACTCTCCCCTGTGAAGGAAGCGGCAGCTGGGGACACAAGCTGGGGCAAGACAGGGTGTTGAAGGTGAGAGGATCTGTATTGAGTGTGGGCAGATTGATTGGAGGAGATTCTGCCAGAACAGTAGATGGAGGTGCTTGAGGACGAGATTGACATGGATCTTTTGACTGGTGAATAAAAGAAGGTTTACAAGGTTGAGCACTGGGGGGCCGGTGTGAAGGGTTGGTGCTTTCCGATTTAGACCCAAGGCTATGGTCTCTTTTGGACTCATCTTTATCCTGCTGCTGGCTCACAGTTCTGAGTGCACGCCTTAGCCCGGAGGTCCTTCTCGGGACTCTGTAGCAAGATATGATAAGATAGAAAGACATAACTTCAGATGACTGTACTTTTATTTGACTTTACCTTGGTTCAGAGCCGGAGTCCTTAGACGATGATTGTGTTATTGCTGACCTCAAGAAGTTTAAAGTGTACGCCTTGACCCCAAGATATTTCTGTTGGGCATGCTTACAGCTGCACTTAAACCAGAATACTGCCACTCCTCGTGATTATGTACAAAGGTAAAACAGGTTTGAAACTTTAAACCTGAGAAGGCATTTAAATTCAAGCCAATTATCTGATCATGAAGTTTGCACATTCATAAAATCATAAAGGACAAGAAATAAATAAAAAGAAGGAGCGGTGTGCTATCAGCAGGCATCTGGTCAGTAGTCACAGTATAGTGTTCAAATGTAGCCTGATGATTGTAAAGCACACTCAACGTTTATTTCTATTGCAATGACACAGCATTACAACCCAAGAAGAGAGAGGGAGCGAGATAAGGAAGGAAGGAAGGAAGGGAGGAAAGAAGGAAGCAGAGAACACAGACAGAAAAGAAAAATGAAGACATAGGGAGGAAAGAAGGAAAAAGAGAAGGAATAGGTGTAAGTAGATTATTGTATAATGTATTCTGTCTTATCAGTTATTTTTGATTGCTTATTACTTTAGGTGTCTGAGCCCAGAAGCTTTAAGTGCATGAACTCACTTTATGTGCTTGAAATCTTTTGCTTTAAAGTTTTCCTGCTATTCATTTTGTATGAAGCTTTATTTCCTCCACCTACAAACCATTTTCTGTGAGTGCCAGCAAGAAGGGGGCTTCATGTTATATTTACCTCACCTGTGGCCATGTAGGCCAACTGAGTGTTCTCATATCTGTGGATGCATCCATCAATTCTAAGAAACATTGACTGGACGTGACACACTCTCAACCCTCTGGACTCCGGGCCCTGGTCTCATTACACAAACTGCCACAGACGCACAAACCAAACGCACACTTCTCCCACTCACCGCTGACTTTCTTGTTGCAGCTGTGCAAGCTGGTGTAAACGCCTGAGAGCCTTCTCCTGTTTGCGCTGGTCTTTCCATGATTTTGAGGCCACATTTCGAGCAAACTCTCGGTGTTTGAGTTCCTTCAGCCTCTGCATGAAAGGGAAATAAACAGAGGAGTGGAGGAAGAGGATAGGGAAGATGAGGAGAGATGCAAGAGCGGGACAAAGCCGATAGAGAAGAGAGTGAGTGAGGGATTAGTTTTAAGAAGCTCTCTGCAGGCAGCTGTCTTTCAAAACATACACATTAGTCAACAGTGTTTGCAGATGTTCTCCTTCAAAGCTCGTGTTCAATTAGCTCCATTCAGCTTAGGAGAAAGTGTCTTTCCTTCAACACCCAGCTCGAGAGCGAGCACAGCCCAAATTGTGAATAGTAGATTACAGATGCAGTTGAGATGAGTGGCACAAGTGATTTAACGATGCTGATTTTCTTTCTAAACTGTTGGACTGACACTTTCTCTTGGCTCAGTCCCTTTCAATCCAGTGGTGTGCCACTTGATTTAAAAAAAAAAAAAAAAAAGAGAAAAAAAAATCAACCCTTTTACCATCACCAAAGCTCAGTTCGAAGAAATGTCTCATTTAATGACATCTGCTTTACAGCTGGAGAATACCAAAGGCATGCTAAAATAACACGTACCAATTCTTTTTTTTTTTTTTTTATCGTTGGTGAGGACTGGACCATTATTTGTTTAATAAGGTAGCTTTCTTAAATTCACTTGAACACAAATGCGAGAAAAACAACAGTAACAATTAATATGAGGCCAATGTGAGAAAGATTTTATTTTGAGCAGTGTTCTCAATCTAACTGTGTTGTAATGCAGGGGAAAAAAAATAATTATCCACGCTATGTGCATGTGTGTTTTTGTCTCAAATTTAACATCTATAAGCCATAGGTGCATCGGTTTCTCCGGGAAACAATCATTCATGCCTCTCTGCCTCCCGTTTCCCTTTCTGACACACTTTAATCCCTCCTTTATCCATGCTTGGCAGGTGCATATGTGTGTGTGTGTGTGTGCGCCTATGTTGTGTGTTTCCTTTTGTCTGTGTGTGTCTAAAGGGTAAGCAGGGGACCCAGGAGTTTGGAAATAGCTGCAGTATCGTGCACCCACATCTCTCCTGTCTCCTATCTTGAGTATTTCTACCTTTCCAGTTTATTGTAGGTACTTCAGTGGGTAATCTACTCTAAATATTAAATATTTGTTATTTACTTTCTATATTTGTGAATGTACCCTTTAGTATAAATTGCAACAGGATTACACCACAGCCACTTCCAGATGATGTTATGCTATTATCCACCCATACAATATGTATCACACACGCGCTCACATGCACTCATCAGATTAGCCCCTCAGACATCAGATTTATTTATACACTCACTCTCTTTCACACCCAGATCGTATGCAGGAGCTGACAGTTGTCAGGTTAATCTCAGCTGAGTCCTACACAAGCTGGTGTCTTTTTACATTATCGCTCGATGCTTAACATCCCGCTGTCAGCTCACTGAAGACAGCAATAAGTATGTGCCACTGGAGATGCACTTCTGTTTGTAACTCTTAAACATACACCTCAGCTGGAATAAAGATAGGTGCATTGTAGATGGGTGCGCTCACGTGTGCACATTTGTTAATATATGGTGGGAAGCTTTGAGGAGTTTGTGATGCCAAACTCATCCTGTAGGAAATATTAATCTTGTTTAAACACGAGGGCATACATAATGAATCACTGAGGATGAAGAAAGAAAAAGGAGAGGAGAAAACTGGGAAGAAATAGATCAGAGTTGATGTACTCTAACAAGTGACTATGGCAATGAGAGCGAGAGAGAGAGAGAGAGAGAGAGAGAGTGAGAGAGACAGAGACAGAGGGAGAGGGGTATATAATAGATAGGCTATATGAAGATGAATACTTCCTGCTTTCTCTTGCGTTTTCACACTGCCAGTTTATTGTTCTCTCTTAAAACAGGTCCCACTGCAGGCAAACCTGTAGCTATATTTAGAGCCAAACAAAATATTGCATGCAGAACCATTTTTTGTGAGCGCACAGGGCACACGCACTGCTATTTCCTACCTTAAAGTGGATACTTTTGTCTTCAAAGACGATGTCGTGTCCCCAACAGCAGGAGCTGATATTATGCCTGCTCTCCAACATGCCTGTCTAGCTATGTGCTGTGAAGCTCAATGTGCCTGTCAAAGCCTCAATCAATATTCCTTTAGATGTGTTAAGGAGTGCTCACACTGATTCTGCTATGGATGAATCAGAATTGATGCACATCCACTAGAGCCTTTGGATGGGCGATGCTGTGTTCTTAGGTAGCATATGAGAGGACATCCTAATGTGGTGATTGCTTTTTTTAGTTAAATGGGAGTGTAATTCTGTTGTAATGAGCAATTTCTGTAATCAGCAGTAAATGCTGATAAAGCCCTGTATTCAGACATGTTTATCCCTGAATCGATGACAGGAAAAGAAGACAGAGCAAACGCAATCAGCTTCCATTCTCCAAAGCCAATACTCCTGCAGGGAAGCTGTCTTCGGCTAGGATTTCATCTGTTGTCTCGTCCGTGCGTGCATTCCTGTATTTGTGTGTGTGTGTGTGTTCCTGCACTGCCAGTGGCTACTGTCAGCCCAGTGCCTCATGCAGCTCGTTTCATGTCCCTGCCGCTGGCTAAAACAAAGCATTAACATTGGCCTGCAGTTGCTTCAATTCATTTTCAAAGAACAATGACAGAGAAGGAACAGTCTTATTTAATGTTTTTTTCATGATACACAGTGTGGGCGTTCACAAGTGGGATGCGGCTTGGCTTGTTTGAGAGACTGCCTCTGCATTTGAGGACGAGTGGTGTGCACGAGTATGTGCGTGTCTGTATGCTTATGCATGCGAGTGTGTGTCTTGGCTTAACAACACATAGCTATAGAAGAATCAGCGGAACCTTCAGCCAGAGTGGAGGTAGTGTATGATAATTGATGTGAAAACCAAATGCAAGAGAAAAGCTGCTGCTGAGGCTTCTCATAATGGTCCCCTGGCCTCATCTCGTCCAAACCAGAATAATTACCATCAGTAGCTATAGAGCTTGGCAGCTGTTCACTGCACATATACAGGAAAAACTTCATCCTCAGGCCAGTAACTTGTGATCAGACTGGGTGAGGATGAGAGGACACTCTCCAATGCTAAAATAAAGCGAACAAATATAAATTGATCCCCCACCTCTCTCGTGCTGCGTGTGTGTGTGTGTGTGTGTGTGTGTCATGGTATTGATCCACCTTGCAGGCTTAAGTCACTTCCAGGAAATGATCCAATCACCCAGAACAGCCTTCATTTGAGTGCTACCTGGGCGATATGAGCCCGAGATAATGAATGTTGTGCATTTGTCAGCTTAGGGTCTTATGCAAGATTACACAGGAACTGTGTGATTGCATATGTGGACTCGCTCCATGCGAGTGCATCTGAGCATATTTCTTTCGGTGCAAACTCATCTTTATGTACCACAAAGTTTTCTTCTCACTCTTAGATCCTGTCAGGATAATTGCTTTAAACAATAAAATATATATGCACAAAGAGAAAAGGCATGAACGCAGCAAAGCAGTAGTGTGTGTCTCCTATTTGTTGAAGTCATGCGTACTCAGACAGCCAATCCCCCATCTTTCTGTTGCGTTGTAAAAATCAACTTCTTTTAAATCTACTCACTTCAAATTATTCTAATTTTTTTTTAACCCACAATGTGCACCAACAAGTATGGACCCACCTTCATAAATGCATCTACACATGTACTGTCGCTCACACACTTATACATGCAGAGTCACACACACAGTCTGTCAACCTGATATAACGGTGCCAAATTAATCGCGACCTCAATTTACCTCACGAGCATAAATCTGTTTGCAGAATAAGCACAATTGATATGGCTTCAGACGTGAATGGACAGTAATTTTTCACATGATGGTGTGTGTGTGAGTGAGTGTTTGCTCAGGGCTGGGAACGTATGTGTGCTTCTATGCTTTTGTTCATTTCCACTTATCCTCCAAATGTCAGCAAATTGTCATTTTATTCCTCTTCATTGCTGAAACCAGGCAACAAATAAGAGTGTTTAAGAACCACTGCAAGAGTTTCCGAAGCGAGTACATTATAATTTAATGTCTTGAGCTATGTTAGAAATGAACATGTCTGGATTTAGTGGTTTTACGCACGTGGAGATTCAGCAGTGGAGAATATGTGCTTTGGAAACTAATGTTGCACAGTATATTCATTAAAAAAAAAATCTTCAGAAACAATAAATCCCTTTAGGGAATCTCTGCCAGCAGTACAGATTCAAACGGTGGCAGCACCTTTCTGATGCAATTGCCCAGTCACTGCCGTCATTCTTGTTCAGACTGTCCTCTTTCTTTCTCTCTTTTTAATAGAATCTTTCTGGAGCTGTGACTAATAGTCTCCATGTTTTATTTTGGTATCAAATATTTATTTGTCTTTTTAAGGAAGCACAAATTGAGAAACAAAGTGAATCAGAGCAGCATCATAAGTACCAGATACATACAAATTAACTGCTCTAAATCCTGCACTATAAAAAAAAAGGAAGCATCTATCATGGACTTGCAGCTGAGAAATCCCAGAGCACTTAAATGCTAAAAAAAAAAGAAAGAAATGTTCTGTCTTCATTCTGCTTGCTTTGATTTCTGTTTTTATTTACTTATAGATTTAAATCAGTAATTTTCCTTCATGCAATCATGCAATATTAACACAAATATTTGATTTTTGGCCCCAAAGTCTCTGGAGACCCTCTCGAAAACATACTTAACATCACATTATCACAATGCTGTATCAGGATTTTTCCTGAAATTACAAGAAAAGTGCTGAACTATATTTTGTTGCATGCAAATGCAGTATAATATACACAGTAGTACATTTTCATTTGTGCAGCAGAGGATTGGTTTTAGATAGATAGTTCTTTAGGGCTATATTAAATATCATATGTACCTACATTGTTGTGGCTGTCACTCAAATTGTCCTGTGTTAAATCAATGATTTTATCCTACATTGTTACACCACAGTGATAAAGTTGTAAATCTCCGGTAAAACAAAGAAGCCTAAAGACTTCATTGTGTTTGCTTACAGCTGTCTTTTTTGAGGTGTTCCACCTCGGTGTGTGTGCTTGTAAGAGATGATATGGCTGTCACACTCTTATTGTTACCTGCTGTGAAACAACCCAATGGGCAGATTGACATGAAAATGTAAAGGGGCTTTCCTTCAATGCACCTATTGCAAACACACACACATTATATAACAAGACATAGAAGAAATGCCTGTCTGTGTCTGTTTGTGTGCTGCTACATAGTGACCTGTGTGTGTGTGTGTGTGTGTGTGTGTGTGTGTGTGTGTGTGTGTGTGTGTGTGTGTGTGTGTGTGTGTGTGTGTGTGTGTGTGTGTGTGTGTGTGTGTGTGTGTGTGTGTGTGTGTGTGTGTGTGTGTGCGTGTGTGCGCCAGGTGCATCTCATATACCTGCTTGTGAGCGTGGTCGTAGGAGTTGATGTGGTTGTCAAACTCTTGGTGTCTGAGGTACTGCTTGTCACACAGCTCACAGTAGAAAAGAGCCTTCAGATCCTCCGCTGAGCAACCCAAAGCCCTCTCTGTGCATTCCTGGAGAAAAAGAAAGATGGAAAGAATGAGTGAAAGCATTGCAGGGATTCGGGATGACAAATGAGAGCGAGTAAAGAGAGAGCCATAAACAGACAAAGACATAAAAGGTTAGCGAAAAAGAGAGAGAGAGAGAGAGAGAGAGAGAGAGAGAGAGAGAGAGAGAAGTGGGCGAGGGAGATCAAGAAAATGGCAGATTGTTAGCCATTTAGAACAAATCTGCATCCCAGACACATCAGCAATAATAGCCTCTACATGTGCTCTGCATAAAACTGTTAAACGGCTCCCTATTAAAGTACATTGCCTTTGCTGCCACTGCTGGAGGTTGGACAAAGCCACCGAAGCCCTGTGCTCTTGGCAACTTGAGCCTCGGGACACATTTAATGCAGCCACTATAATAGAAACCTGCATGTGTAGTATAATGGCAAAATAGTCTGACTGCAGAGAAACTAGTGGTTGACAGACTGCACAACTCAGACTTTTGTACACCAGTAAAACCGTGCACGCGAGGAAGAAAAGTTTGAGGCTCACACACAGATACACAGGCACGTAAACAGCACATGGACAGACAGATTCACATTCACATGCACTGTGCAAATGGCATGTGGACCTGAGGGGATAGAATGCTTGTCTGCATGCTCACATCAGCCACAGGGCTTTTTTTTTTTTTTTTTTTTGAGGGGGTCCAGAGACAAGCTCACTTGAGTGTGTGTGTGTTTGTGTGTTTTGTGTGCGTGTGTGCACGCGTACACTTGCATCTGGGTGTGTGTGTTTAGGGGTGTGTGCATTCATGCCATGCTCTGCTTCAGAATGTAATTTCCCTCAGGCTAGGGGCTGCCAATAAACACTATTGAATTCTGTTCTACACTGACATGATGGGAATTTAATTTGAGGTTGTCACTTCTTTCTCTCTTTTCGCCCCTTCTCAGCGTCTTTCCATCGCTCCGTCCATCTCCGTCCATTTCTCCCTTTCTTTGCTTGCTCATGATTTTATGGTCCACCTTCAAACTCACTCTTTTCCCTCTTTACTTTATATCCCCCTTTATCCCTTCTATTTTCTCTTTTTTTTCCCCTCACTTTCTTGTGTGCTTCTTTTGTGTTTGGCAAGTCTTGGGTCAGGCAGTGACAAAGTCTATTGGCCCCAATTTGCCTCAGTAATATGCCTGCACAGGAACAGAGGTGAGAGGGAAAAGAGGAGTACAGGAATATAGGCAGGCAAGAGGATCAACGACCCCTTCCTGCCCTTGCAGACACGAGTGCAGACTGATAAAAAGACCTGAGCATTGCTCTTACCACTGTCACAATCATTATCATCAACCATCAGTAGCTATAGAGCTTGGCAGCTGTTCACTGCACATATACAGGAAAAACTTCATCCTCAGGCCAGTAACTTGTGATCAGACTGGGTGAGGATGAGAGGACACTCTCCAATGCTAAAATAAAGCGAACAAATATAAATTGATCCCCCACCTCTCTCGTGCTGCGTGTGTGTGTGTGTGTGTGTGTGTCATGGTATTGATCCACCTTGCAGGCTTAAGTCACTTCCAGGAAATGATCCAATCACCCAGAACAGCCTTCATTTGAGTGCTACCTGGGCGATATGAGCCCGAGATAATGAATGTTGTGCATTTGTCAGCTTAGGGTCTTATGCAAGATTACACAGGAACTGTGTGATTGCATATGTGGACTCGCTCCATGCGAGTGCATCTGAGCATATTTCTTTCGGTGCAAACTCATCTTTATGTACCACAAAGTTTTCTTCTCACTCTTAGATCCTGTCAGGATAATTGCTTTAAACAATAAAATATATATGCACAAAGAGAAAAGGCATGAACGCAGCAAAGCAGTAGTGTGTGTCTCCTATTTGTTGAAGTCATGCGTACTCAGACAGCCAATCCCCCATCTTTCTGTTGCGTTGTAAAAATCAACTTCTTTTAAATCTACTCACTTCAAATTATTCTAATTTTTTTTTAACCCACAATGTGCACCAACAAGTATGGACCCACCTTCATAAATGCATCTACACATGTACTGTCGCTCACACACTTATACATGCAGAGTCACACACACAGTCTGTCAACCTGATATAACGGTGCCAAATTAATCGCGACCTCAATTTACCTCACGAGCATAAATCTGTTTGCAGAATAAGCACAATTGATATGGCTTCAGACGTGAATGGACAGTAATTTTTCACATGATGGTGTGTGTGTGAGTGAGTGTTTGCTCAGGGCTGGGAACGTATGTGTGCTTCTATGCTTTTGTTCATTTCCACTTATCCTCCAAATGTCAGCAAATTGTCATTTTATTCCTCTTCATTGCTGAAACCAGGCAACAAATAAGAGTGTTTAAGAACCACTGCAAGAGTTTCCGAAGCGAGTACATTATAATTTAATGTCTTGAGCTATGTTAGAAATGAACATGTCTGGATTTAGTGGTTTTACGCACGTGGAGATTCAGCAGTGGAGAATATGTGCTTTGGAAACTAATGTTGCACAGTATATTCATTAAAAAAAAAATCTTCAGAAACAATAAATCCCTTTAGGGAATCTCTGCCAGCAGTACAGATTCAAACGGTGGCAGCACCTTTCTGATGCAATTGCCCAGTCACTGCCGTCATTCTTGTTCAGACTGTCCTCTTTCTTTCTCTCTTTTTAAAAAAAATATGTGTCTTTCATCTAAGACAGATATGACAGATCACCCCACTGACTCCAATGAGGACTTGCATGTAGCTGTCACGTCACACATAATGAACACCCAGGAGAGGCTGGTCTGTTCTCACATCAGACTCAGCCTCAGTTTGACCACGGACCTTCTGCAGCTTTGATACCAGCCTTTACAACCATGTCCAGTATGCCTTTCTGATGGTCCAGGAAAACATCTGTAACAACTGCAAGAACTATTTTCTTCAAGATTTCACTTCCTGAGCAACAAGGCAACCCCACGAAATCCAGTTTCATCCACACAGCTGAACACCCTTCATAAATCAGTCCTACAATATAACCACATGATGTTGATTGCACTGACGGACTAGATGATGAGAACAGATACATTAATGGGGACGCTGCAGATTGGTGCAACCACAATCAGCTACAGTAAATTGCAGCAAGTCGAGGCCAAAGGAACGGAGTGTCTCTCAATCAGCAGATACCTTCTGTGCTGCTTTGGAGCAAGCGGGACTGGACAGGCAACCAAAAGAAGCAGACACAGCTATATTTTCTCGACAGTCTGAGATATATAATCATCTGCAGGCCTTTTCTGTACGCTGCCTGTACCTTACTGTTATGGCATGGCGAGCCGGGTTCTGGGGTGAGCGTTCGCACAGCAGACTATGAGAAGAAAAAGGAAAATTGAGCAAGAAAGTGAGCGGCATCACAGGGGCAGAACTTGACACACTTCAGCAGGTGGCAGAGGTGAGGATCGCCTCACAGTGGACCTCATTAACGAACAATCCCATGCAGCCGCTGGCTGCTCCAAGCCGGGTCCAGCAGAGCTCCGGCAGCAGCAGCACCGATCCCCATGCAGTGCAGGACTAAGTGCCGCCGGAGGTTCAACCTTCTCGCTGCCGGGAGATTGTCAAAGGTGCAGGAGTAATTACTGCACCACAAATACACAATTTGTACCAGTTAGCCATACATTACTAATTAATACGGGTTATACACAAGGTGTGACTTGTGGTTCCCACATGTGTGCATGTGTTTACGCTATTCGATAGAATTCATGAGAAGTGATAAATACAGATTGGATTTTAGCTTAAAACTACTGCTCAAAACTGATACTTATTTGAGTGAAATGCAATTTAGAAGCGATAGTAAGATGAATACAAGGAAGACACATTCTAAAGTAAGCTCTAAAACAAATCCAACCAATCGCACATTTGCAGGGCTTCGTAAGAAGAAGTAACTTCTGACTCCCAGCAGTTCTCAATATCTGTTAGCTATATATTTCATTGTGAGAATACTGGAATTCATGCGTTCAGTCAAAATGTACTATAATTCCCATGAGGTCAAGTTTATGTGGTTTAAAGTTAGGGCATCGGGCAAGTGTCACTATCGATGCCTGGGAGTTGGCAAGTCCGGCTTCGCCCAGATTTTAAAAGAGGTTTATTTGACATTTGACGTTTTATTGACCTGTCTGCTTTACAAGCAGCTTTAATTGCTATGAGGAAGGAGTACATTTTATTCTTAATTTAGCAGAAGTGGGGCAACATAGACTATTTTGAGACATTTTCCTGTTAAAAGCAGCTCGATAAATTATGTTTCTAGAAGTAATGTTATTTTCAAGGTTGTTTTGATTTTCTTTTATCATTTTGTGGTTGTTGATGTGAGTGACTTTGAATGTAAATGCTGTAACAAAGTTAGTCTTTGATATAGAATCCATTTAAAATCATCACATCAGCACATTATACAGGGACCTTTAAAGGTTTCGAATAATCATAACCAAACATTTTTCAAAAGTTCCCATCTCGTGTTTGACCTTCAACACTGCTGATCTACACAGAAAGTCTCGGATGCATTAGATAAAAGTCACTTTTTATAAGTTAACTCTTGACATAGATTCAAAGTCAGGGGGAACAATGTCAAGGACAAAGAGAGGCTCGGTGTATCATTCAAAACAGGAAGAAGAAATCAGCTTTTATGTAAAGTTATGGTGTTTATACACTCAAATTCTCAACAAATCACGATCTCTAAAGAAGAAAAAAACATTCTGGGTAAGAAATTTTAATCATAGTTTATTCTATTTGGGCATTTACATGATGAATTATGACTTTGTTTATTACTCTTAAATACCACTTAAGCCAATTCCAGTGATGCAGTCAAACATGTTTATGTCAAAGGAGCGACTCAAATGTATGATTGTTGCCTTGAACTGTTGTGAATTTTGACAAAGAAAACACAAATGTGGTTGAAATCACTAAAAAGAGACTCCCTTGAAGACTGAGGGCAACAGTCTGAAGTCATTTTTTTTAATTAGCTGTCTTCTTGAGTGACGTGATAATTTGTTATGATTTAATCTACTCTATTAAAAGAGAGAAGTGGAGTGGTGTTCATCCGCCCCCTGCACTTGAGCTAAATTATTTCACTCGTCTCACTGGTCATTTTCTTGTTGGTTTTAATTAAATATTGAACACCATTTTTGTGGATTGCTGGACTGAACACAGAGGGGGTGTGAGGCGTGACAGTGGAGGTGCACGGAATGATAATACAGGAAAGTAACTAATACCCGCTGCTTGGAAAACAGTGTTGTCGTTATTTATTTATTATGTTTGCTGTCAGATTAAGCTGTTTGGATGAAACTCAAGAGATCACTGAAATTGCTGCCTCAAACAAAATAGACATCTGTGAGAGAGGGTAAGAGAACCATTTTTGTTAGAAATAAAAGAATAAAGAGTAGGAATGTAAGTAGTTTATCCTCATCAGATAATGACATAACCTTCAAGTCAAATGTTATTAAAAAATATAAAGCCTCTCTTTTTATATTTGTCAAGTGAATTGGGGGGAAATTTGATAAAATATGTGCCATCATTTCAGGGTTCCTTTGTTATCTACCTTCGATAATGACTCTTTCAGCACGTTGATGAATGAACCTTAATAGATGTTCATTAGTAAGTGGTGAGTACTTCGAGTAGCAATTCAAGAAGAGCGTGTGTGTGTGTGTGTGTGTGTGTGTGTGTGTGTGTGTGTGTGTGTGTGTGTGTGTGTGTGTGTGTGTCCTCACACTAATTCATTATGTTGCTTTCGACATACTGATAGGTAACTGATCAGACGTGATAACTGTTAACAGCACTGCAACACAACTTTTAATTGCTACGACGGTTCGGTTAAGATTTCAAAATAAATCCAGACTAGCATAGAAATAGAACGAAACAACAATCATCCCACATAACAAATCAGCGTGAAGCGAGAACGCCAGACTTGTAGAGGCACAGCCGATGGTAAAAGATTCTGTTTGAATATATTACAATGATTTTCCTCAAGAAAACCGGCACTCTGTGAGAGTCTGAATAAGATAAAAACTTTTGCAAATAATTATGACAAACTACTAAGAGAGTGTTGTTTTACAGTAACTGTCACAGCTACACTGCCGAAACAAACACAAACCACACAGTGTTATTATGCTGTTTTAGAACCATGAGCAGGACTCTGTATGTATGATTTAATCAAATTGAATCACACTTCTGCATACAGCCTTCAATATTTTCCTTATTTGAAAAACTTTTTGACAGTATATGCATGAAGATGAGCATATATTATTCAATTACTGACAAAAGCTAATGACTGATGCACCTGCGTTTAGATGACGTCAGGTTAGGGACGTCTCACTTGCTATTTTCAGTAACTACAAGGCCTACATTCATTTATAAATCCAAACCATATTGACTTATTCAGTTTTCAGAGACTGAAGACAAAACAATACATGAGAAGAGAAGAGAAGAGAAGAGAAGAGTGACGACACAGGGAAAAGCCATGAATAGAAGACATTTATAAATTCAGCGGACTTCTAATTGCCAGTGCGCCTTGTGAGAACAATTCAATAAACAACTCACAACTGTTTATCAAGCCCAATTAAGTCTTTAATTATCTTCAACTATAATTATCACCCTAACTGGGCCACCGTAATGAATTGAAACAATTCAATTTGTGATAAAGAATAAAATAAAATCAAATTGTTTTCCTGCTGCTGTGTCCTGATCCCTCACTGTATTATACTCTTCTCCCGCTCTGTTTTCTTCCTTTTTGTTTTCTCCTCTTCGGTCTGTCTCTAAAGTGTTCCTCTCATTCCCTACATCAGACACACATGTATTCACACATGCACAAGTGGAGAGACTCTGCCAGTGAGAGAGTCTGGCAGTGTACTGTGATTTCTTCCCATGCCTCTGTAGCCAATGACAGCTGACCTGAGGGCTAAATTGCTTGTTACTGTAATGACCTGTAGATCTCGGTGGCAGTGATACTTGTGCACATGAACGCGCACACTAAGAGCAACTGCCAAACAAGATAGCTGAGTGTTAATGAGCTGGTATTTGCAGCCCTCATGCATCTCTCTTGACTGCCTTTAATGCGCCTCTGGGGTCTAAGCCCATCCATTCACTCCTTTGATTTGTGTGTACGGATCTGCATGTATGTCTTATCTTGTGTTTTTTATGTGTGTGTGTGTGTGTGTGTGTGCGCGCGCGAGTGCAGCTGTCAAGTAGGGTTGTTGTGTGTCTGCTTGTGTGTTTTTGTTTGCTCCAGATCATTATAGCCAGTCAGAAAGAAAGCCAAAGCAAGTACCCGGCGTGGCCGTAGCCAAAGTCGCAGATGTGTTGACCATGGACACAGTCATTAGGAATTTGTCTGAGCCAAGAGGACAGATGTGTTAGAACCAATGAGCTACATCATCCCGCACACTGCCAGCAAACACAACTCTGTGAGAGAGACACCACAGATTGGCTCAACTCATTTAGAAAATACTATTACTACAAAATATAAACATTTATTTCAGTGATTTTCTGCCACACTGCAGATTACAATGCTTTTGAAAAAAAGACCATAATCCACAAGAGCTCATAGAGGTGGCCCCATATTAGAACATCTAAAAGACCAAAAAAAGATACTTTCTGAAACAGTGGGAAAACGTTTTTGTTTTTTTTGTTTTTTAATCTTGCAAGCTAAATCAATTTATGTATGGGCTTCTGTGAACTTAAATAACATGGCAGATATGTATTACTAAGTTCAATAATTTCCTATAGATACAGTATATATATTTTTTTACAATTTACAGAGCGATGAAGGAGAAAGACGCAACTTTTGGAAAACCTTCCGACTCTGTCACCTTGTCAACTGGTGAAAAAGCAACTTTTTTGAAATGCTGCTGCTGCACATGCACATCAAGGCTTTTTGTAAATAGTTTGTTTTTCGGCACATCCCTGAGTAGATGGACAAAAACAACAATGGTGGCCTCCAGAGTGTCATGACTCCCAGTTCATATTCCCCCGGGACTTGGCAGTTTTATAGCTCAGACTCAGAGCAATAGCAATCTGACTTTTTTGACTGTCCGTATGACACCTAATACTACATTATTTTTTCGTTATACATTTCTGCCATTTCCATTTAAACTGACAATTTTCAAAACGTTGCTGTGTAAATGCAAAACTTTTCTGAAACAAAAATGTAAAAACGATGCGTTTTCATTGGAAATGTTGTGTAAATGGGACCTGATAGCTCGTTCAGCAAATTGGTAGCTTGACGTTTACATCAGCTCCTTAAAGTTTTTGTTGATGGCACTTTCTGTAAACCTCTCAATTGTAAAACGTAATTTGAACTACCAATCTGACAACATTTTACTTTGTTTTTGAAAACCTCTTGAAGGTCTGTTGTAACTGGTGGTCACCACCAACACCATTGGAAGGCGATCAACAGCTACTGTAATATGGACTCCAGTAGATCATAAACGCACCGGATCCAGCATTCGTCTAAATCCCGAACACAGGTCAGAGGTGACAAAACAATATATATTAAACTCATGCCAGTGATCAGATGGTGAGTTTTGCTGGAAGACTAAATCTTCTTTCTTTTGCCAAACACTGATGAGGGAAAAAAAACAAAACCCTGTGGATTTTGTTTTTCCATCACTGTTTGGCTTCACTCTGCTGTTTTGGCAAATCAGAGATCAAATGAGGTCCACAGTCTTTGTTAGAGTCCAAGGGGTCTCCAGGGATGGTTCTAAACCACAGCTTACGTTATCATCAGGAATACCACACAGTACCACGAACTGCTTATTTCTCACTTTGACCTTTCTAGTTGAGTGTGTGTAGGGAATAAAACCCCAGCTGAATTAGTATATGAGGAAAAGACTACTTTTTTATTTGCTCTTTCTTGTCTGCTTCATAGACTTTATGTACCACTGTATGTGTCTCTCACTGGGTTTTGTTCATCCCAACTCTTCATGTCCACTTCAAATTCAATCAATATTGGGACAGCATCCCAATATATATATAAAAAAGCTTATTTCATGCTAGAGTGTACTCTTGACTACATTTGAATTTAACTCAGAGGTGTAATTGTCCATTTCCAGCTTTCAGTTTCACTTCGGAATAAATGTATGGTACTTCTTCGCTGCTTTGTTTTAAATTACTTGATTACCCTGCCTTTATGTTAAGGCCCAGTGAGCTGCTGCACCCTAACACTACAGAAAATGATTATTCATCAGCTGTAATTCAACATTGCTTGCACTGTTTACTTGGTATGGATGTAAACCAACTCAGTAACACTTATGTTGACTGTAAGTACATTAACCTTGTGGGCACTGTGTTATTTTAATGTTGGTAAGTACATACAAACTGTTGAGAGTTTGTCAGGGCCGTAATACGTACAAGCAGCGCCGTAAGCGATGCTTTCATGCTTGGTTAAAGGCTCTTACGGCTAAAACGGAGCTGCTCAGAACACACCTGTACACCTATAAACTTGTCTCTATAAAAACAGAACCAGAGTAGCTTTCTGACTGAGCAAATCCCAACATGTATAAAAGAATTGTGCTTCAAAATAGCCGTAAAGCTTTTGTCTTGAGGCTCCAGCAGGGAGGCTGCAGCTTCGACAAATTGCACCGCTCTCCTGTTAAAGTCATAAATCTATGATTAGTCACAAGGCCCGACCAAACGATCACTCAGCCGGCAATCAAAATTTAATTCCCTGTCCATCACAATGCAAGGCCAAAGACTCCTCTGCTGATGTGTCCACCCCTCGCTGATTTCTCTCCATCTCACACTTTCTTCTCCTCCCTGTTCAACAGGGCGACCAAGTTTTCACAGAGGTATTCATGTTCTGTACCATTGATCAACGCTATTCTCTGCCACATTAAAAATCTGTCCAGCTCTCAACGTTCCCGCCCCCCTCTCTCAATCTCTCTCTGTCTGCTCGTGCATCCTGAATACAATGCGATCTTTGCTTCTGGCTTGTGCAGGACAAGTTAAACTGATTCAACCGGGGCGGAGAATCGCTTACAGATAAAAAGAAAAAGAAAAAGAAAAGAAAAAGAAAAAAATGGTGGGGATCTCCAGACTCTTTCTTTCTTTCTTTCTTTCTTTTTAAACCGCATTGACAATCACAAGTTTCTTTCTAGGCATGTTGAGGATTAAATTCTTGATGGGTGAAATGAAAGCAGAGATGTATAGGTGTGAATGTGTGCATGCAAATTCCTGCGAATACCCTGGAGTCCTTCAAACTGTGGTCTCCTCTGTGCCTTTGAATGTATTTTTTTGTGTGATCCAACGACTTACTCACTGTTCTCTTCAGGGACTTGGATTTGATTCTCACAAAAGATACATTCGCCTTAGTTTTCTTTTAATGCACATCAAGGAAAACACATATGGGTTTTAAAGTGAGAACAATGCGAATTTTAGGGTTGGTAAACTTTGTCTCTGAAACTTCTAAATGTGAATTTTGGTCTTTTTAGTTTAGCTTTGATTTTTCCACACACAGATGCTAATAAGGGTGAGGCTGATAAGAGTTTTGGATGAATATATTGGTGAGGTTGTTCTTTCATCTCTTATCACCCACTTGCTTTGGTCCTTTATTTATTTATTTATTTTTATTGTCGCCTAATATAATATTTTGGATTCATCCCATTTTTTGCTCTCTCATATCTCTTTTACTCTCTCGTGCACTAAAAGCACTTGTCAATTAATGCGTCCTTCCATCTATGTGCCGATCAGGCTTCTCGCCACTCTTGCTAAATGTCACCTCTAGTATTAAATGCTTTTCTCTCTCACAAAGTGCAAAGAAAAAAATAAAAATGTGGCAATATATGGACCGTACACTCTTGACATTTAAATTACACACACAATTGAAAACCTTGTATGGATAAATGGCTGCAGACCACCGTTCGGTTATCACACAGACACTTCAAACACTTTGCGCTCATGTGCCGTCTGTGACACTCCTGTCTGTCCAGACCGAGCAGCCGACTGAAGGCTTCAAAGAGGATGGAGTCTCTATCTGTTGAAGTTATCCAACTGGGGTTGTAATCCGTCAGGGTGCGTTGATACAGATTAGAGTGAAAGACAAGCTAAGGAGATGAAGGTAATCAGTTTGGAAAGTGACAGATTTAAAGAAGAGGATTAATGTGATTGAAGATTACATGCCTCCCTTAATGCTCGGCTCTAAATCTCCAGAAACTTACAGATGATGGGGGGGGGGTGAATGGATGAGGGAGAACGATGGGACGCTGATGTCGATGAATTGGGGAATGATTGCTCCCTTTCAGACATTTGTGATTGCAGATTCTGTCGAAGCTTTCCGGTCAGTGTGAGAGTTTGTGTGTTCCCTTTGTGTTTCAATTGTACTACCAAAGGGTGGCTAATAAAAATGAGTTATCGCATCTATTGTCAAATGAGTTGAGATCCGTCGTCCTGTGTGATCTATGGGCAGTATGAAAAAGGTTTCCATCATAAACATCACAGGATGAATGCACAGATAACCAATTATACACGGCAGGCACAGACAGGAAAGCTAAGAAGATGTTTGGGAGACACATGAAACGAATTACTCAATGTGCTTTGCATGTCAGTATGATGATTAGACCAACATCAACATTTGATGAACTTGTTTCTGTCTTTCTGCTTGATGACTTGGGGTCTTTACATGTGCAGAAGCGTTCGACTGGATTGGCTTTGTGGTGTGTGGAGAAGTAGTGAAAACAGCATCAGCAAAAATAGTCTGAAGATTGCCACAGCAACATTCATCTTGATCATTTAAATCAATATAGCCTAAGCCACATGACCAATATAGGTGATACACGACAAAATCCAAACATAATCTTAAAATATAGAATGTCAGAACTGATTTATGAGCATAAGTATGAGTAACAAAATAAAAGTCATATTGATGATAATATAAATCTATCAGAGGTGGTTTAAAATGGTTAAACAAACAATGAACAGAGCACACATGGCTGTAATGACAGGTTGTAGCATGGATCAAGACAACTAACATCCAGCAATTAAAATTGAATACTAAAATAGTTCTGTCACTTATTTCCCCACTTTTGGCATCAATCCTTTTATTTTGTTCAGAGCGCCATCCAACTAAACATGGATTTGCATGCTGCCAAAAATAGAAATGTCTTTGTTTTGTTGAGGTAACCAATCAAACAATAGTCGTCAGACACGGTTTTAGAAACAAAGTTTTTCCCAGACGATGTGGTCAGGACAAGTTTCAAGACCTTACAACCCCGGAAAACATACATGAAGGTGCACATTTAATGATTGACCAGAAGCTGTGAGAGTACCAGTGAAGTCATTTAAATTGTGTGCTCTCTCAGAAAACAATATCTCAAGAGAGAAATTCCTTCAGTAGTGAAATTTTGAAAAAATTAACAGTCCTGGACAAATTGTCACGTTAAGACTATGATTTTTTTCTCTGCAGATCATCAATATACAAAAAGATTGAAAGTGGCAGGTGGGCATGCACAGGAGTTTTAGAGCTGTGAAGAAACAAGTTTATATGGGGAAGTTACTTCTGCTGACCAGGTTTAACTCATCCCAGTGCAAGTCATTCAAATCTCAGTTGGTTTGGGCTTTTCCCGTTTGACATGGAGCATTTTCATCCTGTTTGAGCTTTTAAACCGATTTTATTGGGAACATCAAGGTCCACATAAAAGTACCTTTTTTTTGTAGTTAAGACTGTGCACGGCCGTGGATTGGAATCCCAAAAGAGACGATGCTTCCTGCATCCCGCTTTGCCGCCTTCCATCTCTCAGCTTTCCAGATCAGTTTCTATCTCTGGCGGTTCTCGCTATCGTTCTTAACTTCTATCCAGGCATCCGTAGAGCTGCATTAGTATGTATGGCCGTGTAGCTCAGGGTTTAGAGGTTTATGTCTCCTAATAGACAGAGATTTGTCCTGTCACACCAACACCCACATACAGCTTACAACAAGAGACAGGGGGAGAACGACTCCGTCCGCTCAGTGTGTGAAGGAGAGAGGGAACGTCTATGTTCTTGTCTTATCTCCAGAGAGAAAGGTTCCATTTCTTACAAATCATAAAGCATTCATTTGAGGCGTTCACTTCGTTTCTCCCACGCGTTGCATCTTCTTCTGCTCCCCCCCTCTGCTGATCTCCCTCTCCCCCATTCTCTCCCTCTTTTACTCACCCTGATTGGATTAATACCAAAGAAACAGTGAGCAGATGAGGAAGGGATGAGGGCTTATTAAGCATGTGAGAGGTGAGATGACATTAAGCTGGAGAGAAAGAGATTGAGGAAGAGGTGTGTGGTTTTGTGTGTGTGTGTGTGTGTGTGTATGTGTGCACATTTCAGTATTTTTCTGCACAGAAGGTAGGTGAGAAGCGGGAGGAAGTCAGGCATTTAGCTGTGGAGCACTTTAATCAAGGGGCGACCAATCCTGCATGACCCACTCCGTCATCCATTATTGATGCCTGCCTCAGCCAAGCTGATGAATCATTAAGCCACTCATCAGGCCTGGGAATTTTGCCTCCTCCTCGGCCGATGACACTCATTTACATAAATCACACGCTGCTATTTTTCACACACTCGCACATAAACACAAACACACACACCCACGCACAGTCGCAAACACAAAGTTCAGAGATTTTTGGCTGACTCTAAGATGTGCACGGTGCATACTTTTTTTGGGGGGGGGCACACACATTTCTGTCATACCTGCAAAATTAAAGCCGAGCTGAGATGCAAATGTGGAATTAGCAATGAGGCTTGCTGTTCGTGACGACCACTCAGCAGCTGCTACACCCTCACGCCCGGTGATGAAACACAATATGTTCCACATCCTCCGGACCTCACAGCACATTTGTTTCCCTTTACCCGTTAACAGACGTGTTTTGCATATGCAATCCAAACAATTACACACAAATATAAAGCTAACCTTACATCTGGAGAGAAGACGTTGAGGCAGGAGGAATGACGGAGTGAGAAACAAAACCAGGCAGAGAGAAGCAGATCTTACAGAGTTTGTGTTTGCCTCTTGCCTCCGGCTTTTGTGGCAGAGGAAGAGGAGAGAATCTTAGGGAAATTGATGAGTACCCATAGCATGCAGGCACACACCAACAGTGACACACACACATAAAACCCACCAGTGGATTTCTTCTCATCTTTGTGGGGTTTCCCTTCATTTCCTCCTCTTCTCCACTCCTTCACTGTCCCTCTTTTCAACACCCCCTCCCGCTGCGTTTGCATCTTTCCATTCACTGTTGTGACTAATCCTGTACCACAGGGTAAGAATATACCTCACAGCAAGGATACAAAAGCCTCATAGCAGAGTCATGAGGAAATGCAGAACCGCAATCATGCCAAACATACGTACACAAACAGACAGACAGAAGAAACAGGCACCGTGCCCATGTAAAGGAGTTAGCCAAGGCCTGGTGGCTGGTAGCTGGAGGCTGCTTACAAGACCATGGTGATCCTACCATTCTGGCAACATGCAGCTAGGACATCTCTGCACAGTGCGAAGCTCAGTGCCAGGCATCTCCAATTTGCTAAACACGGGAATGCTGCTGCTCATGGTAATTGCGGAGGGCTGTTTTCTGCATCGCGATTGATATGAAGACTGGTTGTTGCAAACGGTATGAATTATTAGTGCGTGCATCATGGCTCACGGTTCTGGTGGAGGTAGGTCTGATATAATTTGATGCATTGTTACTAATGCATGACCGACCCTGCACTATCAGAATATCCTAGTAGCATCTATCTGCCGGTATACATAAACATGAGGAAACAACAGAACGAATACACATGATAACACACAGAATGTGATCATAACAAAATTCATTTTTGCAACGCATGCTGATTTTTCCCTTCCTTAATTTTAGGGGTATGGCTACCTAGTGTATGACTATGTGACAATGACCTAAAATGGAATAAAAAAAATATTTAATAACACCCAAAATGAAATGACTGATCAATATACTGAGCCCACAAATTAAAAACTTTTAATATTACATTATGGGACAGGCTAAATATTTTCCTCGAATAACGTAAGGATTGTATTACAACATAAAGTGAGTCAATGATTTATGGATTGGGCTTGAACTTGAACTGCTTCAGCTTGAATAACACTGAAAGAATGGGTTCTAAAAGTTTGGACTATTTGTTTATACCTATATACAGTTTAGAGTCGTATTTTATTAATTACCTTTGGAAAAGTTCTTCACCGAATTTGGCAGGCATGCGAGTGTGTGAGTGTGTGGGAATGGGTGTATGTGATGAACCATGTAAAGGGCTTTGGGGGCTGCTCACACAGTGGAAAGAGCAGTATATAAGTGAAGTCCAGTTACCATTCCCACACAGTGCAGCGCTCAGAGGGGAGGGAAGGAGTTTGCTGAGGGAAATCTGGTTTTTAGTCTGTAGGGGAAAGCCAGAGTACCAGAGGAAACCCATGCACACACAGGGAGAACATGATAACTCCCCACAGAAAGTCTTGGATTTGAACCCATGACATTCTCACTGTAAGGCGTCTAACCACGGCGCCACAGTCAACCCAGTTTGTCGTATTCATATATGCATCAGTACAAAACAATGTATAATCATTATACAGATAGGGAACACATTTTAATTCTTGTTAAATCTTTTGACATTATTGACCAGGAATTACATTTTGGGTTTTATTACATTATATTTTATAACAATTCGGGTTGTTGTTCCATTTTTTATGTCGGTTTGATAACGCCACATTCATCTCTTTTATATCTCTGAATCCTTGACCCTGCCAGTATTTGTTTTAACCCTTCATTCTTTGCACAGGGTTATCTGACAAGATTAGAGGCTAAAGGTGAAAAGTCTGCAGTAGGAAAATGCAGCTGGCGCAGCAGAAACAAGAGCATCTCACCTTGAGATTCAACAATGCTGTTCTGACTGGAATGGCATGAGGAGTTTTATTAGATCAAAGCATTTGCAGAATAACACAAAATCCCAGACCCATCTGTTTGAGATTAATGAGATTATCACATGTCATAATGACAAAGATGATCTCAACTTTTCACTAAATGACTAATTCATGATGAGCTTTACATCACCATTTATTTGTGCAAATAAACAACAATCTTGTCTTTTGGCACCCTTGATTCATCCCATTATTTACAACAATCTATGTGAGTGTGTACCAAAGCAGGCAGTGTGCACTATCACAGTCTATTCTCTGCAAGGCACAGTAGTGCAAAAACATGAAAGCCTTGATCTTATGTCAACGAATTCAGGGAAGTAAAACTTGTTCATATGCATTCAATTCCGTCTGCCACTTTGATCTATAAATGCAAAGTGCCTGCCCGACTTCTTTCAGCCGTAGTTATTTTTATAAATCACCCTTATGCACATGAAAAGTAAGGCGGGGAGAAAATAGTGTGAAGATCAAGCTGAGAATGAAATCCAACTTGCTTTATTCAAAAGGCATCCCTCGGTCTCTGTTAGGCTGCGAGTAATTCCTGCTGCATCTGCATGAGGTGCCGGTTCACAGCCTCTCTTTTAGTGAGTCATTGCTCCTCCAGAGGGGAGATAATTAATTTGTCTGAGCTGTTCTTAACCCCGGCCTGCGTGGCACTGTTGGAGACTCGTGCAGGCATTCAAGCACACAGGTACAAACACATGCAAAGCACATACATGCACATACAACTTGGTAAAGACGTAGGAAGTCGATCTCTGACTACACTGCCACATCCGTACCTGCATGAAACCGAGTCCAGGCAAGAAGCCGATTTGATGATAAAAATGATTATTGAAGGAGAGAAAAATTGGACATCAAATAAAGCCCACCCTTCACTTCTCCTCCACTCCTTCAAGGACTTTTCAGCAATATTGCAACTGCAATATTAGTCCCATCACCCACACAAACTCCTGTACAGGCATCCTGTACACCTGGATTCACACTCACACAGACCCTCACACACACTGGATTCAAAGGCCTAAGCAGCTGACCCTTTGACCTGATAAAAAATGAATGGACTTCAGTGATGAGATGAAAAGCAATAGTGGAGGGAGGCAAGAGGAGTGTTCTGGAGACGGTGATGAGAGCAAAGGATACGGGGGGAGGGAGAGAGAGAGAGAGAGAGAGAGAGAGAGAGAGAGAGAGCAAGCAAGAGAGAAGGTAGCGGAAAATTATAGTCCAAAAAAAGAGACAGTCGCAGGAGACGCACAAGTTTAGAATACATGAGGAAGTCACATCAGGAGAATAAAACCAAAGGGAGACATGGTGTCCTCGTGGCTGTGAAACACAGATGCTTTAGTGTTTTCAGTTCTCATCTGTTATCTTGCGATCAATCATTTTCTGCTGAAGATGGACAGTGATACTCTTCTGATAACCACGGTTGTTTGGTAGTTTTTTTTTTGTGTGTTTCTCATTTTGTTTTGGGCCTCTTTTAATTTTTACCCGGCTTTCCAGATGGTTCATTAAACATCCCTTAATTATCAAACACTCGCTAATTGTGTGTGAGCGTGTGTGTGTTTATGTGCGGCTGTATCTCCAGGTGATTATCTGATGCTGCGATCGCTAATGACCACACAGACAAACATCTGTCCCGAGGTAATACACAAAATGAGAGGTTGGCCATCTGCTGTTTGTGTACATGTATGTACGAGTTCGTCTGTCACTTACAATGTGCAGTTGATGCCAGCCTGTTTATTTTAAAGGTGTTTAAACACATCTTATGATATGTTTATTTTTTTTCAATCAATACAGCAGCCTTTGCTAGTTAATCACACTCAGCCCACTCAATACCTTGTGAACATAGTTATACATACCCACACAGAGCCGAGTCGGTCATTTCAACCCAACAGACTTCTTCAAGGTTATGCTCCCAAAGCCATAAGACATCAATCCTTAATTGTAATAAATCAAAACCTGAATCCATAAACTACTTTAAGTCATTGTGAATGAGTACAAACATAAGTCCTCTGGGTGGAAAGAACCAAAACACCTGATTTATGTGTGAAAAAAAAAAAGCTTTTATGTGTGAGTTCAAATGGTCGTCGAATTCATTAAAGTTAAGAGTGTGCAGGCGTGCTTCTGCTTCCAGTGTGGAGCGAGTCAAGTCGAAGACACAACCGAGGAATGAGTCAGTTATCGGTAAATGGAATGAGGATCAGCTCCATCTCGAGCAAACAGGCGTCACAACAATGCGAGCACACACAACCACAGAGATAGCTATACAAAGATGCATATGCTCTACATCCCACAGCACCCCCCCCCCCCCCCCCCCACCCCACCCCACCATTCCTGAGGGCATACTCCTCTGTTGTTCAGAGACTGACAGGTTATGTCACCTCAAACAGTGAGTTCATTTACAAGTTACACAATGCATTGCAGACAAACAGGAAGAAAACTTGAAAAGAAGACGAAGAAGAAACTGAGGTGGAGGAGAAATAAAACAACAATGAAAAAAAAGCTGAGAATGACTTTTTCAAAAGTCGGAAAGTAGTCAAGCACCAGATTATTGGCTACACCTTTTCTCCAGGGAACCATCCTGGTTATCAAGTGGAGGTTATTATGCTATGAAGCACTAATGAATTCATTAGCTAAATGAAATGTCAATAAAAGCTTGAGAGAGTGTTAAAATCGATGCCAACTGCACCCCCCCCCCCCCCCCCACCCGCCACCTCTTTCTCCTCATCCTATCTCACCCATCTGTCCCAATTATCCACCTTTCTCCCCAACCCACAGTTGTGCACACACTCTCTCTGGAGTGCTGGGTGTAAGCTGTGATGGAGGACATTAGCAGTGATCAGTGGGAGCACTTTGCAGCGGTCAGCAGGAATGGTCCAGTCATACAGGACTTTAGCATTCAGCAGCACTCACCTGCTCACTCTCAAACAGCTCCGCAAGGGCCAAATGGCTGTGTGTGTGTGTGTGTGTGTGTGTGTGTGTGTGTGTGTGTGTGTGTGTGTGTGTGTGTGTGTGTGTGTGTGTGTGTGTGTGTGTGTGTGTGTGTGTGTGTGTGTCTGTGTGTCTGTGTGGATAAGCTTTAGACGTTACGACTGAGACTGACTGCAGGGCCTTGATTCTCAAGACTCAACAACTCAATAGCTGCTTTCAAACTTCTGTTGCAAACATTTCTGTTTCCAAAAAAAAAAAGCTTCATCATCTTCTTCTTTCTGACATTTGAACTTGATAATGTCAAGATGCTGTTGCAAGTTTGCACTCCTCCTGTGAGCGCCTGCACACTGAGCTTGGATCTCTTTTTGTTGACGATCGTCTAAAGTGCCTGGATTAGAGTTTTTGGGGATATTTTGTTTACATTGATGTGCAAACTGGAGGCAGACGTGAAACCAGGGGTGGGGTTGTGGGGGGGGGTTGCTTGTCTCTCACATCTGTTTCCTCATGATGGCTCAATATTCATAGCTAACTACTTGACTCGATCTGAGCACGGCTGTTTTGTGCAGCTAAATAGTTGTTTCAAGGTAATTGTTCGGGGCATGCGTTTAAATGCCACCTCATTTACATAAACACTGTTCAGCTCCCTGCGGAATCAATGAAAACACGAGGGCGCACATACGCGCACACACACACACACACACACACACCACACTCTGGAGCATTTGCACTCACATTGACACTGCGCTGTATAGCCAACGCTTCATCTGTTTCCTGCAACGCCAGTGAAATACACATCAAAGTGGTCTTCAGTGGGTGAACAGCTAAGTATGCATATACACAAGGCCATATTATTCTATTGAAAGTGGGTGGAGGGATTCTAAAGGGAATCAGGAGAATGAAAACGAGGGAGGCATACATTTTCAATAAGAAACTGAGAAAAAAAATGGAAAGCTTGTATCAGTTTGGATCCATCACAGTGCATTACACCTGAATTCGTCCTCTTTGCGTACACTTTTTTGTCGTTTCGTCC